>NC_077228.1:23629795-23929795 GCF_027887165.1 Monodelphis domestica
TCCTCCTCTATTTACCTACCTACCCACCTATCTATTCATTCACCTAGTCATCTATCATCTCAGACAAAGGGCCATTGGTATTAGAACATGGAGCACTTGTTGCCTGACTGCCCCATAGAGGAGTTCCACTTTAGCATGAGTGCTCAGGCAGGACCCTGCAATCCATTTCTACTTCCCTCAGATGGAAGGGGCCTACAGTCCACCATTTGTCAGCCACTTGTAATGTGTTTCAACAGCCTCTCTCACAGACTCTTGACAGCTGTTCCTCTCTTGGAGAGCCTTTCTCTGAATACTGTTCATCTTGAACAGCGATGGTTTAACTGTGCTCCTTGCAATGTCAGTGGGAGCCAGTAACTTTGATCAGGTGTATCCTGGTAAATATTTAGCAATTGGCTTGGGGTGGGGGGTGGGGGGTTGAAATGATTCTGGCTGGCCTCAAAAGAAGCGCTGAGAAACGACCCTCCACTTTTATACAAAAGCAGGGAGACGTTGGTATGGAGCAGTGCATCTGCTATGTATGGGACCCAGCTGATTTCCCTGAACTGTTGTTTTTTTCTCTTTTTTATTCTTCACTATAGAAGATGGCATTATAGAGTAGAAAAATATATGTGGAAATGAAAGTGACAAAAACAATAAAAGCTATGAATAAAAATGTAAAATAAATAGCTTAGTGTTTGTTCATGTATGCTCTTTGAGGCTAGAGGCAGTCAATCTTTGTCTGCAATTCCAGTGCACACAGTAGGCACTTAATTGTTGTGAGTTGATTGATTGATAATATAAGGATATTAATCAAGCAAGCAATAAACATTTGTTCAGCACCTACTATGTGCCAAGCAAGGTGCTAAGCACTTGAGAATACAAAAAGAGGCAAAAGGGCAGTTGACCTCAAGGAACTTAGCAATCAGATGATATCTTCACTATTAGTATGAGAGAGCAATGGCAATGGGGATAGAGCACTGGCAATAGTCCAGATACCTGTGTAGTCCCTTGATATCTCAATGCTCTAGGCTACTTTAAAACTATCTATCGGGGCAGAAAAGGCTCTGAACTAGATTAGAAGAGGGAGTTTCCTCATTTTGGTAGTTCCATCCACCAATGAAATCACATGCCCCCATCCACTGTTCCATTTGGAACGTAAGACCTGTACCCAGGGACTAAACCAACTAATGTGAGTACTTTTTTCTTTACAGTATAATCTACCCATGTACTTAATTTTAAAAAAACCAAAAACTACAACAAATTCAGACTGCCAGGAAAACAATAGCTCCATTTTCCCAGTACCTCAAGGTTTCTAGAGGTGCAATGGAAAGAGTACCTGGTCTGAAGTCAGGAAAACTCATCTTCATGAGTATAAGCTTTATCTCAGACACTTACTAGCTGGGTGACCCTGAGACAGTCACTTAACTGTCTCAATTTCCTCATCTGGAAAATGAGCTGGAGAAGAAAATAACAAACTACTCCAGTATCTTTGCCAAGAAAACCTCAAGGGAGTCATCAAGAGTCAGACACAACTGAAATGATTGAACAATATTAAGGTTTAAAAGCATTATCCCTATAACTGCTCTGTAAGGAGGGGAGGCTGATGTGGTTCATTATCCTCATCTTTCTGACTTTTTTCTCCTTCTTCCTTTCTCTCCTTTCTTTCCTCCTTCCTTTCTCTCCTTTCCTCCTTTCTCTCTCTCCTTTCTCTCTCTTTCTTTCTCCCTTCCTTCCTCCCTCCCTCCCTCCTTCCCTTCCTTCCTTCCTCCCTCCCTCCCTCCATCCTTCCTTTCCTCCTTTCTTCCGTCCGTCCTTCCGTCCGTCCTTCCTTTCTTCCTTCCTTCCTTTCTTTCTTTCATTCTCTCTTTCTTTCTTCCTTCCTTCCTTCCTTCCTTCCTTCCTTCCCTTCCTTTCTTTCTTTCTTTCATTCTCTCTTTCTTTCTTTCTTCCTTCCTTCCTCCCTCCTTCCCTCCCTCCCTCCCTTCCTCTCTCTCTCTCTCTCTCTTTCTTTCTTTCTCTCTCTCTTTCTTTCTCTCTCTCTTCCTTTCTTCCATCCGTCCTTCCGTCTGTCCTTCCTTTCTTCCTTCCTTCCTTTCTTCCTTCCTTTCTTTCTTTCATTCTCTCTTTCTTTCTTCCTTCCTTCCTTCCTTCCTTTCTTTCTTTCTTTCATTCTCTCTTTCTTTCTTTCTCTCATTCTCTCTTTCTTTCATTCTTTCTTCCTTCCTTCCTCCCTCCCTCCCTCCCTTCCTCTCTCTCTCTTTCTTTCTTTCTCTCTCTCTTTCTTTCTCTCTCTCTTCCTTTCTTCCTTTCTTCCATCCGTCCTTCCGTCCGTCCTTCCTTTCTTCCTTCCTTCCTTTCTTTCTTTCTCTCTCTCTTTCTTTCTTCCTTCCTTCCTTTCTTCCTTCTCTCATTCTCTCTTTCTTCTTTCTTTCATTCTTTCTTCCTTCCTTCCTCCCCCTCCCTCCCTCCCTTCCTCTCTCTCTCTCTCTTTCTTTCTTTCTTTCTCTCTCTCTTTCTTTCTTTCTTTCTCTCTCTCTTTCTTTCTTTCTTTTCTCTCTTTCTTTCACTTTTTCTTTCTTTCTTTCTCTCTTCTTTCTTTCTTTCTTTCTTTCTTTCTTTCTTTCTTTCTTTCTTTCTTTCTTTCTTTCTTTCTTTCTTTCTTTCTTTCTTTCTTTCTTTCTTTCTTTCTTTCTTTCTTTCTTTCTTTTCTTTCTTTCCTTCCTTCTTTCCTTCTTTCTCTCTTCCTAGAATCAGTACTGTGTATTACCCACACAGGGGCAAGGCAGAACTTCAGTAAAGGCTAAGCAATGAGGGTTAAGTGACTTGCTCAGAGCCACAGAGCTAGGAAGTGTCTGAGGCCAAATTTGAACCCAAACTTCCTGTCTCCAGTCCTGGCTCTCTGTCCACTGAACCATCTAGCTGCCCCTCTCCTCACTTCTCAAAAGCAGAAAGGGAGACTAGAGAGGTTAAGGGATTTGTTGATAAGTAAACCTTGGAGGTCCAATTCAAAGGCAAGTCTCCAAGCCCATGCCCAGGGCTCTGTCTGCAGGTCCTTGCCTCTCACAATGAGGGAGATAGTTTAAGTCTTATTGCCTCCATTTCACAGATAAGAAGCTGCAGCTTGGAGAGATTACCCAACCTTCCCAGGGATCACACACAGGTAGTTATTGGCAGAGCCAAGATTTGAAATCAGACTGAAAAAGGGCCAAGTTCCAACTCGAAATCCTAGCGCTTGAGGCAAACTCAGTCACAGGGTGGGGGATACATCAGAAACTCGGAGATGTTCCCCAGATAACTTTCCCATAAACCCCTAGAGCTTGGGGTGGGGGAGGAAGGGAGGGTACCAATTAGGAAGGCGACATTCCCCTGCAGGAAGAAAGATCGCATGACCTTGGTTGGGTGTCTGCACCTGGGGACAAAGTCTCCATCCCCCCATGCTAGTTACAGCTCTGGCAAGGGGCCTTTGGGGACTGTGAGGTCAGATGTTGGGGCGCAGAACCTGCCCGTAGCCTATGGAGAAGCCACAGAGGGGAGAAGTGTAGCACCTTGGAGAACTGCCTCCAGAGAGTGGAAGATTGGCTTTGGGCTGCCAGCCTAGAGGGATGCCATGCTAGCTAGCGCCCAGGAGAGGGGCATTCTCTGCTTGGCCACCTGACACTACCAGATGCTTTGCCTCTGGGCTATTCTTTCTCCCCCTGCTTCTCTCCCAAATTTGGCCAGTACGAAATTGAGTTCTGCCAGGAGACCCTGACGCCAGTCACCTTCGATCTTTAGGATATCTACCTGAGATCTCTGTCTCAAGCAAACCAGCTAATCATTTGCTGCTTACTTTACTCTTCTGGAGCACTTAAGTGGTGCCATGGATAGAGTGCTGGGCCTGGAGTCAGGAAGGCTCATCTCCTGAGTTCAAATTCAGCTGTGTGGCCCTGGGTAAGTCTCTTTACCCTATTGGCCTCAGTTTCCTCATTTGTCAAATGAGTTGGAGAAGGAAATGGCAAACCACTCTAGTGCCTTTGCCAAGAAAACCTCCAATGGGGTCACAAAGAGTCCTAAACAACAAAGTGCTTTACAAGCATCATCTGATTCAATTCTCCTGACAGCCCTGGGAGTTTGGTGCTATTATCATCCCCATTTTATAGATGAAGAAACTGAAGCCAACCAAGTTTAAGTGAGTTGCCAGAAACCACTCAGTTAGTGTATATCTGATATGGGATTTGAACTCAGGTCTTCCTGGCTGATCATCCTTTGAAAGACTTGAGAAACAATAAAGGCAAAGGTGAGTAATAGGATCTCAGGTGGCAAGGTCCCTCCCTCTAAGATGGACTTTTCCTTAACATTTTAGACCTGATTCTCGCTAACCACAAAGAAGAGATGCTGAAAAAAGAAATGATGGGAACTTTGAGGGGAAGTGACTGCTTCATCTTCTCACTTTGGCATAGGATTCAGCTCAATCCATTTGAGGCTCTGGGCTAGGTCCTGGTAAGAAAAGACTGTCTGTTGCTAAGGAGTTTACATTTCATTTGGAGGGATTTGACATACATGCAGATAAATAAATGGCAAGTGGGGATAGCTGGGTGGCTCAGTGGATTGAGAGTCAAGCCTACAGACTGGAGGTTCTGGATTCAAATCTACCTCAGACACTTCCTAGCTGGGTGACCCTGAGAAAATCACTCAACTCCCATTGCCAGCCCTTCCCATCCTTCTGCCTTAGAACCAATACACAGAATTGAATCAAAGATGGAAGTTTAAAAAAAAAATCAATGAATAGAAAACAAAAGGGAGGGGCAAGAGGACAAGAGAGAGGGAGAGTCAGGAAAGCCCTTGTGCAGGTAGTTGTCTGTGAGTTGGGTCTTGAAGGAAGCTGAGGATTCATGAGGCGCAAGCAAGGTAGGAGGGCATTCCAGGCCTGGGGAAGATTAAAGTCAAGGACAAAGGCAAAGAGGGGGGAGGTTGAAGTATCCTGTATAGGAAACAAGAAGTAGGACAATTTGGCTGAAATATAGCATGTGGAAAGGGAAAGATGACTGTGGGAAGGTTGGCTGCAGCCTCAGTGTGAAGGGTGTCAATTAAACCAATGCTAAGCAACATTATCCAAAAGACAATATCACAAAAACCTGGTGAGGCGAGAATAGCCAGGAGCCTGTGGTCTTGTAAGGAACTAAAATTTAAGGTTTGACTAAATATATGAGAATTCTAAGATAATACAGTGGTCACTGATTTAAAAATATATTTTTTATTTTTTTATTTTTAATTAAAATTTTATTAATATAATATATTAATTTTATTAAAATTATATTTATATAAAATATACCAATATAAAAATAACAAAACATAAATTTTATTAATATAATATATTAATTTTATTAAAATTATTATATTTATATAATAATATAAAATAATAAAATATAAATTTTATTAATATGATATGATATATAATAATAATTAAATTTAAATTTAAAATTAAAAAAAAGCTCAAATCAAATTGACTTTCAGTAACTTTATTTACAGAGGTGGAAAAAGTGAAAGTAGGGAAATGTAAAAGAGGGTAGAGTAAGAAAATCTAGCCTATCACCCTATATGTTATTCAGTCCCTGGCTTCAACCCAGACAGGGCTCATTAACCCCTCAGCTGGAGGACTTGGTGGTAGGGAGACCTTTCTGGAACTAATCTCTCCAGAAGCCAGGAAAGGAGGGTCAGCTTCTCACTCACCCAAGCCCAAGCTCCAAAGAAGGAGATCCAGGAGCAATCTTAGCAGAAACATCCTAGAGCCAGAGTCCCAGGTCAAAGTCCTAGTCCAAGATCCTCCAAGTCAAAAATTCAGGCCAAAGACCCCTTTGGATAGGAAGTTCAGACTTTCATAGTCCTTTTTCTATGCCACTTCTGGTCCCTTCCTCCACTTTAAGGGAGCCAATTGTAGTCTTTAAATTTGCTTCTGGAATTGTCACCCATTTTAGTAAGTGGCTTGCAGACCTCCCTTGGGATGTTTCCAGTTTTTGTTGATTAATTTAAAAATAGGCAAGGGGAGAGTTCATCCTATCTGCACAGTCATCAACAGTGTCAAACACCACACAAAGGGTAAGTAGAATGAGAACTGAGGGGGAAAACCCTTAGATAGAGCAATACAGAGATTTCAAAACTCCAGAGAGAGCAATTTCAGCTTAGTGTTAATGGTGGAAGCCACACTGCAAAGGGTTGAGGAGTGGGAGGAGAAGAAAGAGTAGAGAGAATGATAGTGTGAGGAAATGGTAGGGTCTACTAAAAGTTTTTAAAGAGGAGGAGATCTAGGCATGATTGTAGGCAACAATAGATAAGGAAAACTCCCAGGAGAGCCAGGAGGGGATGGGAGAAAGACTCAAGCGAAGGATTGTTCTTGGCAAGGACAAAGGCCACCTCTTCATTAGAGCCTCAAGCAAAGGAGGTGAGAAATAGGAGTTAACAGCAAGGTTTTGTGACACATCCAAATGGGGAGGAAAGGGAACCCATGATGGATTGTTCATCTATTATTATTGGCCCACGCTGTCTTACTAACTGCCTCTGTCTTTCAGGCTTTCAGGGTCAACCTATCTGTCTCACTGAAGAAAGTATATTTACAAATCTTAAAGTCATGGGGCAACACATGCTATAATTGTTCTTGTGAAAATGTGTCAGAGTGGAGGTGACTCTTGTTGCTGACAGATGCCAAGAAGAACTCGTTCACAGGGGAATCAAGGCATTATCCCCCAAACTGCCTTTGTGCTGGACCATGGAATGCCTAACCTAAAGGCTTGCTCTGTTCCCCATACCTCTGACTCTGGTTGATCCCACATTCTAGATGGCTCAGACTTCAAGGTGGGATAAAGGACTCCCTAGGAGGACATTCCACTGCCAACTTCATGGAGTTGTTGCAAAGTTCAAGTGACAAGGTAGGAAATGGATGGTTATGCAAATATGGCTGAAAGGGACCCCTAGAAGAGTTTGATTCAACTTCATAAGCATTTATTCTTTGGTTCACAAAATCACAGGAGATCAATCAAGGTGTAAGGGATGCACTTGGATGCCAATCCTGACTTCAGCAAGAGAAAGTTAGGTGGGAAAAGGAACAGCAAGAAGGTCTGAAATGGAGAAGAAGATAGAGAGGCAGAAACACCTGGCGAAGAAGGGAATTTGGATTTCTTGACCACAGAATAAACTATAGGGATAACAGAGCCCTGGTGGGGATGCGATGCCGATGAAAAGAATTGTCAGGTGTCTTGAAAAATCTAATCAAAGAACCTTCAAACTGGAAAAAGAAAGAGGAGAGAGAAAATTGTTTACATCTGCCCTCTAGATTAGGAAAGGAGATAGTCAGAAATTCACCAGAAAAGAAAACTGGAAGCCAATAGAAAAACCCAAAGTCTCAAATGTCATATAACATTGTCCCTCATCCAACTTGAATAAGGGATAGATGTGACTGTTAAGGCATCAGCTGCCCACATTAGAGAAGGAGGCTGGGGCACACAATGAACCGGAAAACACACTTTGGAGACATCATTGGCCTAGACGATGACACAAACTTTTATGGGGGAAAGAAAGATAGATAGAATGGTCACCAAGCCATGCTGGCTGCTTTGGTGAATGCTAGCTTTGGAATACAGCCTTTTTTCCTATATCTAATCTAGGTGAACAGTGTGTGTGTGTGTGTGTGTGTGTGTGTGTGTGTGTGTGTACACATATATGTAAGGAATTACATTTTATGGTTGAACTAAATATATGAGAATTCTAAATTAATATTGTGGTCACCAATTTTAAAATGAATACAGCCCAAGTCAAAAATGACTTTTAGCAGCTTTTATTTACAAAAAGGGTAGAGAGAGTGAAAGTAGAGAAATGAAAAAGAGGATAGAGAAGATGTCTATCCTACTACACTAAATATTTCTCTGGTGCTTAAGCCCGAGAACTCGGTGGTGAATTAAGCAAGGGTTGAACTCACTCAGCCTCCTCCAGGAAGGAGAGGCCTCTCCAGAACGAATCTCTCCAGAAGTCAGGAAAGGAAGGTCAGCTTTTCACTCAGCAGGCCCAAGTTCCAAAGGGAGGAGATCCAAGAGCAGTCTTACCAGAAACAGTCTAAGAGCCAGAGTCCCAGGTCCAAGTGAAGCCAAAGACCAAAGATCCAAGGCAAAATCCTAAAGGAGAAGATCCTCCAACCCAAAAGTTCAGGACAAAAACACACATAAATACAGATAGACGGAAGGCTAAGTAGAACTTCTAATCCACAAATGGCAGCAGCAGGAACAACCGTAAATGGTGGTTACCCAGATGGATCTCACCCTACAGAGTTCACACCACCTTCAAAGAGTCTAACAGGAAGTGCTCTATACTCCTGAGTCTACTGTGATAGACTGACCCACCATGAGGGGTAGACTCCTTGGTCTCTTTCCATGGGAGTGGTTGGTCATGGGAAGAGAGGGAGCTAGGTAGAGAGGGTGGAAAAGAGAACTAAGTTCCTTGATTCTTGGTTTTAGTTTTTGCTTCCCTACCCAGAAGCAGGTTGGTCTTATGGAACCTGAAAGCCAAGGAGAATCACTCTACTAGGTATATTAATGTTGCTTGCTTTAGTCATTCCTTATATTCTGATCAAAGTTTCAACACAAATGTTTCATAGATAAATCAGTTAAGCATAAAGTGAGTAGCAAAATGAAAAGGAATAGAGTGGGTGGATAACAACCTTTGAGCACTAATTGAGCAATTTATATGTTAAAAATCAAAACCAAAAATTCTTACAGCAACTACAAAGAGGCAACCGAGAACCAGAGAGAGTTCCATAGGAATCCCAGACTGGCCTCTGACTTTGGACAATATGTCAAGCTAATTGACATCACTTTGTCCTAAACATTAAATAGGACCATGCACAGTGGAGCACTGTTGCCATGGTGGACACAAATACATAGCTCAAAGTCAAAGCAGCAAGCAAAAGGAATGAATTTTTAAAATTTATCTGGGGTGGTTAGGTGGGTCGAGAGATAGGAGATCCTGGATTCAAATCTGACCTCAGATATTTCCTAGTTCTATGTCCCTAGGCAAGTCACTTAAATCCTATTACCTAGTTCTTATCTCTCTTCTACATTGGAACCAATACTTAGTATTAATTTCAAGACAGAAAATAAGGATTAGTTCTTTTTAAAATCTAACCTACCATTACCCTTAATGGGCATTTTTTTATCCCCCAAAGAGAAAGTCCTTAATAGTTGAATGAAGGAAAAGCTAATTAATTGGGCACCTCCTAAGTGTGAGGCACTATGCTAAGTGCTGGGGATACAAATAGAAAAGGCAGATGGTCCGGTCCCTGCTCTTAGTCTAATGGAGAGACAACACATATAGAAGTTTCAGCTGCAAGTTAGATGGAAAGGTCCTCGGTTCCTCAGGGCACAGGGACCAAGCAGATGGTCCAGCCTCCTCTTTAATTGCATGTCCATTGATAAAAATCCTTTCTGTTTCTGATGTTGAACCATTTGACAGGGTCAAGGACTTTCTCTTCTGGGTCTTCAGTGGCTATCGCTACAGTCCCTGCAGGGGCAGGGTCCAGACTACTGCATCTTCCCAGGGGTTTGTGAAAGGGAATATTTATTCCCTTTGTCTATTTTAAGTTAACCAATCAAGAACTTAAAGTATCCCTACTGAACACTTAGTAAGTCACTAACAAAGAAAGTTTATGGCCTAACAGACCACAAGCACTGACCCTCCCTGGGCAGTACTAGGCAAATTGAAAGGCTGTGATTAATTCCTGAGATGTGAGGAGAGCTGATGGGTAGAGAAAATTGTATATGAGCGGAAGCCAGAGAGAGACTTGCTCTCTTCATTCTGGAATTCTTGGCTCTTCATTCTTGGCGGAGAGTGAGTTCTGGTAGGATTCTTGGCGTTCTTGGCCTCATGTGCGCTAAAGGTTCTCGGTGGTTTTTTCATGTTCTTTGGCACTTTGGAGATTCACATTTGGATTCACAATCATGGCCTAGAGGCTCTAGGATTAGGACTTAGGGTACTTTTAGCTAGGTGATATTTTCTACCTCCTTCCTATATTTTCCACATCAATATCTCTACGTTGCTGTAAATAAAGCTACTAACAGACTCATAATTTAATTTTAATTATTACAGTTTAGCAACCCTTTTTAACCTTTATAGGTTGCTTCTCAGGATAATGGCTATGGGAAATTGTGCTAGAAGCATTGCTATCCCCAAGGCTCTGGGGGTCAGAGTCCTGAGTTGTCTCTATCAATATTTAAGGGAAGATGGCACTCAAAGAGGTGGCAGTGATGGTTTGAAATGCCTGTCATACACTCCTTCCTGTCTCTTCCTCAGGGTGCCTAGATACTTTAGGGGACCTGACTTGTCTGCCCTGTGCATGCATGGCAGTTAGTTGGCTATTGATAAGAATGGCTGGCACCCATAGCCACAGGAGACACTTCCCCAAATAATGACTATGAGGAAAGAGCTAGACACAAGACCAATAGTCTAGGTGGCATTGCCACATTAAGGACTTGTGATGAAGGTAGATCCTTTCACCACAGTGACCTCTTAGCTGGAGGGGCTGGGAAGTGGTTTGGAGGACTTTTCCATTCCCAAGGCTCTTGGATTCAGGGTCTGAGAGGACATGGTAGCCAAGGTGGTTCGGCTCAACTGATACATGCTACCTCATGTCTCTCTCTCTCTCAGGGTGGATGCCTTAGTGCTTTGTTGTGTGAGAGGGAATTCTTTATTCTCTTTGTCTATTTTGAGTTAACACTTGGTTAAAACTAATTTAAGTGCACCTATTTAGTACCTCACCAGACTGTGAAGTGTGAATCCGACTTTCTTTTAACACCCCTACTTAGTACCTCACCGGACACTAAATAAGAATGTTTGCAGGTCAATTGCTAAAGTGGGTAACAACTCAATCAGCCAGGGAATTGTGAATCCTTTTGATAAAAGTTTACACCTCCAGAGGATGAGAAGTAGATCCAGCAAGACATTGGATCCCTGGACAATTTGAAAGCTGTGATTGCCCCTGTGAAGAGGGGAAGAGACAGGAAGTCACTATAAAAACCCTAAATTTGGAGAGATAGACGTCAACTTCAGGAGTTGTTCTTGACAGGCCATCATTATGTTCAGTTTGAACTGCCTCTTGGAGGGAACTTGGGTGAGTGAGTAGCTGACTTTCCTTTCCTGACTTCTGGAGAGAGTTTAAATTCAGTTGAGGGTTAACAAGTCTTGCCGGGCTGAGTTGAGTACCTGAGCAATATTTAGTGTGATAGGCTAAATATCTTCTCTACCCTCTTTTTGTATTTCTCAACTTTTACTCTCTCCACCTATTTTGTAAATAAAAAGTATTGAATGTCATTTTGACTTGAGCTATAATATTTTAAATTGGTAACCACCACATTATTTATAATTTTCATATATTTTAGTCAAATCATTAATTTAATTCCTTACAGGTGAGCCTGCATACCCAGATGCAGAGTCCAGTGTAATAGATGGTAATATTAGGAGTTTATGGTAATAGGACAGAGATACCAGGAAGCCAGCTAAAGGAAAGGCTGGATCTTACACTCCACCACCACCACCATTTCCTGTCCCTTTCTCAACTGATCTAAAAGTTCTTCTCAGGAATAGTAAGCTTGAAGGGTTTCCCCAATGACTAATCCCACAATTTAGATCTTTTAACTAAGTGAGTTTTATTCTTTAAGGCAGAGAAAGTAAAGAGGGGGAGGGGGAAAGAGGAAAATGGGTTTCCCTAACTTCCTATGATTTCCTGTTGATTGAAGATTTTCACAATGTGTTCAATTCAGGAAATAAGGGTTATTTTCTCTATGGGGAGATATTGATAGCAAAAGCTGATAGAGATTCTTCAGAGCTAAGCTCCAAATCTTCTTAGTACTCAGTCAGATAAATAATCATTAACCAAGAGAGGAATTGGTTTTCCTGCTTCCATCCAACAGTCAGAGGAAAAGGAGAAGTCTGTTCAAGCTGCTGGGCTTCCCCACTTCCCCCTGACCCAGATTCTATTGGAATCTTGTTTCTATCTGGTTTGACTGTCCCTTCACCAAATTCCAACTCTCTTGCTTTTTCTTGCAAATCTCTTTTGTGTTTCAATCTCATCTTTACACCAGTAAAACAACCTTCAGAAATGGCTGTCTCTATCTGCATTTTAAATTCATCATCTCTTTGTTAGGAAGAGAGCAGCATGTTTTATCTTCATCTTTTTCTTTTTTTGGCCTCATGGTTAATTAATCAGAATTCTAAAGTCTTATCAAAGTTGTTTTTTTTTTCTATATAATGTTTTTACTATTGTATAAATTGCTTTCCTTGTTTCTGCTGACTTTTCTCTGCATCAGTTCATAAAGGTCTTCTTAGTTTCATCTGAAACTGTCTACATCATTTCTGAGGACATAATAATATTGCATTACATTCACATTAAACAATTTCTTTAGGCCTTTTCTCCAATAGGAAGAATCCCCTTGAAGTTTCAGCTTTTGACTATTAGTACAAAGCTGTTACACATACCATTGTATATTAAGATCCTTTTTCTTTGGAACTAGAGATCTAAGAGTGGGATGTCTGGGTTAAAGGGTAGGCACAGTTTGGTAATTTTCTGGGCATAATCCCAAATTGCTTTCCAGAATGTCTAGGCCACTTAGCTATTCTTAGCAATAAAATGAAACATTTCCAAAGGACAGGATGAAAAATGCTATCCACCTCCAGAGAAAAAACCGATGAAGCCTGAATGCAGATCAAAGCATACTTTTGACTTTATTTAATTTTCTTGAGTTGTTTTTTTTGGCTGTTTTCTTCTACAACATGGCTACTGAAATATGTTTTGCATGACTACACATGTATAATCTATATCAATTGCTTGCCTTCTCAAGTTGGGTAGGATAGGGAGGGAGGGAGAGAATTTGGAACTCAAAATGTTTTTAAATGAATGTTAAAATTGTTTTTTGCATGTAATTGGAAAACAAAACTTTAGAGTATCAAGGCAAAATTACAAATGTTGGAGGGGGCGTAGGAAAATGGGAACACTAATACACTGTTGGTGGAACTGTAAATAGATCCAACCATTTTGGAGAGCAATCTGGAATTATGCTCAAAGAGTGACAAATCTGTGTATACCCTTAGGTTTATTTCCTAAGGAGATTGGGGGGCGTGGGGGAGTGGGGAAGAAACTAAATGTTCTCAAGTATTTATAGTAGCTCTCTTTGTGATGGCAAAAAATTAGAAATTGAAGGGATACACATAAATTGGAGAATGGCTAAACAAGTTGTGGCATATGATTGTGACAGAATACTACCAGGCCATAGGAAACAAAAAAGAAGGTTAATTTTGGAAAAACATGAAAAGGCCTCATGAAAGTAGGAAGATTGAAATGAAAACAATATATATAGCAATAGAAATATAATTTGAGGAATGACTTGTGTATATCTACTTCCATTGAAAGAACTGATAAATAGAAATAACATAGTTTATACATATATATGTATGTATGTATATCTTTTTGTCAAATAATGCCTTCTCTAATTGGGAGAGGAAGGGAGTTAACTGGGTACTTTATTGTAACAAGCAAACAATTAAAAAAAAAAAAGAATGTCTAGGCTAATTCATAATGCGCTAGCAGTGTAATGGTACACCTGTTTTCCAGCAGCCCCTTGTCATCTTTGCCATTCTGAATGATGTAGGGCAGGACCTCTAAATTGGTGTAAATTGCATGTCTCCAATTATTAGTGGCTTAGGGCATTTTTTCCATATAGTGGCTTATTTCTCCTTTTAATAACTGTCAATTCAAAACTTTTGAATATTCATCTACTGGGGCATGGCTTTTAGTCCTCAAGTCGGATTCCATTTCTCATATATCTTATATATCTTTTACATACCTTGTATATATATCTTTGGGAAAACTACCATTGCAGATATTTTCTTTCCTGTCTCCCTCCTAATTTTTACCACATTAGGTTTGTGCAAATATATTTTAATTTTATAGAAATCAAAATCATCCATTTTATCTTGTATGTTTCCCTCTATTACTTGTTTGGTCATAAACTGTTTCTTTATCCATATATCCTAAGGGTAATTTCTTCCTTTTTTCTCCACCTTATTAAGGATGTGACCTTAAGTCAAATATCTATTGGGAACTTACCTTAGAGTACAATGTTGACGTTTTGGTCTCTAACTAATTTCTATGAGATCGATAACTAATTTCCCCAGCAGATTTTGTCAAATATGGACTTTTCTTTTTCAATATGAATTTTGTTCTTATTTTTCATGGGTCTATAAGATTGTTTTTTTGGGAGTAGAATTGATATAGAACTGAAAAAGTAAATTATTTTTGATATTATTATAATTTTTATTATATTGGCTATACCCAACCATGAGCAATTTATGTTTCTCCAGTTATTTAAAGGGGTCACTTAGGTAGCACAGTGGGCAGTAATAATTCTAATACCATGTAAACTATTTAGAAAAATAGATAAAGATGAATCCTACCAAATTTCTTTTATGACACAAATATGATACCAATACCTAAACTGAGAAGAGCAAAAACAGAAAGAAAACCACAAACCAATTAGCCTAATGACTATTGATGCAAACATTTTAAATAAAATACTAGCAAGAAGATTACAGCAATATATTATAAGTATCATACATTGTGACCAGATGGGATTTATACTAGTAATGCAGGGCTGATTCAGTATTAGGAAAACTAAAATTGATTATAGCAATAATGAAAACAAAAGATATCATGATTATTTCAATAAATGCAGAAAAAATTTTTGGCAAAATATAACACTCATTCCTATTAGGAAAAACTAGAGGGGGCAGCTAGGTGGCTCAGTAGATTGGGAGCCAGGACTAGAAATGGGAGGTACTAAGTTCAAATCTGGCCTCAGACACTTCCTAGCCATATGACCCTGGGCAAGCCAAAAGGAAGGAAGGAAGGAAGGAAGGAAGGAAGGAAGGAAGGAAGGAAGGAAGGAAGGAAGGAAGGAAGGAAGGAAGGAAGGAAGGAAGGAAGGAAGGAAGGAAGGAAGGAAGGAAGGAAGGAAGGAAGGAAGGAAGGAAGGAAGGAAGGGAGGAAGGAAGGAAGGAAGGGAGGAAGGAAGGAAGGAAGGGAGGGAGGGAGGAAGGAAGGGAGGGAGGGAGGGAGGAAGGAAGGAAGGAAGGAAGGAAGGAAGGAAGGAAGGAAGGAAGGAAGGAAGGAAGGAAGGAAGGAAGGAAGGGAGAAAGAGAGAAGGAAGGAAGGGAGAAAGAGAGAAGGAAGGAAGGGAGAAAGAGAGAAGTCTACCTGCCAAGACAAGCCCAGGAACTATATGAACCCAATTCCAAAATACTTATCACTCAAAAAAATTAGAAAAATACTAATATTTCATGGATAGGCTGAGCCAATATAATAAAAATAACAATTCTTCCTAAATTAAGTTACTTGTTCAGCGCCATATCAATCAAACTACCAAAAATTATCTTATAGTGTTAGGAAAAATAATAACAAAAGTCATCTGGAAGAACGAAATTTCAAGAATGTTTAAGTAATTAATGAAAAAAAGGGGGGGAAGACTAGCATAGCTATAACAGATCTCAAAATGCAATATAAAGCAAAAATCATCAAAACAATCTGGTACTGACTCAGGAAAAGATGATGGATTAGTGGAATAGGTTAGGTACATAATACATAGTAATAAATGATCATAATAATCTAGTCTTTGAAAACCTCAAAAATCTAAGCTTTTAGGACTCACTGAATACTTACTATTTCACAAAAACTAGTGGGAAAATTAGAAAACAATAAGGCAGAAACTAGGCAAAGACCAATATTTCACACTGTATATTGAGATAAAGTCAAAATACATACACGATTTCAACATGAAATGTGATGCCATAAACAAATTAGGGGAGCATATAATAGTTTAACTCTCAAATCACTGAGAAAAGGAAGAATTTATGACCAAAAAAAAAAAAAAGAGAGATAGAGAGTATTACAAGATACAGAGAAATAATTTTGGTTATATTAAATTTTAAAGTTTTTGTACAAACCAATGTAACCACGATTAGAAGGAAAGCAGAAATGTAAATCTTGAAATTTCTCAGACTTGTGAATGTTAAAAATTTCCACATTGAGGAATCCTCCATTGGAACAAATTCCCTACTGGAAACATTCCCCATTTTGATGTGAGAACTCACCAGGATCAGAAATGGGAGGACCTCTATTCCACCCGTACTTAAGACTGCTTTAGGGGAGAAAACTCCTTGCTAAACAATGAAATTACTTGGACCCATGCTTATAATAAGGCAAGGAGTTCTTTGAGCCATGCCTGTTTTTAGAATTGATACAATGGGACGCTAGGTACCTATAAAGGTCGGGCAGGTTTTCTCTTGATGAGATTAGTCGGGACGCAGCTGTGTTTTCTCTGGTTCAGACTTACTGAGGGGATTAGTTGACTTAGCTGGAATTCAGATGGGCTGTCTTTTAGAAAACATCTACGGTAGATGGAAGAACTTAGGGGAGGTGACATAGGAAAAAAAAACCCTATATAAGAAAAGGAATCTCTGGAGCAAGAGATCCTTGGATCCTTGATTCTTTGGAGATAGATCCTTTTGGAGGAGGCCCTTGGAAGATCTCTTGAGAAGAAGTCCCTTGGGAGGCTGACTCTGGCTGGAACTCCCTCTGGGGAGACTCTGTTCCCCAGACATCCTTACTTAAGACAAATCTTGTGGTGAGTGATAAAAAAAACTGACTGATTCTCTCTCTCTTAAGACTCAGGTCTAGGCCATGTTGGCTTAAGGCCCTTCATACTTATACCTTTTCTCTCTCTCTTTCTTTGATTACTCATTATATTGTTAATTAAAATCTCTATAAAACCCAATTGACTTGGGTATATTCATAATTTGGGAATATATTCCCTGGCGACCACCTTATATTTGATTTAAAAACCAAGACACTGTAGTGAAACATATTTTCAGTGGTCAAATTTACTCACCCTCTCTTATATCTATCATAATTTATATCTTCCACCAATTTAACTCACTACAGTTTACAACATCAACTATTTTAACTATTACAGTTTAAGCCATATATTATTTTAAATATTACAGAAAGCTGGGAAAAATATTTTATAGCTGGTGCTCAATTCTCAAATATATATGTAATATAAGAATGTAAGTCAGTCCCCAATTGACAAATGCTCAAAGGATACAAATAGGCAGTTTTCAGTCTAAGAAATCAAAGCTATTTGTAGTCATATGAAAAAAAAATGCTCCAAATCACTATTGATTAGAGAAATATGAATTAAAGAAACTCTGAGATATCACCTCACACCTCTCAGAGTGGCTAATATGAAAAAAAAAGGGAAATTAGAAATGTTGGAAGGAATGTGGAAAAATTGAGACACTAATTAACATACTATTGGTGGAGCTGGGAACTGATCCAACCATTCTGGAGTTTAATTTGGAACTCTGTCCAAAGGCCCAAAAAACCGTGCCTACTTCTGACTCAGCAGTACCACTATCAGGTCCGTATCCCAAAGACATCAAAGATGGGAGGAAAGGACCTCTCTGTGCAAAAATATTTATAGCAACTCTTTTCATGATGGCAAAAAATTGGAAACTGAAGGGATGTCCATCCATTGGGGAAGAGCTGAACAAGCATATGGTTGTAATGGAATATTACTATGTTATACGAAATGAGGAGTAGGATGGCTTAAGAAAAACCTGGAAAGACTTCCATGAACTGATGCAGAGTGAAATAAGCAGAACCAGGAGGACATTATACACAGTAACAGCAATATTGTGAGACGATCATCTGTGAATGTCTTGGCTAGTCTCAGCAATGCAATTGGCATGGGCATTGTACCCCTAGAAACTCAGGCAAACTATTATCAGGGAAATTCGGACTCCCAACCCAAAACATCTGACCGTGAGATGATTATCCTCCTTTGATTGTCCCATTGATTTGAGATGGACAAAGACACACCTCATCTATCTGTCCTCCAAATCATGAGAACCACCCCATGCCTTTGGGCCAACCTCCTCCCCCCAACCCCTTGCTCCAGAGTCACATCCTCACTGCTGTAAAAGAATATAAAGACCCCAGAATGGAGGCATTCTGGGAGCAACCTCCAGGTTGTTCCACTCATGCTATCTTGCTGATCAAAGATTTAACATCACTAATAAATCTTCCTCTTTGCCTTTAAGCTAAGTTATGGAGCCTTGCATTCTTGGGAAAGGTATCCTTCCCAAATCCCAGGGGTGCACCTCTACACCCACAACACAGTGATCCAAGACAATTTCCAAGGACTCATGATGAAAAATGCTCTCCACCTCAGAGAAAGAACTGATGGAGTCTGCATGCAGATTGAAGCGGACCATTTTTCACTTTATTTTCTTCATGGGTTTTTCAGTGTGTTTGTTTCTGATACATGCCTTCTTGCAGAACTTGACCAATATGGAAATAAGTTTTGCATGATTGCACATATATAACCTAGATCAAATTGTTTACTGTATTAGGGAGAGGGGAGGGGAGGGAGAGAAGACAATTTAGAACTCAAAATTTTAGGAAATGGATGGGAATTTGATTGATTGACTGGGCATATTTTTCCAAAGGATTTTTCTTTTTCTTTTCTCTTTTCATTGTGGGGGACGACTGGCAGGATATACTGAAATTGAAATTTCAATAATATTTTTTTTTAAAAGAAGGGGTCTTGGCAAGGCAAGATGAGTGATTCCATAAGAGGTGAGGACTCAAGAGAAGACTGTAATGGAGAGTTAAGCTTACTCACCAAGGAAAGGGGAAGTGTGTGATCTTTGCAATAATAATAGCCTTGGAAAGAACTGTGAGTGGATGGAATGGAGGTCAGAGTCAGCACAAAGCAAACAGATGGCAAGATAAAAGATTCTAATCTGCTAAAGGCATCTTGGAATACAAGAATGTCAAAGTGGGCAATGGATAACTAGATTCAGACTATTGACTAACTTTATGGGTAAGTGGGTGGTGGAGTTCATAGTCTGGGAGTTGACTAGGTTAAACTATGTGAAGGAGGATCAGAATATCTGCTTGAGGAGGCCCAGAGTGGGAGGGGTAGGAAAAACCATGAGCTAGCCACTAATGTCATTAAGGAAGGAAGGAGAGTGTCTTTATGGCCCCCAGAGGACTGCTACCAAAGCTTAGACTGGGAGATCAAATCTCAAATGAATGGGGACAAAGAATAATCCAATTCCCCAACTTCAAAGAGTAGGGGAATGGGGAATGAAGCTGGAAAGGGTGGCTCTGGAGTCTGTGAACTCAGGAGAGAGTCAGGTCTGGTCTTCCAGAGCTGGAAGATGCAAGAAGGGGGAAGAAGAAGGTTTCTATGAAAGCAAGTTTAGGAGCGAGTAGGTAGCTTTGTGGATAGAGTCCGGTTTAGAAATGGGAGGTCCTGGGTTCAAATGTGCCCTCATACTTCTTAGTTGTGATCCTAGGCAAGTCACTTAACTCCCATTGTCTAGCCCTCACTGCCCTTCTGGTTTGGAACCAATCTATAGTATTGATTCTAAGACTGAAGATGTGTGTGTGTGTGTGTGTGTGTGTGTGTGTGTGTGAGTGAGTGTGTGTGTGTGTGTGAGTGTATGAAAGCAAGTTGGATACTTCTTTAGGCAGGTATTCCAGAGGGTACAATTGAAGGGGTGGGAAGATCTGGAGGGTCCCATGTAAAATATCAGGTCATGAGGGATAGGAGTAGGTGTGAGAGTAAGTTGGGGACAGCAAATAACACTCACGGGTTTTAGAAGCATTGGAATGGGAAGACTGGGTGCTTGCTAAGCATTGAGGAATGAGCCCGGGCAGAGCATATCAAAGAATCACACGCCATGTCCAGGTGGATTTTATACCTGAAATGCAGGAATGGTTCAATATTAGGAAAACGATCAGCAAAATTGACCGTATCAGTAATGAAACCAACAGAAACCATGTGATTATCTTAATAGATGCAGAAAAAGCCTTTGACAAATAATGGGGACAAGCTAGAATCCTTCCCAATAAGATGGGGGAGGGAGGAGCAAAGATGCCCATTATCACCACTATTAATATTTAACATTGTACTGGAAGTGCTAGCTTTAGCAATAAGAGAAGAAAAGAACTTGAAGGAATCAGAATAGGCAATGAGGAAACAAAACTATTACTCTTTGCAGATGATATGATGGTATACATGGAGAACCCCAGAGAATCAATCCAAAAACTAATAGAAACAATGAACAACTTTAGCAAAGTTGCAGGTTACAAAAGAAATCCACAGAAATCATCAGCATTTCTATTTAACACCAACAAAGTTTAACGGCAAGAGATCGAAAAGGAAATTTCATTTAAAATACATATAAATTTATTTATATATTATAAATATAAAATAAATATAATTTAATATATTTTTCATATAAGTTTAAATTGTATTATTTATAACTTATAAACAAATTCTACCAGTTGTGTGACCCTGGGCAAGTCACTTGACCCCCATTGCCTAGCCCTTACCACTCTTTCTGCCTTGGAGTCAATACACAGTATTGACTCCAAGATTGAAGGTAAGGGTTTTAAAAAATAAATAAATAAATAAATTCTAATATAATTTAGTAAATATAAAATACCCAGGAGTATACTTACCAAAGCAAACCTAGCAACTATATGAACACAATTACAATTTTCACACAAATAAAATCAGACCTAAACAATTAGAAAAATATTAATTGCTCATGGATGGGTTGAGCCAATATAATAAAAATGACAACCCTATCTAAATTAATTTACCTGTTCAGGGTCATACCAATCAAACTATCCAAAAACTACTTCTTAGAACTATAAAAAAATAATAAAATTCATTTGGAAGAACAAAAGGTCAAGAATATCATGGGAATTGATGAAAAAAATATGAAGGAAGAAGTCTGGCTATAGTATATATCAAATTATATTATAAAGCAGTAATCATCAAAGCAGTCTGGTCCTGTCTAAGAAATAAAATAGTGGATCAATGGAATAGGCTAGGAAATCAATACAGTAGTTAATGAGTAGAGCAACATAATGTTCAATAAACACTTTCCAAACAGCATGAATGACTAAGGCACAACTTTAGCCTTCTTGGCATCTGGAGCTGCCAGAACCTTGGGGTATCCTTACATAAGCCATGTAGCAACTCATTTTTATCATCAGATGCCACAATTTATTCAGCCATTCCCCAGTTGATGTTTCCCCCCTCATTTTCCAATTTTCTGCTACCACAAAGAGCGCAGCTATAAATACTTTTGTCTAAGTCTTTCACCTTATTATCTCTATGGAGTACAAACCCAATAGCCACAACTCTTTTTTAATTACTTTTCTTTCCTATCAACTGCTGTCACCATAACTAAAGACCTGATTCTCACTGCAGTTCTCTCTTCCTTTTCTTTCCTTTGCTTTTTTCGTGGGTTTGTTCATGAAAGAGAAGAATCAAGCAGAGTAGTAGATAGAGGTTCTAAAGCTAAGAAGACCTGAGTTCAAGGGCTGCCCTCTGACCTACTAGCTGTGTGGCCATAAAGCTCATCCATTTAGAGCAGAAAGGGTCCATAGAGGTTATCTGCCCCAACCTCCTGTTTTTTTTTTTTAAACCCTTAACTTCCATCTTGGAATCAATAGTGTGTATTGGTTCCAAGGCAGAAGAGTGGTAAGGGCTAGGCAATGGGGGTGAAGTGACTTGCCCAGGGTCACACAGCTAGGAAGTATCTAAGGGTAGATTGGAGCCCAGAACCTCCCATTTAGGTCTGGCTCTCAATCCACTGAGCCACCCAGCTGCCCCTCCAACCTCCTGATTTTATAGACAAGGAAAGGGAACTGAATGTGGAACTAGGAGTCATGAGAAGATGAAAAGAGGAAAATGTAGGGGATGTTAGGAAAAGCCTTTTAGCTATTTAGAAGGATATATCCCAGAGCATGGACTGCCTCAGGAGGTGATGGGTTCCTTCTCCTCCTTAACATTTTCCATCTACCTTGGACATCTTGTCATCGACTCTACTACTATGGGTATCACCAGACTGCCCAAGGGCTCTGAGACATGGAAAATATTTAGAATCATTGCTCAGGAGTGTAAAACGGAGATTTGAACCCTAGAATTCAATCCCCAGAAGTCCTTGGTACTTCCCAGAATTCCCTATAATCTCACCTGAGTCTCCACCTGGGTGAGATCACAAGGAGTGTTTAACTGGCAGCAATGCCTACTTAGAGCTCTTCCATTGCAGTGATGTAGTGGGTAAGCTAAACATAGGGGTTTTGAATGGGCTAATCAGCCCTAGGCACGTGGTTTTCTTATTTTGTATTTTCTTTATTCTTTGATTTCTAACGATCCTTAATAAACCTCATAAAATATAATATTTCTATTACTAGAGACCAAATTTAATTTTTTAGGAGGAAAGAGCAAGAAAGGAAATGAGGAAGGGCTGCTAAGGACAGTTGGGACCCAGAACCTCCCATTTAGGTCTGGCTCTCAATCCACTGAGCCACCCAGCTAGCATGCTCCTTGGATTTTATTGAATCTGACAGAAATTCATGACTACATGAGACACCAAGAAGTATTGGAACAAAATTTTAAACCTGAATTTAAGGGCTCTCCTCTAAATGGGAGAATGCATAATTTGCGATCCTGGTATCAACCCACATGTGTTTGGAAGTGTGTGATGAAGAGGCAACTCCTTTACCTTCCTCATTCAGAGGATGAACAGGCATTCTCTGTTTCCTGTTGGCTTACTCTGTGGTAATGAAAAGCCTTTTAACTGGCTGTTGAGATAGAACTGATTTTGCACATATAAAGCATGAACAGATGAAATCTCTCTCTCTCCCTCTCTTTTTCTCTCCTCTGTCTTTCTTTTTCTCTCTCCTCTGCCTCTGTCTTTCCCTCTGGTTCTCTCTTCTCTCTCTGTGTCTCCCCTCTGTCCTTCTTCCTCTCTTTCCCTCCTTCCCTCTTTTTGTCTGTCTCATTCTCTCTGATTTTTGAGTCAAAAAGAAAAATAATTTCCCTCACTTGGGTCGCCATGTAGCCATAATCACACAGTGCTGCTGCTCTTTCTCTGTGCAAGCAATCAAAAAAAATTTTAAATATCAAGAATCCACAGTCAGTATCACACAAGTCATGGCAGCTACCAGTGGAAAAAACTAGCTAGCTTTTATTATGTACCTACTATGTGCTAGACACTGTGCTAAGTTTTGGAAATACAAAGAAAAGCAAAAGACAGACCCTGTCTTCAAAGAGTTCACAATCTAATGAGGGAGGCAACAGGGAAACAACTCTGTACCAACAAGCTCTAGAGAGGCTAAACTGGAGATAAGCCACAGAGGGAAAGCACTAGCATTAAAGAGGATTTGGAAAAGGCTTCTTGCATACAGTGAGACCAACTGAGAGTTGAAGGCAGGAATGAAGAGGGAAGAATTTCAAGGATAGAGGAGAGCCAGTGAAAACAGAAACAGCAAAGTCCAATATCACTGGACTTCAGAGTAGATTCAGAGGAGGAGATGGAAGATGTAAGAACATTAAGAAAGGCAGGAAGAGGCCAGGTTATATATAGAAGCTTAAAAGCTAAATGGAAGGTTCTATTTTTGGTCCTGGAGGTGATAGGGAGCTACTGGAGTTTATTGACCAGAGGAGTGATGTGGTAAGACTTGTACTTTAGGAAGGTCGTTCTGTCAACCAAGTGGAGGATAAAATGGAGTGGGAAAGTCTTTTTTTTTTATTAAAATTTTTTTCAATTACATGTAGGAACAATTTTTGATCATTGTTTTCTGACACTTTTGGGGTTCAGATTCTCTCCCTCCCTCCTCACCCCCTCCCTGATATATAGGCTATATCAATGTTTTCATGTAATACATATTTCCATATTCTCCATGCCATGACAGAAGATACATACCATATATACAATAAAAAACTCAGGAAGAAAATAAATCTAAGGCTGACCTGCTTTGATATGCAATCAGATTCCACCAGTTCCTTCACTGGTTTGGATAGCTTTTTGTTTTGTTTTCTCATGAATCCCTTGGGGTTTTCTTAAACTTTGTTTTACTGATAAATAGTTTAGTCCTTAGATGTGTCATTGATCAAGACCTATTTCTATATTAGTAATATCTGCATTAGGGTGATTGTTTAGAGTCTACATCCCCAATCATATCCCCATTGAACTATGTAATCAAGCAGTTGTTTTTCTTCTGTGTTTCTGCTCCCACAGTTCTTCCTCTGGATGTGGAGAGTGCTCTTTCTCATAGATCCCTCCAAGTTGTTCAGGATCACTGCAGTCACTAATGGAAAAGTCCATTACATTTGATTGTACCACAATGTATCAGTCTCTGTGTACAACATTTTCCTGATTCTGCTCCTTTCGTTCTGCATCACTTCCTGGAGGTTGTTTCAGTTCCCATGGAATTCCTCCACTTTATTATTCCTTTGAGCACAATAGTGTCCCATCACCAACATGTACCACAATTTGTTCAGCCATTCCCCAATTGGAGGGCATCCCCTCATTTTCCAATTTTTTGCCACCACAAAGAAAATGCCAGGTCTTTTAAAAGACCATTCTTTATTCCCATAAGACCAATGCCCAACCCAAAATACCATGCATTTCTGTTGTATCAGTACTATATTGATTCATTTATTTACATCTCCCCAGCAGAATGTAAGTTCCTGAGGGCAGGGACTGTTTCTCTATATCTCCAGCCATTGCCCTCATCTCTGTCTCTAGCTCCTCCTCCTCATCCTCCTCCTTTTCTTCCTCCTTTTCCCATCCCCACCCACTGATTAGGACATTCCTCCCATCATGTTACCACAATTAGGAAAAGATGGCAATTGACCTATGCAGTTGGAAGGTGGCAGCTGCTGCCAATAACCCTGATGTGGGCAAACAGCCTCTCTTCAATTCTGAGGCTGCCTACAGGAAGCAGACAGCCCACATTTCTAGGTCAATAATTCTAAACTTTTCTTTATTCCATAAAACTGACTTGTTGATAGGAGAAGAGCTAGCCAAGGGGCTATAAAGTCAGATGAGGCTTCTCTGGGCCTGGGGGTGGTAGTATTGGGCTTGTCTTGGGTGCTTGGCCTGTGTATCCGTGCTCCCCTATATTGCTTGGCCCAAAGGACTGTACTGTAGGCTGCCAGAGGTTTTAAGGCTGGGTGTGCACCTGTGCAGAGGTCAGGTGAACAGAATTTAATGGCAAATAAAAGTTTGATGACAAGTTAATGAGTCATATAAACTGCAATTTATTCTGGGCAAAGAGAAAAGGCCAAGGGGCATAGTTACAGAGAGAAAGAACAGGGAAATCATTGAGGTGCCATGCTGGGACCCAGGTCCCAGGACTGGAGATGGCATCTGGTTTGAAAGCAGAATCAGTGCCAGGATCAGAAACAGGCAAAGTGGGAGGTAGGGAGGGGAGTGAGGCAGGCACTGTATATCGATATGAATAAATAGACCTGGTCTGAGGTGAGTCTAAAGGTATGAAAGTCAATACAAAGGTTGGCATAAAAGGGAACAGCACAAACAAAACCAATGCAACCAAGATTAAAAGGGAAACAACAGGGGGCAGCTGGGTGGCTCAGTGTACTGAGAGCTGAGTGTAGAGTGGGAGGTCCTGGGTTCAGATGTGGCCTCAGACACTTCCTAGCTGTGTGACCCTGGGCAAGTCACTTGACCCCCATTGCCTAGCCCTTACTACTCTTCTGCCTTGGAATTGATACACAGCATTAATTCTAAGGCAGAAGGTGAGGGTCTAAAAAAGAAGGAACTGGAACAACAAACTGGAAAAAAAAATTATCGCAAATATCTCTGACAAAAGCCTCATTTCTCAAATATAGAGAACTGAGTCAAATTTATTAGACTTATTAGGCATTCCCCAAATGGGCAACAAATGATCAAAAGACAGGAACAGCCAGTCCTTAAATGGAGAAATTAGAACTATTTTAAAATGCTTTCATTCACTATTAATTAAAATTAATTTTAAAATTTAATTAAAATTAAAATTAATCTGAGGTACCACCTCACGCCCATCAGATTGACTTCTATGACAAAAAAGGGAAATGATAAATGCTGAAAGGGATGTGGGGAAATTGGTATAATAGTGCACTGTTGGTGTGGCTGTGAACTGGTCCAACCATTCTGGAGAGCAATTTGGAACCATGCCTAAATGGCCCTAAGACTACGTACACCCTTTGACCCGGCAATCCCACTACTAGGGCTGTATCCCAAAGAGATCCAAGAGAGGGGGAAAGGACCAAAGCGTACCAAACTATTTTGAGCAGCTCTTCTTGTGGAGATAAAGAAGGGATGTCCCTCCATTGGGAAATGGCTGAACAAGTTGCGGTATACTGGGCTCTAAGAAAGGAAGGATAGGAAGGTCACAGAAAAACCTGGGAAGACTTACATGAAGTGATGCAAGTGAAGTGAGCAGAACCAGGAGAACTTCGCACACAGTAACAGCAATAATGTATGATGATCAACTGTGAATGACCATTATGAGCAGCAAGGCAAGGATCTGAGACAATTCCAAGGAACTCATCATGAAAAAAGCTACCCAGTGCCATAGAAGGAACTGATAAAGGCTGGATGCAGATTGAAACATACCATTCTTCATTGTATTTCTTCCTAGTCTAAGTGATGCGCGCATCCTTTCAAAACATTACAAATATGGAAATATTATTGCATAATAGCATATGTGTAGCCTATAGCATATTAGCTTGTCATCTCAGAAGTTAGGAGGGGTGGAGGGGAAGGAGAGAATATGGATTGCAAAATGTCAGAAAACAATTATTAAAATTGTATTGTATGTGATCTGGAAAATATATAAAATAAAAGGGGGGGACAGGGCACAAAGGGAGCAATGAGCCGCCAAGAGCCACGGCTCCCTCAATGTGTGGCGTTCAGCTTTCTGGGAACATACATATTTTTGTTTTAGAAGTACAGGGTGCGACGAGTCCCACCTTCCCACTGAATCTACAATACCTGTCGCTAAATGCTGCCTCCTCTATGACTTAGCCTGGAAAGCCACAGGAGTTAGAATTTAAACTGGGTTTAGAGTCAGGATGTGGGTTTGAATCTGAGCTTTGCTCCTATAGTGTCTTAACCCTTTCCAGTCTCAGTTTCCTTCTCTGTAAAACAAGGGAGTGGGAAGAAATGGCATGTAAAATCCTTTCCAAACCTAGTCTACAACAGAGCTGCCTACCTCTGAGCAGCAGAAGACAATGAATTAATAGAGCCCAGCTCTATCGTAGAGCAGCTTCCTTGAGGGGTCTAAGGCTGGGTGGGGCTGCTGCCTTTATTGCCCATATTTGCTTAATGGAATAAAGCCCTAGTTCTGCCAAATGCCAGAATAACAGCCTTGTTGTGGTTTTGTGTGTATTTGTACACACATATGCATATGTTCACATGTACACATGGGTGCTTATGCAAATTGGTAGTGCACAAATGCACACGTATATACATGTATATTATACCCATGTGTATAATATGTGGCTTGTGCATGTGTGTAATTGCACGTGTGTCTACATACATTTGCACACATACGTGTATGCACATTCATGTGTATACTGTGCATAAACATGTGTATTGATATATTATGCATAGGTACATGTCCACATATGTGAGGACATGCATGTGTATGTGTGTGTGTGTGTCCATCTGCGTGCCTGTCTATATGCACGTGTATTCACATGTACATGTAAACTCTATCTCATCTGTACATAGTTATTTATATATTATATCTCTGAGGGCAGAGTCTATTTTTCACCTTTGCATCATCAGCACGTAGTAGGGTTCCTATTTATTATTAAATAAAATAAATTAATAAATAAAAGTTTGAAAACTAAAATAAATTAATAAATATTTGTGAATAGACAGACCTCTGGTGCAGAGCCCACAAAGGAGCTTTGGGATCATCTAGCCCTGAATCTAATCCTGTGTTAACCCCAGAGAGTCAATCTCTTTCGAAACCTGTAAAAAGAAATCTTAAGTCTAGATTTCCCCCCAAACGGGGTGCCAGACTCCCCATTCCCACATAGACATTCATTCGATGTTGGATTTAGGGCAAACCTTCTTCCTCACTCCAACTTGGACCACTGCTCTAGCCACTTGGATTTGATAACGCTGGTGACTGAGAGGGTTTCTTAAGCCTCCTTTTCAGTTTCTCTGGGAATACCAAGAAATGATTTTTTTTTTCCTAAAGTGCTTTCCAGACTCTTGGGAAAGCTTGAAAGGTATAGATGCTGTGTTTGAGTACAAAAAGACTTTTCATTAAATGAATGGATCAAAAGGCATTTGCCTCTCTTTTCTCGCCGAAGGGATCTGACTGGGATTCATCCTTTGGGAAGAGCCCCCTTCCACTCAAAGGAAACATTCTCCTTGCCTCCTATTGTAAGGGTAATTTTTAGGGTTGTGACAATCTAAATTAATTTGGTCGCCAGTGAATATCCCAAATAAAATACCCAAGTCAGCTTGGAAATTTTATGGTGGTTTAATCAATATAGAGGAAAGAAATCAGGAAGAGAGAGGGAAAGGGTATAGGATTTCTCCCGCCTGGCCTGTGCCAGGGGAAGTTCAAAGAACTCTGCCACAAGGTCTTTTCAGAAGATTAGAGGCTTTCCTAAGAGGATAGTGTTTGTTTGTTTTTTTTAACCCTTACCTTTCATCTTGGAGTCAATACTCTGTATTGGCTCCAAGGCAGAGGAGTGGTAAGTGCTAGGCAATGGCGGTCAAGTGACTTGCCCAGGGTCACACAGCTGGGAAGTGTTTGAGGCTAGATTTGAACCTAGGACCTCCTGTGTCTAGGCTTGGCTCTCAAGCCACTGAGATACCCAGCTGCCCCCAAGAGGATAGTGTTTTTTTGAAGGTAAAGGAGAAAAGAATCAGCCTAAATTCCAAGAGAGGTCAGTGAAGATGCCTCACCTGAACTAGGTTACTAAGCTTCTCCCAGTACTGTTGTCAACTAGAAAAAACTCAGAACTATTAAATAGTCAAAAGTCACTCTTTAATCAAGGGAAAAGGGGTTAGCGCTACTAATATGACAACAGAGCTGCTTTCCAAGACTGCACAGAGTCAAGACGCCCTGGTCACCAGCCCCTGGGAGTGCCACCATCTCAGGATGGACTCGGAGGAACAAAAGAATTTGGGAAACCTATATATCACTCTAGATGACCTGGGGGCTTTAGGATTAGAGGGACAGTTGATTGACTTTACAATGGTAAGAAAGGAAAATGAAGAGTTCCAGACAGGAATACTAGTGAGGGGCTGGGGCCCTACAATGGACACAAAAGGGAAAGCTGGGTCACCTTGGTCATGGACCTTAGCCTAGGGGGAGAAACCATTGGGACAAAAGAGATGTTCAATATTGGATGGGATTAGCTGTTCCCACTCAAACTACCAGGCAGGAAGTTCACTGTCTGGTGAAGAGGGACGTTCCCTCAGGGGGAAACCTCTCCTGTGACAAGGTCAAAACCTGGGGTTTCTACCCTCAAACTAAATAAACTGGGGATCTCTAGATTTCCATGTTGACACTGTATCAAGAAAACTCACTGCCAAACCTGGACAATAGCTGCCACCATGCCAAGATGCCAAGATGCTCAGCATGCTGCCACCAGAACCACCTCTCTGTGAAAACAGCCCGAGAGAGGAAGTGACACCAAATATATAGACCATTTTTACATCACTTTCCTGCATCTCACATGTACCAATGGTAGCTTAAGCTTGACTTAGGACAGCCCAAGGAGTCTATCAGTTGTTTCTGATTTGTCACTTGCTAGCACATGTATGTCATAGACCATCTGTCTCAATACTTAATCCTTAAGTAGGAGTATAGACATTCCTCTTTTGTTAGACTAAGCAGGGTGGAGTAAATCTAAAGTTTACACGATTCCACTTAGATGCTTTGATTTAGATCTCTGGGAGAGACTCAAGGGCAGTCCAGGAGAAATGACATAGAAATGTGGTTGTTCAGTTCTGGAATGTTAATACAAGCTATATTTTAGGATATCTTTGCCTTGTATAAAGTTCCCTTAAATATCACCCTAAATTTTTCTTGGGTTGGAAGGTCTATGGGACTATGCCAGTTTGGACATCTCTCTCTTTCCAAGAGATAATGTCTTATTTAAATGTTAAATTAAATAAAACCATTTCTGGCAGACTGCTGCTGGTTTTGTCATTTTTCAGTCATGTCCAACTCTTCATGACCCCATTTGTGTGTAGCAAAAATACTAGAGTGGTTTGTCTTCTCCATAAATGCTGAGTGTAGGGTATTAGTATTAATCTTTTTTTTTCTTCAACATGACCTTGAGAGTAGCATGGCATTCTGGTTACCCTTGCTGATCATGTCTCTTACCCTCGGGCCCATTGTCTCCCTCTGGGATATTAATTGCTCTCAATCACCATCATGGCTCAAGTTAGTTAGCCCCATCTGTGTAGAAGAGAAAAAGGGGGAAGGGATCCCTACCCATTTTCTGTAGGGATATTCAGATCTATTTATCACTCTATAACTGCATCCCTCTTGCTCTACTGGTAGTGAGACTGCCTACCTAGGTACTAGAAGCATGGGCTTTCTGTAGGAAGAATGAGGAACAACCAGTTTGACAGACTTTTCTACTGACACCCACTAATAATAAGATCTCACATTTTTATATCACTTTAAAGTTTGCAAAACAATGTATAAAAGTGATCTCATTTGAGTTTCATAATCACCCTGGGAAATGGGTGTTCTTATTATCCTCATTTTACAGACTTAGAGAGGTTAATGTGCCCAGGATCACAGTGCATGTGTAAAACAAACTTTCTAGTACATGTGTCAATTAGGGCTGATGGTAAACTAATAAGACTTAGACACATCAATGCAGGTAATTAAATTTTATTAACTATTCAACAACACAAATGTAATGATGACTACCCTGGCCCCCACTATAGATGGCTGGGTCTGTTCCATTTCACCCTCTGCTCAGGGTTTTCCAGTGCCCTGAAGGGAGTTGGAAGATCTAGCCCAGTGATGGAACCTTTTAGATGTGGAGTGCTGGGCCCACCCCCCACTTCTCTCTCTCTCTCACACACATACATACTCACACAGGAGGGAGAAAAAGTTCCCATTGGGTTGCTGGGTAGAGGAATGGGTGAAGTAAGGAATGTACTCAGTGAGGGTAGAAAGGGGGAGGGTAGTGGCAGAAGCACTCTGCTCCCCTCTAGCTCTGCTTCCCATGAGCCACCCACCTTACCCCTTGTACACTCCCATTGGGGCGGCTGGGTAGAGGGGCAGGGAGATGTGAAAAATCAGGCACAGTGGAGAGGGGGAAGGGAGCAGCTCCACCTGAGTCCCTCTGCCTTTGTAGTAATGAACTAGGTGGGGGGTGGGCAGTCAAGTGCCCACAGAGAGTGCTCTACATGCCATCTTTGGCACCTATGCCATAGGTTCACCATCACTGATCTAGTCTCTGCCACTAGCTCAAGTCCTTGGTGACTGGATCATCACAATTTTAAGGGTTTCAAAACCCCAGTTCCATTTAGCCTCATAAAAGTCAGATTTGTTTTTACAAAGTGATATTTATTTCAAAGGAACACAAATGGGGGCAGCTAGGTTGCACAGTGGTTGGAGAGCTAAGCCTGGAGAAAAAAGGACCTGTGCTTAAGTCTGGCCTCAGATACTTCCTAGCTGTGTGATCCTAGGCAAGTCATTTAATCATGTTTGCTTAGCTAACCCTTATCCTTTTGTCTTAGAGTTGTTAGTAAGACAGCGGGCAAGCATTAAAAAAATAATAATAATTCTCCCCCAATACCTGGGAGCATTATTCCCTCCCCCTTATCCTCCCCTCCTATTCTAGTATTTGGTTTCTCAGGGTTTCCCTTCCAGGTTGGCAGCTACATTTGATTCCTAGGTCACCATGGTTTCAATCCCCAGGTCAAGGACTCCACTGCTTACATCTAGTCCTGGAAAAGATAAACAAAGCAGACCCAAATCCCAAGCCTCATTCTTGGCAGTTACAGGACTGAAAGGGAGAGGAAGGGAGGGAGGGAGCCCTCCTCTCTGCTCAGCTTAGTACATGATACCCATGCTGTGGCTGAGCATGACCTTCCCCTCTGAATGAAAAGCAACTAGAAAGAAAGAGTGATACTGCTCAGTTTGGTAGTTTTAAAAGATGAAAGCTTTTCTGGCTATACAACCAATAGAGGCTACTCCCACCTGGGTGGGAGGAGAACACAGTGTCTTTTCCCCAAAGCAGATCTCCACTGTCTCCCACATGGGTGTCTCTTTCCTGGGTGATCTGGGCACTCACAAAGCACTGTTACATAAACATCAACCCCTCTAGGCACTCCTTTGAACAATCCACCAACTTGATCCTAAAAGTCCTCATGTGTCTGTCTCATCATGGTGCCTATGACCAGATCCCTCTCTCTGCCAGCAGGAGTCTAGTATGTCTCCCCCCAGTCAGTGCTCTGGCGAGTCTAGCTACATTGTAATTCTTGGGGAGCACACACTCCTTAGACAGAGAAATGAGGGTTGAAGGCAGTGAGGAAAGGGTTGATGAAAATGGCTTCCCTCACTACTCCCTCCTGGAGTTCCTGAATTAGTTGAGGGAGACAAAATGGAGATCTCCTCTCAATGAAGACTTGCCCCGTGAGGGCTGTGCTGGCAGGGAAGTCTTCTCTACAAGGAGAGGTATATGAAACCTCAATCCAGGTATGTGCTGCTTTGGGGCGCTCACCCCCCCAACCTCCCCCAACCCCCCCCACCCCCGCCTTGTGTCTACTTGAAAATTGGCAGCAAGATGGAGTCTGCCAATGGGCTTACTCTCTAGATGTAAATAAAAAAGACTGAATTTGCTATCTGACTGCTTGTTTGATTTAATTGTTGATTGGGGCAAAGGGTAGAGGTTAGAGGGGTTCTGGTTGCCCTAAATCTCTTTCTAAATAAAACTCATTACAGAAGTACAAGGTTTTCTTGTAGCCCGGGGAGAGGTAGAATAGGGAAGAGCACTGTTTACCAATTTGAGTCCAGTATCTCAATAGTTCATGGAAATGAATGTCTTTGAAGAAATTAGGTTTCTTGACAGGAACCAGTGATGTTTAAAACAGGAACCCTGATATTAGGATTTCTGTTTGTGACAGAAATCTCTACAGGTGTCTTGAATGGCCCCAAGAAACAGCTCCTCCTTCCACTCCCTTCTGTGTCTCCACCCTCAAGGCCCTGCTCCTCAGGAGAATTTCCCAGAAGTCCTTGTTCAGTTCCCAACTGTCCTTCTTGCTTCATGCCTCAACATTCCATTCACCCCCAACGCTTCTCTTTCCTACTCCCCATTATTACAACATCTATATGTGCATGCTTGAATATATAACACACTTAAGTTTAAACTAGATTATTGGCATTTTCTCTATCACTTTCTTGAGTCTAGACAATCAATAAAACAATAAATCAAGCCTTGATTTGTAGCCTTTGCCAAAGTCAAAAATGCAAATACTCACCCTGAAAATTTATGATTGGAATTTTTTGAGCAAGGAGGAGCTGACTGCAGCATACTCCAGGATGGAGAGACAAGATTGAAAGGGATCCAAAGGACAGGAGTAGCACAGAGGAGAGGAGATGGTTTGAATGCCTGCCAAGGTGTGTTCGCCCTCACTTATCTTCAATCTCTTCCTTTCTACTGGCTCATTTCCTACCACGGACAAATAGCCCATGTCTTCCTCATTCTGAAAGTAAATCCTCTCTTGATTCTTTCATCCATGACAACTATCATCCTTTATTTCTTCAGCTCTAAACTTCTCAAAGGATAAGCACTGCCACTTTTCTGTCCTCCCCCTTCTTAGACCCCTTATAATCTGATTTCTGATTTCACCATTTCATTGAAACTGCCCGCTCCAAAGTTATCGACAATCTTAGTTGTCTTTACAGTACAGTAGTCTTTCCCCTTGACCTCTCTGCAGCCTTTGACGCTGCTAATTACCTTCTTCTTGATTTTCTCTTCTTTCTAGGTTTATCAGGACACCAGTCTTTCCCGGTTCTCCTCCTACTTCTCTGACCATACCTTCTCTGCCTTATTTGCTGAATCCAGATTAGCCCCTCTTTCCAGTGGTGTGTTCCTTAGGGCTCTCCTTTTCCTCTGTGCCTCTTCACTTGGTGATCTAAACAACTCCTGTGGATTTAGTGACCATTTCTCTCAGTCTACCTTTCCTGCCCCACTCTGCTAACCTCCAACTGTCTTTCAGACATTTCTAATACCATCTTAGACTCAACATATCTAAAAGAGAATTCATTTGTCTTCCCCTGTACCCTCTTCCACTGATTTCCCTCTTACTGGTTGGCCCCCCTGGCTCACAACTAGGTGCCATCTTTACTTCTCTCTATCCCATCTGTTGCCAAGGCTTGTTGATTTCATCTCTGCCACCTCTCTCTCTCTCAAATATGCCTCCATCTCCCTTTAGACACTACTACTGCTCTGGTACAGGCCCTCCTCCCCTCACACCTGGGCTTCTGCAATAGCTGCTGATGGCCCTGATGGCCTGGGGCCTCTCCCCACTCTAATTCCTTCTCCATTCAGCCACCAAAGGAATTTCCCTAAAGGGGGGCCCAATCATTCCATCCTCGAATCTATCAACTCCAGTGCTTCCCTGTCATGTTTAGAATGAAATACCAAGTCCTCCGTCATTCAAAGCCCTTCAAGCCTACCTTTCCAGGCTTCATAACCCAAGTTCCAAATGTCCCTTGGGTCCAATGACTCTGGCCTCCTTGCTATCTCCATCTCACAGCTCCAGGCATTTTCCCTGGTTGTCTTTCAGGTCTGGAATGCTCTCTCTCTTCAACTCCACCTCATGGTTTTTCTAGCTTCCTTCAATTCTCCATTAAAATCCCAAAGGCAGCCCAACGCCTCCTAATTCTTTTTTTTTACTCTTACCTTCCATCTTCAATAGTGTATGTGGGTTCCAAGGCAGAAGAGCTGTAGGGGCTATGCAATGGAGGTAAAGTGACTTACCCAGGGTCACTCAGCTAGGAAGTGTCTGATATCAAATTTGAACCCAGAACTCCTGTCTCTGGACCTGCCTTTCTACCTAACTGCCCCCTTAGCCCTATAATTCTAGTGGCTTCCTTCTTGTATAAAGCTGGTTTGAACATGTTTGCTTGTTGTCTTCCTCATACATACTGATATACTTGAGGGCAGGGACTGCTCTTTTTCCTCCTCTTGTGCCCCCAGTGCTTGGCAGAGTATGTGGCATACGGTAGGCACATAAATGTTCCTTGCTTGACTTTTGACATACAGCACTTTCCCCAAGCAGTTAGGGAGTGAAGGTGATGAAAAGGTAGTCAAGATAGGGGAAAATGTCTTCAGGTCTGTGAAGAGGGAGATCATGCCTGTCGGTCCCATCCTCCTTTGCCCCACCAGCAGATCAGTAACACTGAGCAGAGGGCAGATTCTGAAGGTTGGAAGGGCTCTCGAAGGTGTTTGTCTACACCCACTTCCCCCCCAGAAACCCTTCTCTAATATCTCTGCCTAAGACAAACCAAGCCTGCGCTTGGAGGATGGAGACAAAAAAGGAAGTCTGTCATGCATCGTGGCCTGCAAGCTCCCAGGATTAATGAAGCCCAGAGCAATGGCAGCCATGCTCTCTTCTCAGGGGGACGAGAGCTTTTTAAGATTTGGCCGAGTTTCCTGAAGCACCAATTCTGTAAATGAAATTGTTGTTGTTGAGTCATTTCAGACTCTTTGTGACTCCATTTGGGGTTTTCTTGGCAAAGATACTAGAGAGCTTTGCTACTTCCTGCTCCGGCTCATTGTACAGCTGAGGAAATTGAGGCCAGCAGGTTAAGTGACCTGCTCAAGGCCACACAGCTAGAAAGTGTCTGTGGGCAGATTTGAAATCAGACGATGAGTTTTTCTTGAGCCTAAGCCCAGTACTCTATCCACTGTACTACCCAGTTGCCAAGCAAATGAGATGAAAATATGTTAAATACAGACTGTCAAAGCTAGAAGAGACCTGACAACAGAAAATGTTAGAACAGGGAATTCAGGCCTGGGAAGGACCTCAGGGAAGGGAATATGAGAACACAGAAAGTCAACGTTGGAAGACTGACTGTCTCCTTAGATTACCTTCTAGAAGAGAGTTGTTCCTGTAGTGGAAATAATGTTCTATTTGTAGTCAGAAGTCCTGGATTCAACTCCTAGCCCAGCCTTTTATCACCTGTACAGAGGACCTTGGCATTGCTTCACCTCCCCCCACCCCAAGCCTCAGTTTCTTTCTCTGAAAGTAGGAGTAGACCAAATGACAGAGGGGATAGGGCAATGGAATAAGGGAGACTTGGGTTCAAATCTTACCTCAAGTACTATGACCCTGGGAGAATCATTTAACTTCCCTGTGCCTCAGTTTCTTCATCAGTCAAATGAATGAGTTGGGTTTCATAAGCTCTTAAGTGCTTTTCAACTCCAAATCTATGATTCTCTGAATTTTGGTTTTACCTCCTCCCAAACGCTGACCCTAGAGCAGTGATGGTGAACCTATGGATGGCACGGGTGCCAGAAATGACACACAAAGCACTCTCTGTGACCATTTGGTCACCCTCCCTAGTTCATTACTAGAAAGGCAGAGAACCTGGGGCAGAGCTGCTCCCTTCCCCCTCTCCACCATGCCTGATGACACTTTTTCACATCCTCCGCCCCTCTCCCCAGCAGCCCAATGGGAAAGCTTTCTCCTTTCCTTGTGTGGGGTAAGGGGGGGCAGGGTGTGCCCAGGATTCCGTGGGGGGAGGGGCGTGGCACTTGGTCTGTGGGTGGGATGGGGGTGGGGCTGGTTTGTCAATACTGCCCTAGAGTACCAAGGAGGAAACACACCTCCAAAGCTTAGCTCATTCCCACTTCCAGCTCTAACTCGGAGAGCTATCCTGTGCCTCAATCTAAGAAGGCCTAAATTGGACTCATGATGGAACTAGATAAAAGGCATTTCCCATGGAGACAGCCCTTACTGCCCCCTGGCTTCAAGTGTTGGTTCCAGGGCAGAAAAGCCCTAAGGGCTAAGTAAGATTAAATGACTTGCCCAGGGTCACAGAGCTAGGAGGTATTGAGGATCACGTTTGAACCCAGGACCTTCCCTCTCTAGGTTTGGCTCTCAATCCACTGAGTTACCCAGCTGTCCCCTTGGCTTTTTTTTTTTTAACCCTGACCTTCCTTCTTGGGAGTCAATACTGTGTATTGGTTCCAAGGCAGAAGAGTGGTAAGGGCTAGGCAATGGGGGTCAAGTGACTTACCCAGGGTCACACAACTGGGGAAATGTCAGATCACATTTGAACCCAGGACCTCCCATCTCTAGGCCTGCTCTCAATCCACTGAGCTACCCAGCTGCCCCCTTGGCTTCTGTTTTTACAGCTTTTATTATCTTTGAACGAATAAATGCTACTTAAGTTATTTTAAAGCCCAAACTATTGATCCAAACTCTTGGCTATGTCAATTTATTATTACAATTTTCATTTTTATTTTAATAACAAACTTCCACTGAAGTTTTCCCAAGTTATAGGATTCAGATTGTCCCCCTCCCTTCTTCCCTCAAGCAATTCAATCTGGGTTGTACATGTTGGTGTATCAATTTAACAAGCATTTATTAAACACCCACCGTGTTCCCCCTGGCACTGGGCAAAGTCCTGGAGTCACAAAGAAAGAAAAAACCCATTTGCCTGCTTGGCAGGACTTCACAGTCTATGGGGAGGTACAATATGCCAATGGCTATCCAGGAGACATGGGAAGAAATCTCCGAGGGGTGGCTGTAGCTGCCGGGAAGGCTAGCGGAGGCCTCCTGGAGGAGGCAGGATGGCCTCCCTCTGAGGCTCAAGAGAGCCATGGAAACCCAGAAGTGGAGAAGGGGAAGGTGGGTCAGGAACTTGGGACAGTGCAAGGACACAGCGCTGGCAGGTGGACTGTTCTAGCCAAGGGAAGAGTGAAACCATGCAGGGGTGGGGAGGGCAGATGATGAAGACATTTGAATGCCAAGCAAAGAGTCCACACATGATCGTGCTTCAGCTGCCATTTCATGGCCAGTGGAACAAATTGTTCTCCTCTTTCCATTCCATGAGATAAAAAAAGAACGCTATTTAATGAAATGAAAAACATTTAACCTGGAAAACAGGTCAAGGAGAGAGCATTGAAGAAGGGCTGGAATACAAAAGAGCTGATAAAGAACCGCCTGGATCTGTTAGAGCCAGAAGGGAAAGCAGCAGTGAGAGGACAAGCCCCTGCTGTCTCCAGAAACATCCCAGGAATGTCAGAGATCCCTTGGCAAAGAACAGCTAGACAGGGCGACCTTGGAGAAAGAAGCCGTTCAAGGGTCAAAGAATTCTGGGAAAGTCACACCAAACTGGAGAGAGAAGATCGGGAGGCAACGTTCCCCAAAGCAGGCGGCAGAGACTTCTTCTGGGACCAAATGGATGGTAGGGAACGTTTTCATGGAGAAGATGGGGCTTTGGGATGGCTAAGAAAGGGTGGCTCAGACTTCCATCTTGGAATTGATACTGCATATTGGTTCCAAGGCAGAAAAGCAGTAAGGGCTAGCCAAGTGGGGCTTAAGTGACTTACCCAGGGTCACACAGCTAGGAAGAGTCTGAGGCCAGATTTGAACCCAGGATTTCCCATCTCTAGGCCTGGCTCTCAATCCACTGAGCCACCTAATTGCCCCTGGAAGAACTTTCTAAGTAGGAATTTTAGAATGTGACCAGAGGTTAGGAGTGGAAAAAGCACAAGATAGGACCAGGTCCTTATGACCGGGCCACTATGGAGCCAAGGCCCCTTCCTTGAAGTCCCCCAGGGCCTTAGACAGCCCTGAGAACATAAGCAATTGTTCCCATGGTCATCAGTATTCATTTCCATAACCCTGAAGAACAGGTCAGGTTAAGTAACACAGTGGATAGTCAGGAAAGCCCGAGTTCAGATCCAGCCTCAAACACTAGTTGTATGATCCTGGACAAGTCACTTAACCTTGTCTGCCTCAGTTTCCTCATCTGGAAAGTGAGCTGAAGAAGGAAATGGCGACCCATTTCAGTATCTTGGCCCAAAAAACTCCATATGGGGTCACTAAGTTGGCCACGACTGAACAACATCTCTGAAGAACTTTTGTGCTGGACTTCTTGTAAAACCAAGAGCAGCCTACTTCCCAGAATTATGGAACTGGGCGCCGGAAGATCTCTCAGCTCAGTACTCCTTCCCCTCTCCCCCCATACAGAATGGGAAACTGAGGCCCACAGAGAGGAAGTGGCTCACCCAAGGCTGCCAAAGCTAATTTAGGAGGTGAGTCATGGCTTTAATTATGTCTGCAAACATGGCACCCCGAGGGAGTCAAATCCTTTGGGCAAATTCTGAACCCGGTCGGGTCCGGAAGCCCCGCAGGGTCTCTAGACGCGAGGCGAGGCTCCGAGGAGGACCCGCTTCCTCTCGGTGGAAATCAGAATGAGAGACTTGAAGTCTCCGGCTTTCCCCCTCGTCATTTTCCTCTTCCCCACCTCCCTGGCAAGGACCCGTCCAGCGCCTGCTTCAAGATCGCCAAAGCGGGGCTCCCGCGGACTCCCCGCTCGGCTTCGGGACGGCTCCGAGCGGTTTCCCCAGAAATCCAGCCCCAATCTGCCGCCCCTCCCCCCAGCGTTCCCACTTCTGCCCTCTGCGGCGCTCCCTTTTTTTTTTTTTAATGATGAGCATGACCAGCATCAACAAACGTCAATACCGAAAGAACAGAGGATCGAACTTGACACCGGGGACCTCTTTACAAGGTTTGTTTTTAAAACGGGCCTCCCAATAGGCTACAGAGTAACCAGTCTGCCTCGTGTATCCAAATTGCTCAGTCCGTCTGGCTACTTTGTCGCCCCTTCCGCACTTCCTTTTGCGGCTGTTCCTATGATTTATTGACGTTCTTTTAGCCGTTCCCTTCTGACCTTGTTTCTCCATCCCGGGAGCGTCCAGAACCGCTTCTCTTCTGGGTCTCAGTTTCCCCATCAGCACAAGCCCTGGATGCTCTCACCTGCACAAAGCGGGGATGAACCAGACGAAGGGAAGGGGATAAGCATTTATTAAGCTCCAATGGTGTGCCAGGCACTCAATCCGGTACCTTGGCTGGCCCACCTCCTGGCCTCAGTGTCCTCTCCAGAACAAGGAACGGCAGGCCTGGGTGATCTCTAAGGTCTTTTTCAACGCTAAACCTCCTTGCCCCGGGCCTCAGTTTCCCCGCTTGCACAAAGAGCGGATGGGATAGTTAGGGGTTCCTTCCTCCCCTTGGGGCAGCTTGGCCTGTGGAACACTCCGTAGAGATCGTTAAACAGTCACAACCGTCGCCCGCAGCTACCTCCCACCACCCCCCTCTCCCTGCCGCCGCGATCGCCTCCCCCTCCTTTCCTTCCTCCTCCCTCCCCTCCCCCGAGTACACGGGGTCCGGCCGGTTCCAGGGGAAGCCGGGTGGGAGTGGAGGGGGCGGGGCACTTAGGTCGAGCACAGCCAATCCGAGCTCTCCGCTCCTGGTCCGATCCTCTCTGAGCCTCGCCATTGGGCGGCGCCTGGGTCTCGGCCCACCGAGCCCTGGGGAGGCCGAGCCAATCGGGCAGCGGATCGGGGCCCGGACCGGCTCCGGGCTGGGAGTGTCGACGGGCCTGGGCGGGGCAAAAGGAGGGCGCGAGCGGCGCGAGGCCGGCCCGGGCGCTCCTCCCCAATCCGCGCGCCGCGCTGCAGCCTCCGCCGCTGCCGCCACTGGGGAACCTCCTGCAGCAAAGCTCTGCTCGGCCGGTCCCCGGGAGCCCGCCGCCTGCACAAGATCCCCCGGAGCCTGCAGCGCGCGCCGAGAGAACGCCTCCAGAGTCCGCAGCCTGCGTGCGCCCCCTGCGCGCGCGGAGAGAACGCCCCCGGGAGCCTGCAGCGCGTTCCCAGCGCGGGACGGGATGGAGCCAGCGGTGTCCCTGGCAGTGTGCGCGCTGCTCTTCTTGCTCTGGATCCGGGTGAAGGGGCTGGAGTTCGTCATCATCCACCAGCGCTGGGTCTTCGTGTGCCTCTTTCTCCTGCCGCTGTCCTTCATCTTCGACATCTACTACTACCTGCGCGCCTGGGTGGTGTTCAGGCTCAACAGCGCGCCGCGGCAGCACCGCCAGCGGGTCCAGGACATCCAGAAGCAGGTGGGCGCGGGGCTGGGGGGAGCGCGTGCAAACAGCTTCTCGCTTGGGCTGCTTTGCATCCCACCACCCCCTCCTCCCGCTGCCTGCCCCCCCCCCCCACTTTGTACTCCTTCCCTCACTTTCCCCCATCTCTCCCACAATGCATACATTGCTTCGCGGACACCCGATGCTTGCCCTTCCCCTCTCTCTTCCCCGGGCCGCTTGTAGAGAGAGGCCCAAGCTCGGCTTTCCCCGGGAGGGCAGAGCATCACCGGTTGCCCCCCGTTGTGTGTTTGCACGTTCCCTTCTTCCCCTGGGGTGACATCCTGGGCTCCAAACGCCGTTCTCACCGTAGACTTTGGGAGCCGGGAGAAGAGCAAGATGTATGTGGGCCTCCTCCCTCCCCCGACAGATTTGAGGAGGGAGAACCCCGCGGTTGGAGGGGCGATGTGGTAGTGGGCCCCTCTCCCGCGGGCGCCCCCTCGGCCTCCAGGGCCTCTGCCTCCAGTTGCGCCAGTGCCAGCGGGCTCCGCAATTCGGTTCCAAGTTGGGGCGGCCGAGTTTGTTTTCTGAGGGAGGTGGGGAAGCTCTTCCTGAACCGCGTCAGCCGCTGGAGCGGGGAGGCAGAAAGGTGACAGACAGGGACTGGCCCGGGCTCCGCCGCTCATTGGCTGTGTGGCCTTGGACCATTCACTTCAAGGGGGAAAGGAGGGGTTTGCTGATCCCTCGCAGCCCTTTGAGATTCTGGATCCTTGACCACTGAGCTTTGGCGGAAGGTGCCGTGGAGGGGGAGGAGAGGCTCTGTGGGGCCCGGAGCACCGAGATTAGCCTCGGAGATTTCTTTCAAGGATGAAAGGGATGTTGACATTTTTCTCCCTCGCATGTGTGTCTGGGAGTGGAGGCCCGGGAAGGGCAGGCACAAAGGGCTGGGGCCCCAGAAGGACAGCTGGGGAGGCTCACTTATCCAGCTCCTGCAGTAGCTGGGGAGTGGGTGGGCCAGGGCTGCTCACAGCTTCTGAGGAGAGAGCCCCACCGCTCGGGTGTCCTTGGTGCACTCAGTGGAGGCCTTGGCTCCAGCCTGCAGGGGTGGCTCATCGCTGCTGTTCTCAGGGACTCCAGAGCCCTTCTCTGATCCTGGGAGCCCCACCGAGCATTCTACAAGCCAGCAAACAGAGGCTCAGGGAGGTGAAGCGACTTCGTGGCCCAGCACTTACCCCATTTCAGCGCTGCTGCTTTCCTACTGGCCTGAAGTTTCCTCTCCTGGCCATTCCCAGTAGCCCGAGATCACATCTACTGTCCCAATTCACTCCCTCTTTGTATAGGAGAGGCAGCGCCCTATTGGTGAACTGGCCTGAGTCTGGTGGTTCTGGGTTCTAGAGAGGCAGCTGGGGCTGGAGGCAGGAAGTTCACATCCTGCCTCTAGCATTTCCCAGCCTAGTGACCCTGGGCAAGTCATTTCCTGGTTGACTGCCTCCAAATGAGGATAATCCTAGCCCCAGCCTGTCAGGGTTGGGTTGTTAAATGAGGTCATATTTGTAACGCTTTTAGCAGGGTGCTGAGCACCCAGGAGGTGTAACAGATTGATGGAATCAATGTCGTATTTCAGCCTGGAGGGGGCTCTGATGGCCTCTCCAGACGCAGTCACTTAACTAACAGGCAGAGGCCCCGAGTTCTGGAAAAGAGGAAGGGTCTGGCCCCCAACACCACCAGGTGTGCCCCCGCTTCTCCCTTGCACCTCTGCAGGGTGCCCCTGGGGAGGAAGGTGGGGCTGGACATCTCCTCGCCAGGCCTGCTGGAGGGGGTTGCCAAGGGCCCGGGGTGTGAAGACCCGTCCTCCCCACGAAGGGTCTGCCTCGGTGGGACGCCGCCTGAAGGAGCTGCGGTCACTGTCACCCCCCTGGAGGGGGCAGCCAGCCTCCAAGCATCCCCCGCCAGTGGGGAGAGAGGACCAGGGCAGCAGAGCCCATTGTCTGGAGCCAGGACACAAGCCATCTGGGATGGAGAGCCTGAGTTGGACCCCCATCACTCCCCGGCCATGGAGGCCTCCCCTGGTCACCCTGCCGGATGCCCTGAGGCCCCAAGAGGGGGAAGCTGGGCCTCAGCGTCCCCCTTTGTCTGGAGACACCGGCTAAGACCAGCTGGGAAGAAGAGTCCACACGAGAACCAGAATTTGAACTTGGGTTCCTCTTAAGCCCCAGGTTCACTGGAGGCCATCAGCCTGGATCCGAACAGGAGCAGCAGGTTGGCCAGAATAAAAGGCCTGTCTGGGCTGAGTGTGTGCTTTAGAGCTGCCTCAGATCAGTAGCCTCCCCTCCCAACTCCCTGGACCTCAGAGCCAGGCCCTGAGGCCTTCCCAGAGCCTTTGGCACCCTGAAGCCTTGCTCTGACCCTCTGACCCTCTGGCTCCACTGAGATCTGCTGGCCCTCTTGTAAACTTGTCCAGCCTCCTTGACTCTCCTGGATACCCAACTGTTCATGTCTTGTAGGAGGCCCAGGGCTTCTCTCCCCTTTGGGGGGACCCGTGGGCTTCTCTCACCTTTGGGGGACCCATGGGCTCCTCTCTCCTTTAGGGGACCCATGGACTTATCTCCCCTTTGGGGGACCCATGGACTTATCTCCCCTTTGGGGGACCCATGGGCTTCTCTCACCTTTGGGCTCCTCTCCCCTTTGGGGGACCTGTGGGCTTCTCTCCCCTTTGGGGTGACCCGTGGGCTTCTCTCCCCTTTGGGGGGACCTGTGGGCTTCTCTCCCCTTTGGGGCAACCCATGGGCTCCTATCCCCTTTGGGGGACCTGTGGGCTTCTCTCCCCTTTGGGGGGACCCGTGGGCTTCTCTCCCCTTTGGGGGGACCTGTGGGATTCTCTCCCCTTTGGGGCAACCCATGGGCTCCTATCCCCTTTGGGGGACCTGTGGGCTTCTCTCATCTTTGGGGGACCCATGGGCTTCCCTCACCTTTGGGCTCCTCTCCCCTTTGGGGGACCTGTGGGCTCCTCTCCCCTTTGGGAGACCTTTGGGCTTCTCTCCCCTTTGGGGGATCTGTGAGCTTCTCTTACCTTTGGGGGACCCATGGGCTCCTCTCTCCTTTGGGGGACCCATGGGCTCCTCTCCCCTTTGGGGGACCCATGGGCTCCTCACCCCTTTGGGGGACCCATGGGCTCCTCTCTCCTTTGGGGGACCCATGGACTTATCTCCCCTTTGGGGGACCCATGGGCTCCTCTCTCCTTTGGGGGACCCATGGGCTCCTCTCCCCTTTGGGGGACCCATGGGCTCCTCACCCCTTTGGGGGACCCATGGGCTCCTCTCCCCTTTGGGGGACCCATGGGCTCCTCTCCCCTTTGGGGGACCCATGGGCTTCTCACCTTTGGGGGACCCATGGGCTCCTATCCCCTTTGGGGGACCTGTGGGCTTCTCTCATCTTTGGGAGGCCCATGGGCTCCTCTCTCCTTTGGGGGACCCATGGGCTCCTCTTACCTGGGGCAGCTGGTGGGCTCCTCCCCCTGCCCCAGGAGGCCTGCTGCCCACCACTGGCCCAAATGTGGCCTCTGTACTTTCTCCAGCTCCTTAGAGGAGAAGCTTTCCCCCAGACTTGCAGGGCACCATAGAAAGGACCTGCTCTGGCTTGGAGTCTGAAGGCCTAAGTTTGAATGTTGCCTCCGCCCTCTGAGCAAGTTCAGAAGCTGCGCCCTCTGCCTGCTGGGCCTCCTTCCTCTACCTCTCAGACGATGACCCTGAGCCCAGCCAAGCTCTCCCTTCCCATTTCCTCTAAGCCTTGGCCTCCGGGAACGGGCTGGTCTCTGAGCCTGGAATCTGGAAGATTGAGTCCAATTCTGGCCTCAGACACTGCCTGGCTGTGTGACCCTAGGCAAGTCTCCTCACCCCATTTGTTTGTTTTTTTAAAAAGGCGTTTTGCAAACCAAGAGCTCCATACAAGTGCTGTTAATGTGAAATGAGCTAAAGTTTGTTTCTGGAGGATTTTTGCCTAAAATTCGGAGTCTGGTATTATATTTTAGGCCGCTAAATGACTGGGAAGGAGGTCCTGGGTTCAAATGTGACCTAGAGACACTGCCTTATCCTTATGACCCTGGCATTGTGTAACCCTGACCACTCCTCTGCCTTGGAACCAAACCTTAGTATTGATTCTAAAACGGAATGTGAAGACTTTAAAAATAGCTGGAGGGTAGGGAGGACTAGCCCCTGGGTGGAGAGAGGAGGCCCAGCCTCTGAGGGAAGCCTGGGAGGAGGATGGGGGCTGGAAGGGACCTTTGTTATCAACTCCCCTCCTTGAATTGGAATTTTCTTTTGAAAAGGAAACTGAGCCCCAGAGAGGCAGGGGGCCTGCTGGTAGGTTACAGCTGGGGAGAGGGCTGGAATTCAAGCCCAGGTCTCTGGACTACAAGTCTGGCCTGCTTTCCAGGTGGCCTTTCTGCCCCCTCCAGAGGGGGACACTGTCATCCCCTGCTCCCACACTGCTTTGTGGGGTTACCCAAGCATTCAGGGAACCTCCTGCAGCATTGTAGGTTTACAAAGAGCTTTACAAGTGTCCTATCATTCAGTCCTTAGAACAACCCTGAGACATAAGGACTTTTATTCCCATTTTGCAGATGAGCTAACTTGGGCACCGAGTTCAAGTGACTTGCTTAGGGTCACATAGTGTGTGAAGCAAAATTTGAACTCAAGGCTCTCTGACTCCTAGTCTAGTGCTCTGTCCACTAGCCACTTAGTTGCTGAATAGATAATAGTCAATAAACATTAATTGCCTACTATGTTCCAGACTTGGGATACAAATAATAAGAAAGAGAAAGACTTTCCCTGCCCTTAAGGAGCTTAAAGTCTAATAGAGGAAGACAATATATAAAAGGAAACTGGAGAAGGGGTCACCAGAGGGTACCAGCTAGAGGCAAGATGTTGTTAGAATCAAAAAGCCAACAGAGCAACTGATGAGAAATAGAATGCTGAAAGTCTAGGCCTTTTGCCTACTACAGAATCCCAGCTCTTCCTCTTACCAGTTGTGTGACCTTCAGCTAGTCACTTCTCTTCTAAGTATAGAATGAAGGTGTTGGATTCTAAGGTCCCTTCCACCATCCAGCCTCTATTTTAATTTCTGAGTTGTGGTGACCACTTTGAAACTGACATCTGAGAGTGCTCCTTCTGTGAAACTGACATCTGAGAGTGTTCCTTCTGTGAAACTGACATCTGAGAGTGGTCCTTCTGTGACACTGACATCCTAGTCCTCCAGTGAAACTAACATCTTTGCTTCTTCTGCAAAACTAACATCTTAGTGCTCCTTGGGTGAAACTGACATTCTAGTGCTCCTTCTGTGAAAGTGACTTCTCTTTGGTGATACTGTCATTCTCATATTCCTTCTTTGTGACTGGAAGCTTCATTCCTTCACCTAAGCAACTCCTCTAAGCTTCAGACCCTTTAGATAAATGGCAGGAAAAGGCTGAGGTAGCCTAATGGAGAGATTGGAGCTGAGGAGAAGGAATCCCTCTGGGATATAATAAATCCTGATTTAAGTCTATTCCTTAGAGAGGGTAAGGAAGCTTATGAAGGAGCTACAATGACAGATCTAGGTTTTTTGGCTCTTTGGGAAGTGGGATTTTGAGTCAAAACCTCCCTTCAAATCCTAAGGTTGTGTGTCAGGCTTTGGATAAGACATCTCACCCTCTGGACCTTAGTTTTCCCATGTGTTAGTTTGATGATGGCCAAAATTCCTTCCTCTAAATTCAAGAACCTGACCACAGAGGGGACTGTATTTGGGAATGGCCGCTTCCTCTCCCATTAGGTGACTCCTGGCAGCCCTGCCTGCCCTTTCAGACCATCTGGAATTCGGTGATAACCACCTCTCACATGACCAGTCCTATACTAGAGCGAGGTAAAAAAGTCTTGAGACACGGGCCCAGCCCTCACGCAGCTCAGGAAATCCCAGACAGGCAGGTTTCTGCCGAGGCAGGGAAAGAAAGCATAACCACAAGAGCTGTATGAAAGTGGAAGGGGCCAGTTTGGCCAGTAAGGAGGGAATTTCCCATCCCTGAAAGTCCCCAGACAGATGATGGGCGTCTCCCTTCTGGGCACATCACAGAAGAAATCTGGGGTCTTCAGACAAAGTCCTATATTTCAGGCTTAAATAATCAACTTTCTACGAGTTGGGAGAGAAGTGGGGAAACTTGGCTAGGAAACGTCTTGTATAAAACAGACCTGGGTGCCTGGGGCTGGAGGCTCTAGAGCTTTCCTGTCGCCCCTCGGGTGGCCAGGCCTGGGACAGTGACTGGTGTTCCACTCTGGGCAGCTCTTCGCAGGAGGAAGCCTGGGGCTCTGGCCCTAACTTGGCCAGGTGGGTGACCTGGTGCAGACGCTGCCAAACCTGGGCTTGTTTGGGGGTGGGGTGCCTGTGTGTAATTTCATCCCTAGGGGAGGGCCTGCCAGGAGACAGGAAACCACCCCCACCCCTCCTGCCCCCCAGTTTCTCCTTGGTCCAGCTGCCAAAGAGTTACCCACTACTTAGTAAACAATGGTGGCCTCATCTCTGGGGGCCTGTACAAACCCTCCAGCCTTCCTGCTTCTGCTCACCCTCCCAAGGGACCTCCTTGGTGTTCCTCATTTCCCATCTCCATGCTTTTGTACAGGTGATCCTTCATGCCGGGAATGCGCCGCCACCCAGCCCCAGTCTGCAGCGCCTGGTGTTCTTTGGTTATTCAGCCCTGTCCAACACTGCAAGACTTCCTTTGGGGTTTTCTTGGCAAAGATTTGCTACTTCCTTCTCATTTGACAGTTGAGGAAATGGAAGCAAACAGGGTTAGGAGACATGTCCAGGGTCACACAGCTAGGAAGTGTGCAGGGCCAGGTTTAAACTCGGGAAGATGAAGCCTGGCGCTCTCTCCACTGGGCCACCCTCTGCGTGAGGCCTTTAGGGTTGTCCACTGCCTCCAAACAGCCCCGCATTTATTTTCCGTGTTTTGTCCTTGCGCAGGGCCTCTACTGGCGAGGAGGTCCAGCTTGCTTCGGCGCCTTCGGCCTTGGTCTGTCTCTAGGGCAGAGCCAGGACCTGCCAGGGTCCGGATTCAAGTCTCTCCTGAGGGGGAGGCCTCCAGCTCCTTCCCCAGAGGGGAGCTTCACAGGCCTCCCACCCTTGTTCCCTTCAGGTGCGGGAATGGAAGGAAGAAGGAAGCAAGACCTTCATGTGCACGGGCCGGCCCGGCTGGCTCACCGTGTCTCTGCGGGTCGGGAAGTACAAGAAAACCCACAAAAACATCATGATCAACCTGATGGACATCCTGGAAGTGGACACCAAGCGGCAGGTGAGGGGCCCCGGGGGAGGCCAGGGCAGGCCTGTACGAGCTTCTCTTGGGGGCCACCCTGGAGGCTCCGAGGGGGGAAACTGAGGCCCAGCCAGGGCCAGCCCTTGCCCATAGCCACGTCCTCGCCAGAGAGGACAGGCTTCCAGAGCTCCTTCTGGCCTTGCTGTGCCCTGTGCCGCCTCTGTCCTACTGGGCAGCCTGGCAGTGACCCCCCCCCCCCCCAGGTGTGGGCTGCCCCGTTGAGAGGCCGATGCTAAAGGCTTGTGCCTGGAGGCAGCCAGATGGCACCGACAAAGACTGGAATGAGGCCGACCCGAGTTCAACTCTGGCCTCAGACACCGACTAGATGGGTGACCCTGAGCCAGTCACTTACCCTCTGTTTGCCTCAGTTTCCTCACCTGTTAAGTGGGGCTAATAACAGCCTCTCCCTGACAGGCTTGTTGCGAGGGTCACATGAGAACGCAGGTCCTGCCTTTCTTTTTTCTTATTCAGATTGTCTCTGTGGAGCCTTTGGTCACTATGGGCCAGGTGACGGCGCTGCTCAATTCTGTGGGCTGGACTCTGCCCGTTCTCCCAGAGTTGGATGACCTCACAGTAGGTGAGGCGGTGCTATCTGGGGTGGGCCAGGGGGCCCCAAAACCATGTCCTGGAAAAAGAGGAAGCCCCGGGCCAGGGCTGGGGAGGAGCCCCTGGGCAGGGCAGGATCTGAGGGCCAGGGGGGCCATGGCCTGGGCAGGGGAGGATCCGAGGGCCAGGGGGGCCATAGCCTGGGCAGGGGAGGAGCCGCAGGCCGGGGGGGGGGGGGGGGCCACAGCCTGGGCAGAGGAGGATCCGAGGGCCAGGGGGGCCACAGCCTAGGTAGAGGAGGATCCGAGGGCCAGGGGGGCCATAGCCTGGGCAGGGGAGGAGCCCCAGGCCAGGGGGGGAGGCACAGCCTGGGCACAGGAGGAGCCCCAGGCCATGGGGGCCACAGCCTGGGCACGGGAGGAGCCTCAGAGCCTAGGCCAAGGGTTGGTCCAGGAGCCCCAGGGGTAGGTGGGGGAGGGGAGGGACTGGGTCTTCTGGATCCTTGACCTGACCTAAAAGGGCCTGAAGGAGGAATCTGTCAGGACTGCCAGTGTGTTCGCCCTTCACCGGCCGGCCAGCGATCTCTTACCAGGTGCCCCTTGGCTGGGGGCCTGGCGCTGATGGCGATCTAAGCAGCCAGCTGAGACAGATAACCTGAAGGGGGAGAAGGGAATCCCACGGCCCTGGAACACCCAGGAGCTGGAGCAGGATAGTGCCAGGCAGACACGGGCCAGGGCTGGCTGACAGCACCGCCGTGTGGGCAGGAAGGTCTCTTCAGCCCCCGGGCCTTGTGGCTGGGCCGGCCTGCGTCTTGGCCTGGCAAAGAGAGAGCCGGAGAGCAAAGCCAGAGGCTCCCCGCCCTATCAGGGCCAGATGGGGGGCCACAGGGGCGGATGCCCTCCTCTCTCCCCTTGTTTCAGGAAGGGATGTCTGTCGGCCCAGCCCACGAGCTCCTGTGCTACCTCAGTCCAGTTAGTAGCTGCCTGACTGCAGCCAACTTGCCCCCGGTCTTCTCTACCTTCAGTCATTCTAAGACATTAGAGCAATAAGGGCCGAGCCATGGGGGCTAAGGGACTTGCCCAGGCTCAAACAGCTAGGAAGTGTCTGAGGCCAGACTTGAACCCGGGACTCCCCAACACTGAGCCTGGTGCTTTATCCCCTGGACTACCTAGATGCCTCCAAATGACTCCATTTCTATAAGCCTCAGTTTCCTTATTTATAGATTGGGGTGGTAATAGCACCTACCTTACTCCAGTTGTAAGGATTAATAATAAGAGGAACACAGCAAAACCCCTTAAAATCATACATCCTACACAACACGTGTGACCTACACTTAAGCAGAACGCTGACGGCATGCATTCCTGTATAACACATTGTGGTGTCATATGCCTGTATACAATGTGTGCAACAGGTGCACGCATACAACATGTGTGGTACCGTGTGTGTATAGCACGTGCTGCCATGTGTGTAACTTGTGTGACGTGTGCTTGTGCAGAACACGGCGACGTCATGCACTTGTGTGTCACACAGACATTTGCACACGTGTCTGGGTGCTGAGGGGAATGTTAGAACACGCGCTCCTTGGGGACAGGGCCCTTTGCTGGCCCCTCTGTGGATTTGCTTCTTGTGCTGGTGGTGGTTGTCGCTTGAATAGCCCGTGTTCACATGGTGGAGTCCAGCGTCCAGTTATAATGTGCTTCTCTTTCAACAACACGGAGATAACCCATTTTAGGAAACTGAGGCAGGGGGAGTGGCTTCCCAGGTCCCGTGACTGGCATCACTGAGGCTCGCAGGGGGGCAGCCTGGCTTTTGTCTCGGTTTCGCCTCTGAGCCAGGTCCTGAAGGGTTCTGTTTGACAAATGAAGAAACCGAGGCCCTGGGGTGGTGCTGAGTTCAAGTCCTGTATCTGTCCCCTTTCTCACGCTGTTTCTTGTGAATAAGATCTGCCCGGAGCGCCGTTTTGTCTGTCCTGGACCCCTTCTCAGAGTCAGGCTTTCAAATACAAGCAAAGCAGTGACAGCAAATGGGTCGTCCAAGCGGTTCCGGGTTCAGAGCCCCGACTGGGAGGATCAGCCCCGGGGGCGGCCCACGGGGAGAGCCGAAGGTCCCGGGGTGGGGAGGATCCCCAGCTCAGCCTCCCCGCGTGTGCGGTGCGTGGAAGGCCGGGGCCTGAGTCGTGTCCTTCTGCGTTCAGGAGGCCTCATCATGGGCACCGGCATCGAGTCCTCGTCCCATCGCTTCGGGCTGTTCCAGCACATCTGCACGGCCTACGAGCTGGTCCTGTCCGACGGGAGCTTCGTGAGGTGCACCCCGGTAAGGGCGGGGCCGGGGGGGGGAACATCCTGGAGGGGGGGAGGGGGGACATCCTGAACATGAGGTGGGGGGGGGACATCCTGGAGGGGGGGAGAGGGGGGATATCCTGAACATGAGGTAGGGGGGCATCCTGAACGTGAGGCGGGGGGGGCATCCTGAACATGAGGTGGGGGGGACATCCTGGAGGGGGGAGAGGGGGGACATCCTGAACGTGAGGTGGGGGGGGGCATCCTGGAGGGGGGAGAGGGGGGACATCCTGAACGTGAGGCGGGGGGGGACATCCTGGAGGGGGGAGAGGGGGGACATCCTGAACATGAGGTAGGGGGGGGACATCCTGGAGGGGGGAGAGGGGGGACATCCTGAACGTGAGGTGGGGGGGGGCATCCTGGAGGGGGGAGAGGGGGGACATCCTGAACGTGAGGCGGGGGGGGCATCCTGAATGTGAGGCGGGGGGGGACATCCTGGAGGGGGGAGAGGGGGGACATCCTGAACATGAGGTAGGGGGGGACATCCTGGAGGGGGGAGAGGGGGGACATCCTGAACGTGAGGCGGGGGGGGCATCCTGAATGTGAGGCGGGGGGGGGACATCCTGGAGGGGGGAGAGGGGGGACATCCTGAACGTGAGGCGGGGGGGGGCATCCTGAACATGAGGTAGGGGGGGGACATCCTGGAGGGGGGAGAGGGGGGACATCCTGAACATGAGGTAGGGGGGGGACATCCTGGAGGGGGGAGAGGGGGGACATCCTGAACGTGAGGCGGGGGGGGACATCCTGAACGTGAGGCGGGGGGGGGACATCCTGGAGGGGGGAGAGGGGGGACATCCTGAACGTGAGGCGGGGGGGGCATCCTGAACATGAGGTGGGGGGGGACATCCTGGAGGGGGGAGAGGGGGGACATCCTGAACATGAGGTAGGGGGGGGACATCCTGGAGGGGGGAGAGGGGGGACATCCTGAACGTGAGGCGGGGGGGGCATCCTGAATGTGAGGCGGGGGGGGGACATCCTGGAGGGGGGAGAGGGGGGACATCCTGAACGTGAGGCGGGGGGGGCATCCTGAACGTGAGGCGGGGGGGGCATCCTGAACATGAGGTGGGGGGGACATCCTGGAGGGGGGAGAGGGGGGACATCCTGAACATGAGGTGGGGGGGGGACATCCTGAACGTGAGGCGGGGGGGGACATCCTGGAGGGGGGAGAGGGGGGACATCCTGAACATGAGGCGGGGGGGACATCCTGGAGGGGGGGAGAGGGGGGACATCCTGGGGGGGGGAGGATGCTGGGGCCAGGCAGAGGCAAGTCAGTGGGCACCGATTAAGCGCCTGCTGTGTGCGCGGGTTGGAGCTCCCAGCACGTGCGCTCGTGGGCCTCTGCAGACAGAGAACTCGGACCTGTTCTACGCGGTGCCCTGGTCCTGCGGCACGCTGGGCTTCCTGGTCGCCGCCGAGATCAGGATCATCCCCGCCAAGAAGTATGTGAAGCTGCGGCTGGAGCCCGTGCGCGGCCTCAAGGAGATCTGCGCCAGGTTCACCGAGGAGTCCCAGAGGAAGGAGAACCACTTTGTGGAAGGCCTGCTGTACTCCCTGGAGGAGGCGGTCATCATGACGGGCGTCATGACCGACGACCTGGATCCCAGCAAGGTAGGGGGGTGGATGCGCCCTCGGTGGGGCAGGACTCGGGCTCCCAGGCGGGGCAGACCTGAGAGAGGAAACGGCCTGGAAAGAGCTAGGCCGGACGCTGGGGCGCCCAGGTTCTAGCCAGGCCTGCGCGTGAGACCTTGGGCCAGTCACTTCCGTGCTGGACCGCTTGGTTTCTCCACACGTGAAACAAGGGATCGACCTCGGGCTTTCCTAGCCGTGGCGCAGGGGGAGGTCAGGACCCCCCCCAGCGCAGGTGGCCACAGAGGCTCTGAGGCCGGCCTTTCCCCCTCGGGCTAGGGAGCCGCTTGGAGATCATCTTGTGCTGAGAGGACGCGACCTTCCCCCAAGCCCTGCCTCTCACGGGCTCTTCCAGGCTGATGCAGCCAGAGGGGGTGCCTGTGGCCTGAGCACAGCCGCCTCTCCCAGCTCAGGGCTTAGCGGAGCCACCTGTGAGCCCGCCAGGCCTGCACCGGAGAACCGGCCTAGGCTGGCCGGCTCCAGGGAAGGAGGCTCCACAGTTGGCAGAATAGCAAAGAAACTCGACCAGACAAGCCTGCCAGGTGCAGGGCTGGTCCGGAGACTGTGGGAGGGCTGCCTGGAGGAGGCAGGCCTGAAAGACCTGAAAGGGGGAGAGCCCCAGGCAGACCAAGGCCCGAAGGAGACCTATTTGGCCACATTCAATCGGGCTTGGACACCTCCCACTGGAAGAGCTGAGCTTTGGGGAATCTTGGCTGGGAAATCAGAGCATCCCTCACTTCAGACCCTGGTCTAGGCCCCGCCCAGCCCTGACACTCCTTGGCTAGGCCCTGACCCGCCCTGTTCTAGGCCCCTCCCAGCCCTGACCCACCCTGGTCTAGGCCCCGCCCAGCCCTGACCCGCCCTGTTCTAGGCCCAGCCCAGCCCTGACCCACCCTGGTCTAGGCCCCGCCCAGCCCTGACCCACCCTGGTCTAGGCCCCGCCCAGCCCTGACCCCCCTGGTCTAGGCCCAGCCCAGGGAGTGTCTCTGATCCCGGGCAGTTTCCTGGCTGCCGTGGCCTGTGCTACAGCCCAGGGCTTGGGCATGGGGGCAGAAAGGGTAGGGCTGGGGGGTGGAATTGGATCCTGACTTTCCAGGGTAGCCCAGGAGCTGCCCTCTTCCCGTTCAGTGTCTGCCCGGAGGGGAGAGGCCAGGCTGGTGCTTGACTGGTAGGGCCTTGAATGCCAGGCAGAGAAGTTGGTTTAGAGGAAGAGCCCTGGGTGTGAGTCCCGCCTTCTTGGCACTCCTTCCTGGGCTGCAGGGCTTGTGCTGACAGGCATGCTGAGCCTGCCTCCCCATCCTAGCAGGGCCCTGGGGCTGTAGCATGATCCCCTGGGGAGCGGCAGCTGCAGAAGGTGTTTGAGCAGCAGAGGAGAAGATGTGGAAGGTGGAGGAGGGCTTGGACTGATGGGCAAACATTTATTAAGTGCCTTCTGTGTGCTGCCACTGTGCCAAGTGCTTTATAAACATGGTCTCCTTGGAGAGGCAACAGGAGAGGGAGAAGAGAGGTGGCTGGCATGAGCCCAGGGACAGACTGTTGGGGATTCTGGAGGCCCCGGAGGAGGGAAATTCAGAGAGGGAGAATGAGCAGGGAGAGAAGGGAAGGAGAGCCAGCAAGGGAGGGAGGGAGGAAGAAAAAAGCAGACCGGAAGTCATTGAGGGCCACCAGGGAGGCTGGAGGCTGGCAGCGCCTCCTCTCTGGGTCCTGGGCCGCCTCGGCTCATTCGTCCTTGTTGGGCCCCCTCGCCTCGGACAGGAGGCAAACAAGCCGGCATTCTTTGCTGCTGACTCGGCATCTGGCAGCCACCAGCCGGGACGTGTTAGCACACAGCCAGTGCAGGGCGTCTGAATGCCAGAGAAGGCAGAGGTCAGGGGGCAGGGCAGGAGCAGTGGCTTCCCTGGCCAGGCCGTGGCCGCAGCCACCAGGAACGGTCCTCAGCTGGGGACAGCCTTGGCAGCCTGGGCAGCCCCTGCTCTCAGGAGCTGGTAGGCCAGAGACCAAGACCGGCTCTTCCAGGCTTCTCTTGCTCATTCTGGGCTTCCACTTGTCCCGGAGCCTCCTGGCCCCATTCTCCTTCCAGCATGCCCTGGGACCTTGGCAGGATCAGTGCCTTTGAATGAAAGCTTCCAGGCAGGCTGGTCGCCTTCAAAGTGGTGGCTCGCTGCCAGGCACCCGGGCAAGGGGGAGGATGCCAGCCCAGTGCTGACTGGAAAGGGAACAGGGTGGCGGCCGGTCCTGAGTCTCCCTGAAAGTGAACAGAGGTCAGAGGGATCCACCCCCTGACCCCACATTCCCCCATTTGCCCAGGACACCTCAGAGGCCCCAGAAATGTGGCCTCTTGGGCTTTTGTAAGGCGGGGGAGGCGGGGCACCCAGAGGATAGCGGAGAAGGCCAGTGTTGGACTTGGGATCAGGGCTGCTGAAGTCGAGGCTCACTGGGCCTCCCGGGAGGAGGCTGAGCTAGATCAGTCCATCCAGGAGCATTTAGTCCTTTACTCTGAGCCTTGAGCTAAGCCCTGGGAAGGCAAGGAAAGGTAAAGGTGGTCCCTGGCCTCCAGGACTGAGTGTGCCTAACAGCTCAGGAGAAGCGGGAGCAGGGAGTGAGGAGGGGAAGGGAGGTCCCTCAGGGCTCCCAACGCCACCCCGTCCTCACTGCTGTTGGACGGGGAAGCGGCCGAGCCCGGGAACAGGCTGAGCCAGCATCGGCACTCGGTGCCTTCACCCAGGGCTTCTAGCTCTCCTTTCCGACTTCTTCCCACGAGGATGTGTCAGCAGGTCTGCTATCAAGGGAAGCCCTTTACCGAGACCTTTCCTTTGTGGTGATGATGATAATTAGAATTTGTAATTAGAGGAATAATGGCTGGCGCGGATTTTGTTTCTGTTACGTAGCATTTTATTTACCACATAGGATGTCAGTTATCACGGTTTCTGCATCCTCCGTCCGTCCGTCCGTCCGTCCGTCCGTCCGTCCGTCCGTCCGTCCGTCTGTCTGTCTGTCTGCCCCGCCCCCTCTCTCTCCCTTTGGAAGCTCATTCACTTCCAGCAAGTCCCCCCGGCACCGCCCACTGGGGTTTTCAGGGCTCAGGACGCTCTCGTAGCTTCTTTACTCTGCCCAGTGTGGTGAAGGCCTCCCCCTCCCCGGAGTCCTGCACTGGGTCTTGGGGTGGCCACAGCAGGATGCCCAAAGCCCCGAGGGTCTCAGGTCAGGGAGTGGCAGGGGGGGCCTCCGAATGGCAGGGCTGGGAAGGATCTTGGGACCCCTTGATAGAACAGAGCTCAAAGATGATCTACTCCAACTCTGCCCTCATTTCATGGTTAGAACAAGCAGCCTGGAGGCAGGATGGGACTTGCCTGAAGTGATCAAGAAGCCCATCTAGATCCCCCTCTGAGCCCCAAGCCTCCCCTTATTAACATTCCCCCTCCCACCCCCCCCACCCCGACCTCAGGCACCTGCAGGCCCCTCCCCGGCTCCTGACATCTCTCACTCCCTTCAGTTGAACAGAATTGGTGACTACTACAAGCCCTGGTTCTTCAAGCATGTGGAGGAATACCTGAAGAAAGACCAGAAAGGGCTGGAGTACATCCCCTTGCGACACTACTACCACCGCCACACCCGTAGCATCTTCTGGGAACTCCAGGTGAGGTCGGGCCCGTGGAACAGATCCCCCCATTCCCCCCAACCTTCCCCATCTTCATTAGAGTCCTTTTTCCCACTTGTCAAGAGCTGGGGTTCTAGAATGAATTCATTGTTGTCTTGGGGTTCTCTTCTTAGGAGGAGACCTTCCTTCTGAGGAGGGAATTGGGAGCCTCCTTTTGAAGGCTTTAATCTTTCATAGCTTCACGCTGCAGCCAGACTTTTGGGACGCCCTGTAGAATTCTCCTTGAGGAGACACATGGCCTGGGATTAGCCATGGTCTGAGGGGTACTTCAGCAGACTGGAATGATGGATGGAATTTATGTGTTGAGGATCAGTCAATGTGAAGTCCAGCACCAGGGCTCAAAAAGTCAATTGCAGAATAGATGCAGGATGGGGACTCATAGCCAGGGAAGTATTTGAGTGGGGAAAATACCACGGAGTTTTAGGAGACCACAGGGTCCAACTGGCTGACTCCCTAATAGAACTGAGCAGCCCAAAAGGTATCGTGATCCTATTCTATTAGCACACGCATTGGGTCCGAAGGGAGGTAGGAATCCGAGCATTTTTTGCCCTGGCCAAATTGTACATGATGCATGCATTGTGTCCACCAGTAGGTGCCGTGTATTTTGTTTTGTCTTTGAAACTCCTGCTGTCTTAGCATGGATGCAGAGTGTCAGTTCCAACACAGAAGAACGGAATGGCTAGACAGTTGGGGTTAAGTGATTTGCCCAGGTCACACAGATAGAAAGGCACCGTGTTTTAGGAGAAACGTTGACTTGAGAAGGGACCACACCATATGGAAATCAGTTGAAGGAACTATCTTTCAATCATTATACATTTATTAAAAGGCCTCTGTGTACCAGAAACTATGCTAGGCCCTAGAACAGTCATTAGGAACTAGGGATGTTTTTCCTGGTGAACAAAAGACTTATCGAGGTGTTAGCCAGAGAGCTGTCATGTGGAAAGTGAAGTAGGTTTATTGGATGCGTCTCTAGCTTAGAGCCAGGCAGAAGTTGGAGAGTTAGGGGTAGCTGGGTGGCTCAGTGGATTGAGAGCCAGGCCCAGAGACAGGAGATCCTGGGTTCAAATCTGGCCTCAGACACTTTCCAGCTGTGTGACCCTGGGCAAGTCACTTAACCCCCATTGCCTAGCCCTTACCGCTATTCTGCCTTAGAACCAATACCCAGTACTGATTCTAAGACAGAAGGTAAGACTTGTTTGTTTGTTTTTAAACCCTTACCTTCCATCTTGGGATCAATACTGCATATTGGTTCTGAGGCAGAAGAGTGTTTAGGGCTAAGCAATGGGGGTTAAATGACTTGCCCAGGGCTACACAGTTGGGAAGTGTCTGAGGTCAGATTTGAACCCAGGACCTCCTGTCTCTGGGCCTGGCTCTCAATCCACTGAGCCACCCAGCTGCCCCCAGAAGGTAAGAGTTTAAAAAAAAAAAAAAGAAGCAGATGAAGACTGACTCATAATTAGGAAGTGTAGTTTGGGAATGATGGTGGCAGATAACCAACTCCCATCCCCAATGTCTTCAGCACACTGAATCTCCTCTGCTCTGAGATGGCATCCCAGGAATGCCTTTACCCTGTGGGAGGGCAGACTGACTGGATTACCCTTGGGGTCCCTCCCAGCTCTGAAAGTCCCCCAACCGCACCCCTTTTCCTGTTTCAGGACATCATCCCCTTCGGCAACAATCCCATCTTCCGTTACCTCTTTGGCTGGTTGGTGCCTCCCAAGATCTCCCTGTTAAAGCTGACTCAAGGCGAGACCCTGCGCAAATTGTATGAACAGCACCATGTGGTACAAGACATGTTGGTCCCCATGAAGGTGCTGGAGAGCGCCATCCAGACCTTCCACAATGACCTCCATGTAAGCCATTCCCCCGACACACTTGCTCTCAAACCCCTGGTAGGCCTGGGTGCCCTGGAGCTCATGACCCTTAGAGCACAGGGAACTGTCCATGACTGTCAGTTCTGATTACACCAGTGCCTGGAACTCCCCAGCATCCCAGGGAGGCCAGGCCAAGGCAGGGATCTTAGAGAGCAAGAAGCTGAGTTATCGAGAAGCCAGGGCAGTGGCTCCTGACAGTGCCATGTGCTTATCCCTGGGGTGTCTCCATCCACTGATCCAGCACTTCATGTCTTCTGGCGTGAATGTTCCAGGAATCCAGTGTCATTGGTTACAGGGTCCCGGAGCTGCAGCTGGAAGTGACCTCTGAGATCATCTTGCTCAGAATCCTCATTTTATAACTGAGAAAACCAGGACCCAGAAAGATTAACTTGCTTGTCTAAGATCACACAGTCAGGCAGTAAGCAATGACTAAGTCCCTACTATATGCCAAGGTTTATCACTGAGCCTGCAAAGAAAGGCAAAGAGAGTGCTCCACAGGTAGAGCTATGGCCTGAATGAGGGGCTGAGCCAGCAGAGGAGATCCACGAGGTAGAAGGATGAGGAGAGGATCAGGCTGAAAAGACAGCAAGCTCAGCAGGACCAGATCCCCTCCCTGGCCAGATGAGAACAGCTGGCCCTCCCGGGTAACTCTGGGCCTTCCCTCCTCTCCTCTGCAGGTCTATCCCATCTGGTTGTGCCCATTCATCTTGCCCAGCCAGCCAGGCATGGTCCACCCCAAGGGGGATGAGACAGAGCTCTACGTGGACATCGGGGCCTACGGAGAACCACGGGTGAAGCACTTTGAAGCCAGGTCTTGCATGAGGCAGATGGAGAAATTTGTCCGAAGTGTGCATGGGTGAGTGGACCAAGGGGTCAGGAGCCTGGTCCAGAGACATCCCGGATGTGGGGGTGCCTGCTCAGACATGGCGGTGCTAGTGGATAATCTTGGGGAGGGAAGGGGAAGGACAGAAGCCCCAGAACAGATAGAGACTCTACCAGTGGAGAGAGCTGCAGACCTGGAGTCAGGAAGACCCAAGTTCAAATCCAGCCTCAGATACTTACTGGCCATGTGACCCTGGGGTAGTCACTCACCTCTGTGTGTTTGCTCGGCTTCCTGTCCCCGGATCACCTGAGGCGATCGCTGTAAAGCACTGAGTTAGTGCAGTGCTCTCAGTGTGTGTCCTATCGCCCCTCTAGGTTCCAAATGCTGTACGCCGACTGCTACATGAACCGGGAGGAGTTCTGGGAGATGTTTGACGGCTCCCTGTACCACAAGCTCCGGAAGGAGCTGAACTGCAAAGACGCCTTCCCTGAGGTGTTTGATAAGATCTGTAAGGCCGCCCGGCACTGAGGCTTCCCGTCCCCCAACCCCGCCAGGCCCTGGCACCCCCTGGGCCTCCCCCTACCCGGGGCCAGGCTCCGCTGCTCTGCCCACCCGTCCGCCTTCTTTGAAATCGCCTTTCTCTTCAGACGAAAAGGATCCGCCTCCTCCGGCCAGCCCCGCTCGCAGACCCATGGAACATCCCCGGGGGCGGCTCCTGACCAGAAGAGGCTTGGGCAGGTGCCTTCAGGAGCCGCCCCGCGCGTGCCCGGTGGCCTCTGGGAAAGTGGGGAGCGCCCGATGGCCGGGAGCCCTTCTGGGGGCGCATCCCGCCCTCCTGGCCTCCCGCCATCTTCCCAAGCCCGGCCTCACCCAGGCAGCATTGAATGAAGGACCCCCCGGCCCCAGGGAAACGGATCCTTCCCCAGAGCCCACTGCGGCCGTGTCCAGGCCCCCGCGGCTGGAGCCAGCCAGCCATCAGTGCCTTGCACGGCGTGGGCACTTCGTGCTTGGGGAGCCTCTGGCGGCTCTGGGGCCGATTCCCTCAGGGAGTGGGAAGCTCTAGAGGCTGTGGGAGTGCCGCCGCTCCCCGCGCTCTCCATCCTCCCCGAAGGCTGCCGTCGGCACGGCGGGGCAGCCTGGGTCCGTGCCGGCCTGCTCTGGGGAGCTGAGGAGCTGGCCCGGGGGCCCGGGGGCTTCTGGGGCGACCCCCGCACGACATCATCCGACAGTATTCGCTCACAGCTTGGCCCACTTTGAGTTGTCCCCCCCCCCCCCCCCACCTCCTCCAGCGGCTGACTACGGTTCATTTCAGTGCCTTACAGAAATCTGAAGCCTGGCGAGAACTTGGAACGGTTCTTGTCTTCCCTTCCCCGGGGAGAGGACCCCCAAAGGTACCCCAGCCCTTGGCCCGATTCACCAAGATTCATCCTTATTTATGCAAAGCTCAGCTTAGGGGCTCTCTGGAACGAGGATTCAGACCGGAGGGGGGGGGGGGGTCCCAGCAGAACCGGCCAGCTGACCCCCTGACACTCCTGATGGGGCTTGAATGGCTGTTCTCAGCATTTCCTCCTCCCTCCGGCTGCGAAGGCGGAAAGATGGCCCAAAGGGCCCGGAACGTGGCCGCCTCGCGCGGTCCTCGCCGGAGGCTCTGCCCAAGCTGGTGGCCGCTTCCATCGCGCTACAGTCTGCTCTCAAAGCATTCTGCCTTGTGTCTTAACCATACATTCTATGCATCGCTTAGGACATTGTGGGCGCTCTGGCAGGAAAGGGATGACCCTGGCCCCAGCGAGGCCTCGCCGCAGGGCTCGGTTCCCTGCTTAGCCCATGATTCTACGGGTCGTAGAGGAGAGGCTACCGGCAGGAGTGGAGCCCAGCCTCGTGCGCAGGCTCTCTCGGACGCTCTGGAGTAAAACCAGAAACCGCCGTCTTTGAACCCTACCGAGAAGTCCGGCTCAGCCAAGGTGACCAGAAGCCTCCAAGAGCCCTCCGATTCTGAGTGTGGCATCCGGAATCGAGCGTGGTTTGTTGTAGAATTTGCCTCAGGTTCCTGCTTCGTCTCAGCGTAACTCCCTGAGTGTCCTTGGCCAAGTCACTTAGAGCCTCTTCCGTAGCATGAGGGGCTCAGCCCGAGCCCAGCCTCAAGGGCTCCTCCAGCCCCAGGGTTCTGCAATGGCATATCCTTCGAGCTTTGGCATTCCCTGTTCTAGACCCCTCCCGGCGCTGCCATTCCTTCCAGCTCTGCCTTTCCTGTTCCCTGAGGTCTCTCCCAGCGTGGACACATCCTGTTTCTAAGGCTGAGGTGTCAGAACTGGAGGCCAATTGCTGTAAAACTCTGGAGGGGGGCCCAAACCAGATTAAAATGGAATTGGGGACTTTTTTAACCAAAAAAATAAAAATACCCCAAAGATCATGTTCATTCGTGACTTCCTAAGTCCTTAATGCAGCTTGCGGAGTTTGACACCCCTGCCCGAAGGTCCCTCCCAGCTCCGACATTCTCCGTTCCATCTCTCATGGTCTGCTTGTGAACTCTTATTTTCGCACTGACATTCTGTTCTGACCTTTTGGGTTTCGGAGCTCCCGTTCAACGGAGACATTCTAGTCTGGGAAATGCTATGCAGGAAGATGCAGCACACTGAATCCAACATGAGCCATCCGTGCTTAGGGAGCCCCCTCCCCCGGACTTGCTCCTGTGTCCTGACGTTCGAATCTGGGGCAGAAAGCGTGCATGTGAAGAGTGATGCCGTGGCAGCCACCAGAGTGGTTCGGCCACCCCACTATTTCTTGTGACTGGTGTAAGAATTTCAGCAGTTTCTTTTATGGCAAAAATGAGTCATTTTAATTGTGGGGATGAGGTGGGGGGAGGACTACTGATCAGGTTGTGGCGAAGAGGCAGCAGAGCTTGGGAGAGGCCCCTCGGGCTCGCAGAGCTGGGGGAGCCACAGTGAAGAAGCCCGACTGTTCTTCCCACCTCCCCAACGTGTTTGTGTGACTGTTGTCCAAATAAAGTAACCCAGGAACCATCTGGTGTTATCTCCCATCTTTTCTCCCCTGGGAAGCAAGGGCAGTCGGTGGATGGAGGGATGATGGGAATAAATGGTTGTAGGAGGATCTTCTCATCTCTCATACCAAAATAGCCAATACCATTTTGCCCATGGATATCAGTTAGCTTTTCCAAAGGAATTGGCCATCTGACCATTTCAGGTCAGCTCCCAGGGTCTCTTCCTCTTTCTCTGTCCCCCCCCTACTACTACAGATAGGGAGCCATGGGTCCCCTTCCAAGAGATCTTTGCTCTCCCAAGAATGCCTAGGCATGAACAATGACTGTTAAAAATGAATCTTGGAGACTTTATACTACATTTAGAAGTAGTAGGAAAGAGAAAGAAAGAGAGAAATAAGGTTTCCAGCCTTCCTAACTTAAGGTAGGAATCAGTCCCAGATTGCAGCCCAATGTGGCCCTCTCCACATCAGAGATCAGAGATCACACATCACAAGACAGATAAGTCAAAGGCTGAGAGCGAGACCAGAGATGGAGGGAATCCAGGAGAGTGATGAGCTTCCCCCACTGGCTTTTCAAACCTCGCCTAAGCTCTTCCCCACCCCCACCCCTTTCCTCCAATTGGTCAATGGCCTTCATACATCAGATTTACATGACCTGCTCAGGAATCTGGCCTGCCCTGCTGGCAGCCCAGGTGTGTGACTCCTGGACTCCTGTGGTGAATCCTTCCGGGATTAGAGTGGGTTGGGGTCCCCTAGATATATAATTCACACGTGGCTTCTTGGACCACAGCCCAAATGTCTTTAAGTGAGCCACACAAACTTGCCCATATCTCCACAGGCTGGCCAAGGGGCTCTGGACTACCTAGTCATGCTGCAAGCATCTCCCCTGTGGAGCACAACATGTTGGGTTCAATGGTAACACTCCTGGCTCAGCTTCCCAGCAACAGAGCTCTTACTGCCGTTCCTATTGCTAGGTTTAGGCATCCCCTATCTAAGCTGCTTCCCTTATGCCAATTCGTGCTTTGACAGGCACTGGTGGTGTCTTTAAACAAGGGACTCCCAATAAAAGCATGTCATCTTGTTAAACAACACCAAAAGCCCTCACAGCTTCTTGGGGACCCAGTAGCCCGGCGAGTTGGCTCAGCCATTTGTTAGGCAAAGGCTTATACTGGTTCTAACCAAGCAATCAGTGTTCCAAGCTCTCTTCCCACTCATTTCTCCCCCAGTGACCTGGTCCTCTAGCACCTGCCTTGGAGCGGTGTTCTGATTAGCAAAAATGTGTTCAATCTACACTCCCTGCTCCCCTCCCACCTCTGCGCTGGGAACAGCAATCAAGCCAATGCCATCTTGCTTCAGGAAAGAGAATCAATCAAGCATCCTGTGGATCCATTGACTGTGCCTGGGATTTCCCAGACTGAACCACCCCTCCTTGGCTACCATTCCTTTATGTGTGTGCTCCTCCATTCTGCATTTGTATCCCCAGTCCTTAAATGCTTATTGCTTTCTATCCTTCTTCCTCACAATCAAGGAACTCCCACAAGAGTGAGATCCCCCCTCTGTTTCCATTTATGTTTGCATTTCCCCCTTCCTTGGGGAGATATTTCCTGGGAGATCACTCTTGGCTCAATTCCCCACCCCATTCTGGTGTGTTCCCTCCAACACCCAATAGTACTGTTTTACCAGTGAACATCAGTTAGCTTTTATAAGGAATAATTAATAATAATAAAATAATAATAATAGCTAGCATTTCTACAGCAACTACCTGTTTTCAAAGTACGTTACAAATAATTCATTTGATCCTCACAACTACTTGAGGAGATAAGTACTTTCAACATCATGTTGAATTGTTTCTATCTTGTCTGACTTTATAACCCCATTTGGGATTTTCTTGACAAAGATACTGAAGTGGTTTGCCATTTCCTTCTCCAACTCATTTTGCAGATGAAGAAACAGGCAAAACAGTACATTTCTCAGGCAGAATTTGAACTCGGGTCTTCCTGCCTTTAGGCATGATGTTATTCCTAGTGCACCATTCAGTGGCCCATTATTATCCTCATAGGTACTGTTGAACCCATTTTACAAATGAGGACATGGAAATAACCATGCTAAGTGGCTTTCCCCACCAAGTTAACATTTAGTACAGAATAAGACATCACTACCCATTAGTGCTTAGAAATTTGTTACTAAAAACAATTATTTTTAGTGTTCATTCTGAGTCTCAGTGATACCAGATGTTGATGTAATTTGTGATTTTTTTTCTTTTTGCTTTAAGTAGTAAGCTAGTAAGTATCTATGGTCAAATTTGAGCTCAGATCTCCTTGACTCCAAGGCAAAGGCTCTTATCCAGAATGTGCCTAGAGACCCTCAGTTTTTACTCAGAAGATATGGCCAGAGGGGCAGTTATGTGGTTCAGTAGATAGAGAGTGGCCTACAGTCAGGATGTGCTGGATTCAACTCTCGCCTCAGATACTTCTTAGCTGTGTGACGCTGAGAAAGTCATTTAACCTGAATTACCAAGCATTTGCCATTCTTATGCCTTAGAACTAATAGTATCAATTCTGAGTAAGGGTTAAAAAAAAATAAAAGATAGCCAGAGCAAAAGTACCAACATTTCTCCCAATAGTTGGTAAATATAGGGAGGTGGGAAACAGTGTATTCTTCCCTTGGCCCTTGGGGAAGGTGGACTCAAACCTGAAGCAGTTTCTGTAAAGCCTTTGCCCTCACCAGATTGACCTCTGAATGTAGCATACCTGATTGTCCAGTCATTGCCTCTGACCAATCCTAGCATGGGCTTCAAGTCCCAGACTTGAGACATTTGCTATTTCAAACAGTTTTGGAGAATCCGATTATTTAATTTCTAATTAATTTTTTATTTGCCTCTCCTACTCTTACTAATTATAATTTTTATTACATTGTGATCTGAAAAAGTTGCATTTGTTTTTTCTGCTTTTCTGCATTTGTTTGCCATGTTTTAATGCCCTAGCATATGATCAAACTTTATGAATGTACCATGTGCTGCTGAAAAGGAGGTATATTCCTTTTTATCCCTATTTACTTTTCTCCATATATCTATTAACTTTAATTTTTCTAAGATTTCATTTACATCTCTTACTTCTTTCTCATTTATTTTTTGGTTTGATTTATCTTGATCTTACAGAAGAAGGCTGAGGTCTCCCACTAGTATAGTTTTACTATCTATTTACTCCTTAAGCTCCAAAAGTTTCTCTTTTAAAAATCTGAATGCTATGCCATTTTGTACCTACATGGTAAGTACAGATATTTCTTCATTGTCTATATTGTCTTTTATCAAGATGTAATTACCTTCCCTATCTCTTTTAATCAGATCTATTTTTACTTTGGCTTTGTCAGATATCATGATTGAGACTCCAGCTGATGCTCAATAAATTCTTCTCCAGCCTCTTTTACCCTGTGTGTGTCTACCTGCTTCATGTGTGCTTCTTGTTGACAACATATGGTGGGATTTGGGCTTTTAATCCACTCTGCTATCTGCTTCTGTTTTATGGGTGAGTTTATCCCATTCACATTCAGAGTTATGATTATTAGTTGTGTATTCCCCATCATTTTGATTTCCTCTTTTAGTCTTGCCCTTTCTTCTTTCACTATTTCCTTCTATACTAGTGTTTTGCTTTTAATCAGTCCCCCTTTTCCCCACCCTTATTTTACTTTCCTTCCCATCCCCTCCCTTATTCCCCTCTTATTTCTCTTTAAGGTCTATTAATTGCCCCTCCCCCAACTTTTCCCTCCCTTTTGATACTCCCCACCCCACTCCCCCCCTTCATTATTCATTTTCAACTTCCCTGTAGGGTAAGATAGAATTCTATACCCCAATAGATCTGGTTGTTAGTCCCTCTCAGAACTGATTCCACTGAGAGTAAGGTTTAAGTATTACATATTACCACTCTCTTCCTTCCTTTCTTATAATAGTATTATCCCCCACTCCCTGCCATGCACCTCTTTATGTGGTATAATTTATCCTATTTTTCTTCTTCAAATTTCTCTCAGTATCATCCTCTTTTTTTGTCCCCCCCCCATTTTTTACATATCTTCTTAAACAACTTAATACCACAACCTCTGCCTATGAATAATACTTCTATCTACCATGATAATGAATACAATTTTTGAGTTACAGATATCATTTTCCCATATAGGAATACAATCAATTTGACCTTACTGAAGCCCTTAACATTTTTGCCTCTCTTTCTTGTTTACCTTTTTATGGTTCTCTTGAATTTTGTATTTGGACATCGAATTTTCCATTTAGTTCTGGTCTTTTCTGCAGGAATCCTTAGGAAAATTCTATTTTGTTAAATTCCCATACTTTTCCCTGAAAGTATATAGTCAATTTTGATGGATAGGTGATTCTTGGTTGTAGACCTAATTCTCTTACCTTCCTGAATATTCACATTCCAAGTGTTATGGTCCTTTAGTGTGGAGGCTGCCAGATCCTATGTAATCAAGACTGGGGCTCCTTGATATCTGAATTGTCTCTTTCTGGCTGCTTGCAATATTTTCTCATTGGCCTGGAAACTCTTGAATTTGGCTATAATATTCCTGGGGGTTCTCTTTTGGGGTGATCTATGGATTCTTTCAATGTCTATTTTGCACTCTTGTTCAAGAATATCAAGGAATTTTTCTTGAATAATTTCATGTAATATGATGTCAGGGCTTTTATTTTGTTCCAGGCTTACCAGTAGACCAATCACTCTCAAATTGTCTCTCCTGGATCTGTTTTCAAGCTCAGTTGTCTTTTCAATGAGATATTTCATGTTTCCTTCTATTTTTTTCATTCTTTTGATTGTGCTTTATTAATTCTTGCTGTCTTGTGATATCATTAGCTTCTACTTGCCCAATTCTAGTCTTTAGAGACTGATTTTCAGCTATGATTTTTTAATTTTACTTTTTGATTTGGTCTATCCTGCTTTTCCTAGCTTCCAGCAAGTCAATTCTGGTCTCCAATTTGCTTATTACTTCATTTGATTTTTGTGTCTCTTTTTCCAAATGGGAAATTTTGTCCTTTGAGCTATTTTCTTTTTGTATTACTTTCATTTCTTTTTCCCACTTTTCTTCTCATTTTTCTTCTATCTGTCTTAGTTCTTGAACTCCTTTTTGAGTTCCTCCAGAGCCTGTGACCAATTTCCTTTTTTGGGGGAAAGTTTCAATGTGTAAAAAAAAAGTAAGAACTTTTCACTCTCTGCTGCTTCTGTATTTTGCTCTTTTTCTCCATAGAAATTTTCTGGGGTCAAGAGCTTTTTTTTTTTTTGCTGCTGCTGCTCATTTCTTTTGCCATTAGTGGATTGGGGCTCCTGCATGTTGATTGCTTTCTTAGCTTCTGTCTTGTAGGCATTTGCCTTAGTAGTATTTTCCCTTCCCAGTCAGAAGCCTAAAGGAGGGCAGGAAAATCTGTGATGTTCTTTGTGTAGCTCACTTTAAAGTGTTTTGCCCTGAGGCTATTCTTCCAGCTCCTGCTGCCTTGGCTGTGGCCAGCCTTGCTTCTGCCAAAGTTCCTTGCTCTGCTGCCCAGGCTTCTCACTCCTCAGCTGCCCAGGCTCTGCACTCCTCAGCCTTGGGTCTCAAGTCTTGCTGTCAAGGCCTTGTACCACCCTCAGGGGTAAGTCTGTGGTGCCCTCAGCCAGCTCCCAAGAATTTAGAGATTTCCCCAGCCCTTGCTCTGACTCTGGCACTGTAGGTGATGGTGGGGGTGGGAAGGGGTGGTGATCAACTTCAGCTTTGATATGTGTAGTTTTGTCCCTTTATAGTGTGGGAATCCCCAAACACTGCCTACTTTTAAGGCTGCATCCAGTGGGACAGCCCCTTTATTCATCTGATTTTAATTTCTGTTCTTTTGAGACACTTTGTAATGATCAGTCAGAAGGAGATTCAGAAGGCTCCTGCTACTATGCCGCCATCTTAGCTCCACCCCTCTGGCTGATGAATTTTCAACTGATAATCCTGGGGGTTGGGGGTGGAGAGGCAACACTATGGGGGTTTGTTAGAAAAGATAATCTCCAACTCCTGGGGAGACCCATAGAGCACTGAAGAGGCCAGCAAGAGTGGGAATTGGGATAACTAAGTCAGAGTATGTTACAAACCTTTATTTGAAGATCTTGTTCCACTTTTGGTTAGCTTTTTTTTTTAAACCCTCACCTTCCGTCTTGGAATCAATACTGTGTATTGGCTCCAAGGCAGAAGAGTGGTAAGGGCTAGGCAATGGGGGTCAAGTGACTTGCCCAGGGTCACACATTTGGGAAGTGTCTGAGGTCAGATTTGAACCCAGGACCTCCCGTCTCTAGGCCTGGCTCTCAATCCACTGAGCTACCCAGCTGCCCCCAGCTTTTTTTAATATAATTTTCTAATTTTTTCTAATGTCAAATCTAAAATTGCTTCTTTGAAACTTCTAGCCATGACTCCTTGGGGGAAAGCAGAAAGAACTCATGTAGTATCAAGAGAAGAGTGATAGAAACTGGAGTCAGAGGAGGTTTAAATCCTGCCTCTGACACACCTGTGTGATCTTGGGCAAGTCAACTTTTCTAGGCCTCAGTTTTCTCTCATAAAATGGGAAGGGGAGTGCTATATAAGTGTATGTGTGATCTAAGTATAAGTTTATTTTTATATATAGATGAGTGGGGTCAAACTACATATACAAAATACATAAGGATATCTAAGGGTCACATATCAACTTAGAAAACCACCAATTAACATTATATTTTATTGTATATTTATTTGGTTAAATATTTTTCAATTACATTTTAATCTGATTTCCATCCTCCAATGAATTTGACCCAAGGCCCTGTGTTTGACACCTTTAAGCTTAGATGACTGCCAACATCCCTCCTAGCACTCAATCTATTTCCTTTGGTCAGTCTTTTATCTTTCTTCGTATCCCTGGCACAAGAAGGCACATGGCTTGGCATTCTCTAAGTGATAAATATTTATGGACTGACCGACTGACACAATCAAACATGGAAGTGGGGTAGTTTGCCATGGTATTTTTCTAGATTATTTTCTAGATAATAAGCATTTAATAAATGCCTCTTATTGCGCCAAGCCCTGTGCTAAGTAAGCACTGGGACTACAAAGTAAGAAAACAGCCCTTGCCTTCAAGAAGCTCCCAGTGTAATAAGGTGCCGAATGGAATAAAGTCTTCTTGCCGTGTGTGGCCTTTGATTTCTTTCTAGATGTTTAATAACCATCTTTTTAATAATATGGTCTAGACTTTTCTCAGGAATTAAGTCAGTCTTCCAGAGCTATCATTTAGACTGTTTTCTTCTCTTAAAAATATAGAACATTTGGCTTCCTCCAGTTCTGAGGAACCTCTCCCTTTCACCATAATCTTCCCAGAATTACTGAAATGGCTCAGCTGTCGTCACATCTGCTGAGTTAACCAGAAACCCTAACAACCACATCATTCCTAAACATCCCTGTTAATTGCAATTTAGTTGGAAACAGAGTATGCCAGAGATGCGAGAGGCCAGAGAACTCACTTTGCCCAACCCCTTCTTCTTACAGATGAGCAACTGAGGCCAACAGGATTGGCGTAATTTGCTGAGTGGAAAAGGGAGTAGAACTGCTGGGCTCAGCATTGAGGCTCTCTTTGTAGGGCCAAATGATAGACTTCTGTACCAGCTTCTTGTAAATGCAACTCCTACATGAATATTCGATACATTCAGTCATCATTACTTTCTCCTTGAATTTGTTTTGAGAAAGCAAACAAAAACATTTTAAAATGGGAGAAATGTAAAACATCATTTTTCATGTATGAGAAATCAAGCAATGTATGAAATTTTCCAGTTTTTTTTAAAAAATCAAATAAATTAGACAAATATGAGGACCTTGGCTCCATGTAAGGGCATGTGGGGTAGGGAGAATCTAAGAATTATACTCATCCACAAGTGGAATCCTGAGGACCAATGAATTCTTCATCACTTGGATCGTAGTGGAAAATCCTCAGACCTCCCCCTTCAGGGACTCTCTTATGCTCTAAGGACTGGCTTTGCAAGGCTGACATACCCAGAAGCTTGCTACAAACAGAATGACCTGCTGGACTTGACAAAGGGAATTCTTTGTTCTCTTTGTCTATTCTGAGTTAACACTTTGGTTAACAATAATTTACGTACCCCTACTTAGTACCTCACCAGATTGTGAAGATAGGATTACCTCTCCTTTGTCTACTTAGTTAGCACTAGGTGGAGGCGCTCTTCACCCTTTCACCTCAATCAGCCAGAAATCTGTGAACCCTTTTAATGAGTATTCACCTCTCCACAAGGTGAGAAGTGGTTCCCACAAATACTGCCCCCTGGGGAATGTTGGGCAATTTGGAAGCTGTGGTTGGCCCTTGTGAAAAGGGGAAGGGACAAGAAACCACTATAAAAGGCTCTGAATTTCTTGGGCAGGGGGATTAAGCTTCAAGAGGAGTACAACTTCAAGAAGGAAGTCAGCTTTAAGAAGAAGGAGGTTGGCTCAAGGAAGAAAGTCCACCTCAGGAGTCACCTTTAGCTTGAGTTCTCATCTTGACCTGCCTCTTGGAGGGAATGTGGGTGAGTAGATGACTGGCTTTCCCTTCCTGTCTTCTGGAGAGAGTTTATTTTCAGCCGAAGATCAACAAGTCCTGGCTGAGTTGAGCACCAGAGCAATATTTACAGAGATAGGCTATTGTCTTCTCTACCTTTCTGTATTTCTCTGCTTTTACTCTTTCTACCTCTTTTGTAAATAAAAGCTATTAAAAGTCATTTGACTTTGAGTAATAATACTTTAAATTGGTGACTACAATATTATTTATAATTTTCATATACTTTAGTCCACCACTAAAATTTAATTATTACAGAACTCCAAAACAAACAAGTAGTTCTACTTCACAGGACTATTACTTCCTATGCCATGACATGGCAAATCCATGATGGATTGATGTTTTGAACTTATACTTCTGTACCATACTAAGGACTATACAAGCCTGGAATTCCCCTTGAAAAATGTTGCAATAGGATGAAGAGTTATTCCCCTTTTTCATCCAGTCATGTAATTCCCTTTACCTGTATGTATCTAATCATGTAACCTAAGTGTATAAAATAACAAGAACCCCTTTCCTCAGTGCCCAGACCAGAGGAGCTGGTCCCATTTGAGACCAAGTATAATAAATCTCCTTCCTTCCTTCCTTACTCTTGAGTGACATTGTGGTTTACTTCCAAACTGGCTAAATGGAAAATCCCACAACAGGATATCTCTCTGCTAGTCTTTTGATGAGACCTAAAGGAGACTATAGAAGAATTAGATCAGTCATGAATACAAAGCTCTAAGCTAGAGGTTCCTAACCTGGGGTTCATGGTTTTCTAAGGAGTCTGAGGAGAGATTTCAGGGAGATCCAGAACATCAATGGGGGGATGGGAGTGAGAATTAAATTTTCCCCAACTTTTGGTTTTTTTTGTACGCCTATGTATTTTATATATGTAGAGATATGATACTAAGAAAGTGTCTCTAGGTTTCATTGGCCTGCCAAAGGGATCTAGGACACACACAAAAAAGACTAAGAACCCTGCAGGGAGACAAGAATGAAATGAGTCCTGGAGGAAGCAAAATCCATCTGGTTTGGGATTGGGGTATCATCCTCCAACTGTGAGGGTCAACTCTGCTAAATAAATAGATCCTTTATTCATCAGTGTAAGGGATCAGTCTCTAATGACAGAATGTAAGCTCATTGAGAACAGAACTTATTTCCCTTTTAGTACCATCTGGGGTGTATGGGGTGTTCAGGAGGGGTAGCACCTTGGTATGGAGGGCTTGTCATACCCTCTTAGGCAGCTCTCCAGTCTCTGACCCTCACCTAACACCCAGCTCTCACTTGTGGCTCCCAGTAGCTGCTAGCATGTGGCAGCGGCCACACCCCGGGCAACGGCTTCGACAGGCCGGCTAAACCTCGTGAGGGTAGCCATCGGGTCGTCGTCGTGGACCCCTGGTGAACCAGGGCTTTGCTCACCCAGTGTGTGAAGACTGTTTTGGCGGAACAGGTGGAAGAAAACAATTAGAAGGTTCAACGGCTGAGATGGCGACGCAGAAAAGCACTGTGGAGTGCTTAGGGTATGATGGAGCACAAAAGACGGCCATCCAATGCAGCTGAGGAAGTCTCCAGGTGTAATGATTTTTCATGCCACTGGACCCAGGCTTCCAATGCCGAGTGGGACTGTCTCTGTGCATCAGCTTTCCCACTTAAATCTCTTTCACGCACAAGTATCTTTGATCATCATTCTCGGCTTCCAAGAGACTACTACTACCATATGCTTGGGGCTTGTTGATTGAGTGCCTTGATTATGATAAATTGTAGGCTTCTTCAACAGAATTTTTAGGGATCTTCAAAGTATACTAGGTGAAGAATCAAAAGACTTTTATGGTTTACAGATCAGTTTGCATTCTCTAAGTATTTCAGAGTTTCCAGAGGACAAACTCTTCAAAATATTTCATATTTTTCAAAATACTTTGGAGTTTCCAGAGCACTTTGGATTTTCCAATTTTAGACTTCATGAAAACATATTTTTGAAGGATTTTAGGATTTCTAGAGCCCTCTGGATTTTCAAAGTCCTTTATCTGTTCAAAGTATTTTTAAAGTAATTTAGAGTTTATAGAGTCCTTTCAATTTTCAAAGTACTTTACAGTTTATAGAGAATTTAGGATTTTCCAAATATTTGAGAATTTACAGAGTACTTAACATTTTTGAACTATTAGACTTTTGAGGGAACTTGGCAATGTCAACAAGATTTTTTTCCAAGTACTTAAGAGTTTACCAAATGCTACATGGTCAAACTAATTTGTGTTCGACAGAGAAGTGGGCTTCTCAGAGTACTCGAGTACCCTTTACATTTTCCATACTTTTCAGTATACAGAGTACTCTTTCTTTTCAAAGGACTGTGGAGTTTATAGTACACTAAGGCTCCACCAAGCACTCTAGAGATTATACAGCACTATTCAATCTCAAAGAGCTTTAGAGTGGATACTCTTCACATCTTAAATTTTCAAAGCACTTTTCTTTATTCAAAGTTATGGCAGCATCCCACAAGTCCACAAATTAAGAATAGGACCCACCCTCATTTATAGAGGAGAAAACTGCCACCTAAAGAGGAGGGCACGAAGCTATGTAAATGGCAGACATCTGGAACACCAATTCATATCCTCTAACTCCATGTTCAAACTCTAAGCATTTTGTTCTGATCATAGAACTGGTTAAATGGCAGAGCTAGACTTGGGACCCAAGCCTCCTAACTGCTGTTCTGAGCACGTGGTATGATTGGAAACCATTTCTATGTTACTTTAAGCCTTTCCTTGGACCTCAGTTTCTTCACCTATAAAATGTAGTGGTTGGATTAAACTATCTCTGGATTCCCATCCAACCCTAAATCTAGGCAGTGGCACTTAAAATTGGTTTTGAAGGAAATGAAATATTCTTCAACCCATCACATATGTATAATTGTCTTTAAAATTCTCAAGCCTGGGCTGAAAGGGAGAGAGAGATAAAACATAGAAATAGACAGTGAGATATTTTTAAAGGGACTATCAAGCAGGCAGCTAGGTGGCTGAGAGCTACCCTGGAGGCAAGAAAAGCTGGATTCAAATCTGGCCTCAGACACTAGCTATGTGACCTTGGGAAAGTCACTTACCTCTAAGTGGGCATATTTAGCTTGGAGCAGAGAAAGCTCTGGGGGGACATCACTTTCTTCAAGTACTTGAAGGACTGTGACCTGGAAGAGGAATGGGACTTGTTCTGTTTGGGAGCTGTGAGAATCAGGCCATAGATTATGAGTGTGTGTTATCTCTGCCACGGACAGAGCCAACAGAGGTTCAGGATATGGCATTTTCCAGCCTAAGACAAATTAGGAGGTCATCAGGATAGGTCTGAGACATCTGTGTAAGGGATTGCTCATTGTGGCCAATGGCTGAAGAAAAACACGGGAAGACCTATAAAACTGAAATAAAGGCAGTTGGGTGGCTCAGTGGGTTGAGAGCCAGGCTAAGAGATAGGAAGTCCTGAGTTCAAATCTGGCCTCAGACACTTCCTAGCTGGGTGACCCTGGGCAAGTCACTTAACCCCCATTGCCTAACCCTTCCCACTCTTCTGCCTTGGAACCAATACAAAGGTTTCTTTCTAAGATGGTTTTAGGTGGTAAAGGTTTTAAAAAACTAAAGTGAAATGAAAAGAATCTTCACAGTAACAGCAATATTATAATGATCAGCTGTGAAAGACTTGGCCTCTCTGATCAATAAAATGATCCAAACCAAAGGATCCATGATGAAACCAAACCATTTCAAAGGATCCAGGATGAAAAACGTTATTCACCTTCAAAGAACTGATAAGCTCTGAGCACAAATGGAAGTCTAGTTTTCTCATTTGGTTTTTCTTTTTTCTGATATTGCTCATGTGGAAATGTTTTACATGATTTCTCACATATAATTAATATCGTATTGCTTGATTTCTCAGTGGGTGGGGGAAGGGAGGGGCATAAAAAAATAAAAACATCCTGTTCTACTTCTGGACAGCTATTAACTGATAGAAGTTTATCCTGACATCAAACTGAAATTGGCTTCTTTGCAGCTTCCCCCATTGCCCCTGCTCTTTAGGGCCAAACAAAACAAGTCCCATCCCTCTTCTAGGTCAGTCTTTCAAGCTGTGTCCCATCAGTCTTCTCTTCTTCAAGAAAAATATACCCAGCGGCAGCTAGGCAGCTCAGTGGGTTGAGAGGCAGACCCAGAGACAGGAGGTCCTGGGTTCAAATCTGGCCTCAGACACTTCCCAGCTGTGTGACCCTGGGTAAGTCACTTAACCCCCATTGCCTAGCCCTTCTGTCTTGGAGCCAATACACAGTATTGATTCTAAGATTGAAGGTGAGGGCTAAAATTAAAAAGAAATGTCCAGTTAAACAGAAGTTAAGCAACTTGTCCAGAGTCACACAATTGAGTTTGAGTTAAAATTTGAACTCAGCTCTTCCTGCTTCCAAGGACAGTTCTTTGTCCGCTCGCTGCTTAACTGTAAGCTTGATAGTGCCTATAAAGTATCTGCTTGATAGCAGCTATAAAGTATCCCTTTAGTTTCCTGTCTCTCTGCCTGTGTGTCTCTCTTGCAGAAAGGTAGCCTGAAGCCCATTCAATAGAATGATCCATTTTTGTGGGCCCAAGAAAGCTCCCGAGTGGAATGATCTGGTTCTGAGGAGATGTGAGGAGTCGCAGCCTTGGTAACAGTTTCCAGGAGGAGGAGGCTATGGGGAGTGATACAGACATTGTCTCGTTTTGACAACAGAGGCAGCCCTGTATCTGCTGGGGGTTGGCGTACCGCCTCAGTCACATTGCTTTGTCTCAGAGTTCAGTCCAGGAGCTCAGTGTTCCTCTCCGAGTTAATGAAGTCTAGAAGTTCAGTTTTTCCTGTTAATCACAGTGCCGGAAATCTGTTATCAGGAAAGGATGCGGGAAGATGCCAGGGAGGCTGCTCTGTTATCTCTGCAACCCTGACTGTGCTTTCAGAAAGGCTGGCCTGTTATCTGTGTGACATTCACCAGCCTTGCCAGGCGGACATCACCAGGGAGCTTTCCACAGTGACAAGCCGGAAGGGGGAGTTACTGCCAGCTCACCGTTCTAATTGCCAGTCAGTCATCTTGTTTCCCATCTATGATGCTACAGATGTTGTAACAAATCCTATTGCTTTCCCCATCTATGATGCTGCTTTCTAGTTTGGGGATGCTCATCCTTCCATCTGTAAAAATGATCTGTCCGCCCTCATTTGAGCTAAAGACTTCTTTTATTAGTAATGCCTTGCCTTACTAATAAATGAACAATTCTTGGAGCTTTGTGCCTCCGTTTACCTTAATGTCAAATTGGAGCAATAGTCAGAAAATTGGTAGAGAGAACTGGAGAATATAATTTAACAGATATTATCAAGTTTCTTTCCCTCCTCTAGACTATAACAAGATACAAGCATGGAATTGTGGAAGGACTCACTGACTCCGAGCTGAGAAGACAGAAGCAGAGATCTCAGCTTGAAACCTGAGCATCTGAATCACCCTGGACAGCTCCCTTGCCTTCTCGTTATCATTTCCAGATAACATTCTAAGGCTTATAAAACAATTTGCTCACATGAAATAGATATCATTAATGTTATTAATTCTCCATTTTTCATATTGAGACACTAAGGCTCAGAGAGTGTTAATTTTGTGGTTGAATTGAATATTTAATTGGTTGCCAGGGATTTAATTTTGTAATAATCTTGGAGGGTATATTTGATGGATATTAGACAACTAATGGATCAGGTAGTTATATCCTTTTGCTTACCCTCCTCCCTTTTTATACCTCCCTTCCTCCCTCTTCCAATCTCCCTGCCTCCCCTTCTTCTTCCCTTCAGTTTCCCTTCCCCCTTCTTCTTCAGCCTCCTTCTAAATCACTCAGGGTGAGCTATGATATTTCAGAGGAAATACTCTTTTCTCTTCTTTATCTCAAGTAAGGATTTATTGGGGGGAAATAGGAAAGACAGAGGATAAGGTAAGAGGGGTAGAGCTTTCCCTATTATCTACAATGAGTCTTAGGTTGGAGGATATTAAGAGAAATGGCAATTAAGTCACTACCATGAAACAGAGCCAGTCAGAGAGAGCTATATGGACTATTGTCCTTCTTCTTCTGCCTTCAAATCGGCCAGGCCACCTCCAACTTGATTATCCCAAGTCCCAGAGATAAACTCAGCTTCTTCCTTCAAAGTCACCACCATCAACCAAAAGCCCAGAAATCCAGTCACTATTGGCTTTTGCCTTCAACTGTTTCCCAGTCACATTCCAAATGGAATTTTCCTTTGATTGACAAGCTGATTGATGTCCAGCTTCTTGTCCTTTTACATGCCTTATAATTTCTCTCCTCCACAATTCCTCCCTTTTTGTCTTGAAAAAATTGCAACCAGCAATTTTAATGATACTTACCTTTTAGATATATTTTGTTATATTTCTAACTATCTAATTCTTTTTTTTTTAAATTAAAACCCTTACCTTCCGTCTTGGAGTCAATACTGTGTATTGGCTCCAAGGCAGAAGAGTGGTAAGGGCTAGGCAATGGGGGTCAAGTGACTTGCCCAGGGTCACACAGCTAGGAAGTGGCTGAGGCCAGATTTGAACCTAGGACCTCCCGTCTCTAGGCCTGGCTCTCAATCCACTGAGCTACCCAGCTGCCCCCTAACTATCTAATTCTTAACCCTGTACTATATTAAATATCCCTTTACCTTCCCCAAATAACAAATCCTAAATTTATCTTAGCTATTCTATCTAATTCTATGCTCTTTTGGGCATTGGAAAATGGTTTAGGTAATACAGATTATACATGAACATGGTTTTTGACATAATAACAAATCATGGAACAATTTTAAACAATTCCAATAATTTTAACAGCATTTTTGAATATGTAGCTGTCTTATCTCCTGATGACTATAATTCAATTAAGCAAAATTTTCTATTACTAACAATTAGTAACCTACAATTATAATGCAATCTAACTTCTCTGCTTAAGTAGTTTAAGGTCTGTCCCTACTTCCCTAAGACTTTGAACACATTTTCTAAACTGTCCCTATAGTTTAGTCATTAGAACATTAATAAATTATTCTAATATAGTTAGGTTGTTAGTACATTAGTATTTACATGTGTACATCCACATACATTGTTCTAGATTTCTGTGCAAACTCAAAGAATTTTTTTATTCTTTTTTTTATTTTATTGTTTTATTAAATTATTTTATTAAAGGCAAATTATCTTTGTCTGTTTGAATTTTCCACAGAAATTTATTTATCAGTGTGACTTTTGTGTTTTTCAACTGTGCGTATGTTGCATACTTACCCATTCCATGGGATATCTTCCTACATTATATCTTAGTGTGTAGCATGTGCATGTATATATGTAATGTTAACATGTACATCGCATGCTTATATAACCTCATGATCACAAGTACAAACTTTCAAAGTCCTTCCATGTCCTTTGATGTTGATTGTAGAAACTCTGTGTCCTTCATCATCTGGTCAGCACGCCACTCTTGTCTGCTGTCACTCTTGATTGTAGTCCTGTGTTCTTCAATTCAGTAACAAACTGGAACAATCAGGAACATACTGGAACAATCAGGAACATGCATGCGTGTGAGGTTTTTACATGTGCATGTAAGATTGAAATTTCCATGGAAGTAAGCTATGAGTTCTTCATGAGTGCTTGTCAGAATTCATTAGTTATTCTTCATGTGTGGAAGTAAGCATTACATGTGGTCCTCTTCATGGGCGGGTGTAAGCATAATAGTATACGTTCTTAGAATTTTGTCAGGACTATGAATTTGAAGTTTTCTTATCTTTTTGATGTTTGAATTTTTTCACAAGGAGATTTATTGTATGTTGTTTTTAGTTATGTCTTTGAGATGCTTCTTGCCCTTTTGCATGCCTAGTAATTTCTCTCCTCCACAATTTCTAAATCCCAAAATTGAATTACTAAAGTCAAATGGAATTTATGGTAGTTTATTTTACAATAGAGGGAAGATATTAAGGAAGAGAGGAGGGGGGAGGGGAGAGGAAAGAGAGGGGGAGAGGGAGAGAGAGGGAATTGGGGAGAGGGGTGTGAGAGAGAGATCTGAGAGAGAGAGAAGGGAGGAGAGAGAGAGAGCAAGAGAGAGAAGGGAGGGGAGAGAGAGAGAGAAGGGAGGAGGGGAGAGAGAGAGAGAAGGGAGGAGGGGGGAGAGAGAGAGAAGGGAGGAGGGGAGAGAGAGAGAGAGAGAGAGAGAGAGAGAGAGAGAGAGAGAGAGAGAGAGAGAGAGAGAGAGAGAGAGAGAGCTTCCTCTGACCCAGGTAGCAATTCTAAGGCCCCAGCCATGGGAAAGGAGTTTCAAGAGGATGGGCCTTTCCTGGAGGCTTACACCTACAAGAAGGGCAAGGAAGGAAGTCAGCCTTTACACTTACCACAGTGACCTTCTAAAAGGAAAGAAAGTCTGAGATCTCCCACATGAGCTCCTCCAGGATTGAGTTCCACAGCCAAGTGTCCCTCTTCATTCCAAGTCTGAGTGTCTCTGTTTCCACTTTTAAAGACCTTTTATTCTTGGGTCACTTCCCCTAAATTTTACGCCTACCAATCACAGCTGATGCTCCACTCCAGGCCTGCCCACTCTTTCACACGTGGGTCACAGACCTCCCCCTCAGTGTATGCAATGGGTATTCACACCTTTTATGGTTAAAATCCAAAATGGGTAGATCAACTTTAAGAATTGTGTTGATACTTTGGGGACTAAAATCTAAAAATAGACCGGGATTACAATTTAATCTTCACAGTCAAGGAAGAGTTAAGTACCTTCATTGTTACAATCAAGAGAGAGCCAAATCCAATCTTCACAATAGGAAATGACTTACCAGAGGTCTCACAGGTAAGCCACAAGCTGGGAGGGGGGGGGGGTCTCCTGAAAACTCCCTACCTACCTCCTTTCCATCCCATCCTTCTTTTCTTCCTCCTTGGCACTCTCAAGGCCCTAGTTAGGAGGTGGCATCTCAAGTTGAAAGTACCTCTGGACCCTACTCATGAATCTGTCTGTCTGTCTGTCTGTCTATCTGTCTGTCTGTCTCTCTCTCTCTCACACTCACTTACTCACACACACACACACACACACACACACACACACACACACACACACACACACACACACCTCTTTGCTGGATGCTCCGCTCTCTTCCTCATGCTCCTGGCTCAGACCCCACATAGGCTCTATGCATCCCCTTCAATGTATACTTTTTAATGCCCCCAAACCAGGGAATCTGTTTTGCAAAAGGAGAGTTAGGAGGCCTCATCCCAAACTCGTCCTGCAGTTTGCTTGGGTTGACTGGCCTTCTTTGCCTGCTTAAATCAGAGGGTCTCTTTGGGCTCGAAATGAACTGACCTCTTGAAGCCAAGATGTGTCCCCAGCATCCCTGTGGTCTCCGGCGCTAGCCCCAGGCCGACGTGATGAGTTAAGTCGCCACAGCATTTGCAGTGTCTTCTTCTCCTCCCCAGTCTCCCTCCCGGTGCCCCCCTCCTCCTGTAGATCTCTAGGCTTCCATAAAAGGGCATGGTTCACGCCCCGTGTCCAGACATCGTGCTAACATATTGCAGGGAGGGGATCCAGAACTGTGATCCTCAAATTGAAAATTCTTCCCTTTGTTAAAGGGGATGAGCCGTTCCCTAAATGAAACAAAAGGTAAAAGGAGCTGGAAGAAAGCATCAGAGATGAAAACACCTGCTGAGGGCAGGAAGGACTGCTTGCCCTACAAATGATCATTAGGATACCAATGATGTCATAGCTTTAGCGCTGGGCAGAACCTTAGAGGAGGCTCTTTTTTAGAGAGGTGGAAACAAAGGCCAAAGAGAAGTCAGTCCTGGTTCCAAAGTCAAATACAGTAAGAGGTTGAGTTAGGATTCGAACTCAGATCCTTGAACTCCAAAGCCAAGACTGTCCACTGCACTAAAGGATTCTAGCTCTGCCCACCCTTTCTGCTTTATAGTGGAATATCAGGGATAATTATCTTCTTTGGACTGAGGAGGAAGACAGAGGCCAAGAAGTGTGGATAGAATGCTCAGCTCAAAGAGTGACAAGAGCTGGTTTGAGTCTTGGCTCCAACAGAACCTAGTTCTTCTGGCCAAATTTAATTAAACAAATATTTATTGTGTCCACTGAGGAAGCAAAGAACCTTAATCTCTTAATGCATTAGAGGGCCTCAAAGGCTCCCATTCATTCAGGCCCAAACCTCAAGCAGTCAGTCAATCAAATCAGTAGGCATTTATAAAGCACCTACTCTGTGCAAGGAACTGGGCCAGGTACTGGGGTTCAGAGACCAAAGTGAAATAGTTCCTGCCCTCATGGAGTTTCCATTTACGTTCTATTAACATGGAGAATGTGTATTCATAAATGTATACAATGTATGTATATGTATACAATGTATACAAAAAATAGAAATGAAATAAATTCAAGCTAATTGGTGGAGGGGGAATGAATTGCATGGGGGTGAGGGTCAGGAAAAGTGTTCCAGAGAAGGTGGTGCTTAGGCTGAACTTTGAAGGAAATTGGATTTTCTAAAGGACAAGGGTCAGAGAGATAGGAGTCCCTGCCCAGGCAGACACCCAGAGGTGGGAAATGGAATATTGCATCTGAACCAGAATGCTTTCTATTTCTCTATGCTATATTTTAAGCTCTACAAGATGTCAAACTCAAGTAGAAACTGGGACCACTAATCTCATAAGCACTCCTGTACCACATATTGGCATAATTTTAAAGTGTAGTTATCTAAGTTTTATTATATTTTTAATTCTATTATAGATAAAGCACTAGACCTGGAGTCAGGAAGATCTGAGTTCAAATCTAGCCCCAGATACTTACAAGCTATGTGACCCTGGGCAAGTCACTTACCCCTATTTGCCGTAGTTCACCAACCATAAAAAACACTGGAGAAGGAAATAGCAAACCACTCCAGTATCTTTGCCAAAAAAACAAAACAAAACCGTGGTTTGCCACCAGGGTCCACCAGGTCATGGTGACTGAACAGCGATTACATTTTAATATTTTAATTAATTTTAAATTAGTAATTACATTTAATATGGCTCATTCAGCCATATTAAACTTTGGGAGCTAGAAGACAGCAGCAGCTGCTGGTAATTCTAAAGAGGGCACCAGTCTCTCCCCTACTCTCAGGTTGGTGTTCTTAACTAGTTCTGCCATAGCTTCCAAGTGAACTGTTTTGCCATGGGAGACAGCAAGAGAAAAAGAGGAATCGATCTGTGCCAATACAGTGAGGCTTTGGGGAGTCTGGCCAAATGGGTAGTTTCCTATCTATGACTTTGTTTCTGATGTCCTCTGCTGTGTGGGTGTTGCAGAGGAGGTCTTTGGCCCTGAGCTGTGCTGTAATCTGAAGAGTTATGCATGAGCATCCTCAAAGCTGAATCCTGGACCGCATCCTCTGAGCCCTCGCCTAGTCTCCCACTTGGGGGAGGACCCTCGCAGTCACCGGTCAGAGGACTCTGCCACTGTGAGTGCTATCTCTTTTAATCTCTTTTTTTTAGCTTTCTTTTTCTTAAAATAAAGTCCTAAAAAATAAATAACAAATACAGTCCTTACCTTCTGTCTTAAAAGCCACACTAAGTATCAGTCTCAAGGCAGAAGAACGGTAAGGGCTAGGCAACTTGGGTTAAGTGACTTGCAGGGTTCTGAGCCAGATTTGAACCCAGCACCTCTTGTCTCTAGGCCTCACTTTCAATCTTCCGAGTCACCTAGCTGCTATCAACTCAGATTTTCACTTGGACCTATTGACTTTTACTTTATATAATAGTTTTAATAACCTCAATGGTCTGTTTTCTCAATTTCTAGGGAAAAGAAATGAACCCCACCAAAATGCCCAGATCTCTCACAGTTCTGCCTGGATTAATGAGTGGTCCTGACAAGTCCTATCCAGGCACAAAATCAAATGTCTGCACCCACCTAAAAGCATGCCCCAATGGACAGAGCACTGGCCCTGGAGTCAGGAGACCGGAGTCCTAGTCTCAACTCTGCCAGTGACTTGCGACATTATCTTGGTTGTTTAAAACCCTTCTGACCTCAGTTCCTCAGATATAAAATGAGGTGAGACTAGATGACCCGTGACTTACAGGCCTGACAACGTGGAATGGAAATGCCCTTTGCTGGGCTAATATTGTGCAACTTAAAGTGACCCACCTGAAAGTTGGCCTCAGTGGCCCTGGAGGTCCCCATCCACCCATCCCTCCTCAGCACACCTGGGATGCCTAGCCAGTCCTGAAGCCCCTAATTCCCCAGGACTCTGGGCTTCACTTACTGCAGAAGAAATTCCTTCATGTAATTTTCACAAGGATAGCGTTCGGGTCTGGACAGGTAGAGAGACCGGTACCGTTGCCGAGAATCCTTTGCCTCGTGCTTTGTGTTGTTGTAGCGTCCAACACCTACTGGGTTCTGAAGGGAGCAAGACAAAAGCAGGCATGTGTGAGGTTACTGGATGGCTAGACGTGCCAGTGGACACTCCCCAGAGAATGAGACATTCTGAGATTTTGGGAGAACTCAAGAGGCCAGGATATCTCTGATGATTGCTGTCTGGCTCCAGGGGGCAGAGCTAGGAGCAATGAATGTCCAGAGGCAAGTACAGGATGAACTTCCTAATGATCAATTCTCCTATGGCAGCTATTTCATTTTGGGGTAGCTCTAATGTTTTTCCCCCCTTACATCAAGTTTAAATATATCTAAGATCCCACCTTCTACAGGAAGCCTTCCCAACCTCTCCTAATTCTAGGACCTTCTCTCTATTAATTTTTATTTCTCTAGAGCTTCCTTGGTCTATATTTGTTTGCTTGTCATTGCCCCCTTTAGACTGTAAGCTCCTTGAGAGCAGAACCTGTCTTTTGCCTTTTTCTAACCCTTGCATTTAGCACAGTGCCTGAAACATAGTAGCTACTTAATAAATGGTTATTCATTGGTTTATTCTCTGCCATTCTCATGCATAGCTTCTAGTTCTGCCCTCTGAGGTGTGTAAAGGGAATTCCTTCCTTCCAGGGTCCTAAACTTTCTGCTTGTCCAAGCCAGTCCATTGGCATGACTGGAATGCTCCAAATGGAGGTCACAGGTTAAAATTTTGCCCTAGGATCATGACCCAGAACTAAGGGTTACGGGTTCAAGTCAGAGAGACTTTGATTGATTCCTGAGATGTGACAGACCAACACATAGGGAAAGGCAGGGACATGGAGAAAGAGGACTATAAAAATGAGACCATAATGGAGATTGGGTTCTTCTCTGGAGGTCTTTGGCTGGGGGTCTTTTAGTGATTCGACATTGGTGGCTTGGGCAGAAGACACTCTCGTGGGCTGGTAAGATTAGGGTGGTAGGCTGGGAAATGTTTTTCCATTTCCTTCCCTCCTAGACTATATTTATATTAAATTATTTTTAATGCTTATATTATATTATTATATTATATATATTATACTTTAAATATTTATATTAAAATTAAATTGTTAAAAGCTACTATCAACCTCATGACTTACAGGTTAATTATTTTATAAATGGCGACCACAACAATCTTTTTTTAACTAATATATTTCCAAACCAATTTCTAAATATTATATTTAACATATTGCATTGGGCATAATATTATTCAATATTACAGAGGCCAAGCAGGACAAAGTTAAACCCTCTTCTGTATAATTGGCAATTGTGTGATCAACATATATTTAGTGCACCCCAAATTCTAATTCCAATGACCATCCCACTTCTTTAATTTTCCAAAGGACCCAATACACCAACCTTCCCACACCCTTATTTCCTAATCACCGTGAAACCAAGGTTTCAGAAAAACTCCTCTATGCAGTGGATTTCCTCTCTGTTACCACCATGAGAATGAAAGATGGTTGCCATTTGGTAGAAATAAGGGAGGAGGATGGCTGGGTTTTTTAATTCCCCATAAGAGGGCACGTGAAAAGGAAATTGCCTTTATTGCTTGTATATTACTGGTCATAAGCCAAGTGATCCCATGTAATCCTCTAGGTAGGTAGCTACAGCTGTGCTTTTTAGAAGAAGTTAGACCCAGTTAGCAAACTGTGTACAAAGATATTGGTATGATAATAGAATATTAACCACAGTGGTAGAGAGGCTATCGTTTGGTGTATTAGAATATCACAGAATATTACAGGATTAAGAGAGCTTCTTTGGAGGAATACAAACGTTGGCTGGGTGTACTTCTCTGGGGAAGTTGAAGCTCATGTCATAGGACAGATTGAAGGCAGTCAAGTGTTTCTGACTATTCCTGGAAAGAAGTGGGATGGCATCCTGCTGCCTCACCCCTCCTGGTTTTGCGCACTGGTCAGTACTTTCTCCTTGCCTACCTCCTTCGTCCTCAAATGCCCCCCACTTACCGTGTTTCCAACAAAATGCTGATAGGCTTTCAGGTCCACCCTCTTGGAATTGGTCCCAAATGGAGGCGGTTTGGCTAATGCAAACCCTGGCACAGGTTTCGGGTTGAAGGAACCTGGACCAAGGTCAGACTAGGGAAGAAAAGAGATTGGTGAAGGCAGACAGAGAGGTTCTCCCTCGTCCTTCATCCCTCTGGGTGACCCCTGGCCCTCCCCCATGAAGGAAGGAACAGAAAAACTAACTCCAGGACCCAGGGAGAGGTCTCTTAGGGGAGAAGATCAAATGCCAGATAGATGGATCCAAGACCACTTAGAAATACCGATTACTGATTGGTCAGAAGAACACCTTCTGCTTATACACCATTCTAGGTACACAGTGTCCAATTCTATAGCAAGATTTGCTCACGACAACTCTGAGATGGACAGTGTGAGTATGATGATGGCCATTTTATGGGTGAAGAAATGACTTTCAAAGATAATTTTTTTTCTGTTTTGTAGATAAGAAACTGGAGCTCAGCTTCCTGGGGTCTATGACCCAATGGGACGTGGGTCCTCCCTCAAATGCCCTCTAAGCGCTTTCCTCCCAACGTACAGGCTAATGGGGACTTGGAGCTATGACCATCAGTTCATTGGACAGCATAGCCAAGGAAATGCCCATCTCTCTCATTAAGAAGGCCTGGGGACCCACACCCACAGCCACCCAAGTACGAGCTCTAAGCATTAACTGAGTATATCAATTTCCACCCATCCCAGTGGGGGCGGAAGAGATTGGCATCTGGCCAGGACTGGCAGTTTCACTGAAAACAGAAATCACCCAGATTGGAGAATTCCCTCTACCAATGTGGGTTGGCATCTTCTCTGTAACGGATACCCTCAGAGAACTAAGTGGTCACAGCCAGAATATATCAGAGAATCCAGGTCTTCCCATCTCCAAAGAGAGCTTTCCTCTACTATGCCCAAACACGGGTCCCAGGCCCTCAGCATTCCTGAGTGCAGCCCAAACCTGATTAAAATGGAATTGGGAACTAGTTAATAAAATCAATAAAAATACAATAAAAAACAGATAACATCATCTTTTAAAACTAAGTCAGGGGGCAGCTGGGTGGCTCAGTGTATGGAAAGCCAGGCCTAGAGAGGGGAGGTCCTGGGTTCAAATCTGACCTCAGATACTTCCCAGCTGTGTGACCCTGGGCAAGTCACTTGACCCCCATTGCCTAGCCCTTACCACTCTTCTGCCTTGGAGTCAATACACAGTATTGACTCCAAGATAGAAGGTGAGGGTTTAGGAAAAGAAAAAATACCCATTGGTCTCACAAAAAATTGGACATGACTGAAAAATGGCTAAACAACAACACGTATCCCTACACTAACAAAGATGCCTCTCCAGATCATAGATTTAAAGTTAGACAAGATCTTAGAGGCTATATAATCCAACCCCCTTATTTTATAAAGGAAGAAACTGAGGCAACATCCATTCTTTTCTTCCCTTCCACAGTCTAGTCACAAGCTCCCTAAGCTAGGGCATTCTAACCTGCTAGGCTCTCCACAAGCTGCACCCTCACTCCAAGCAGAATCAGCTCTGAGCAATTCTCGCTAATCGGCTCACATCATTCTCTCTCTTCCCTTACCCCTCTCTACCAAGGTCATTACCTCCATCCAAAAACTGTGCCAGCCCCAGTTACAAAATACCCAGGGGCCATCTATGGCTATTGCCAAGCCAACGCCAAATAAGAACATCAGGCCTGATGGTCTCTTAGGCACAGAGAAGGGAAGGGAAGAACTAAGGATCCAAATGGACAAAATGAGCCTCTTTCTAGACAGAAAGGAACTAGGCAGTCTGAAGAAGTCTTTGCTTGTATCCCATGGATTTAAGGTATATATCTAAATGGCAGGCCTACTAATTAATCAAAAAACATTATGAAAACACCTACTATGTGTCAGACAAGAAGAAAGAAAGAAAGAAAGAGAGAGAGAGAGAGAGAGGGAGGGAAGGAAGGAAGAAAGGAGGGAGGGAGAGAGAGAGAGAAAGAGAAAGAGAAAGAAGAAAGGAAGGAAGGAAGGAAGGAAGGAAGGAAGGAAGGAAGGAAGGAAGGAAGGAAGGAAGGAAGGAAGGAAGGAAGGAAGGAAGGAAGGAAGGAAGGAAGGAAGGAAGGAAGGAAGGAAGGAAGGAAGGAAGGAAGGAAGGAAGGAAGGAAGGAAGGAAGGAAGGAAAGAAGGAAGGAAGGAAGGAAGGAAAGAAGGAAGGAAGGAAGGAAGGAAGGAAGGAAGGAAGGAAGGAAGGAAGGAAGGAAGGAAGGAAGGAAGGAAGGAAGGAAGGAAGGAAGGAAGGAAGGAAGGAAGGAAGGAAGAGAAAGAAAGAAAGAAAGAAAGGAAGAAAGGAAGGAAGGAAGGAAGAAAGGAAGGAAGGAAGGAAGGAAGGAAGGAAGAAAGGAAGGAAGGAAGGAAGGAAGGAAGGAAGGAAGGAAGGAAGGAAGGAAGGAAGGAAGGAAGGAAGGAAGGAAGGAAGGAAGGAAGGAAGGAAGGAAGGAAGGAAGGAAGGAAGGAAGGAAGGAAGGAAGGAAGAAAGAAAGAAAGAAAGAAAGAGGGGGGAGGGAGGGAGGGAAGGAAGGAAGAAAGGAAGGAGGGAGAGAGAGAGAAAGAGAGAGAGAGAGAGAGAAGAGAGAGAGAGAGAGAGAGAGAGAGAGAGAGAGAGAGAGAGAGAGAGAGAGAGAGAGAGAGAGAGAGAGAGAGAGAGAGAGAGAGAGAGAGAGAGAGGAGAAATGGAGAGGAGCGAGGGAGAAGAAAGACAAGTGAGTAAAATTGTATAAATTCAAGACTTACAATATACAATGCAAACCAACAGATGCTCAGTTTGGGAAGGATGGAGAAAAGGGAAGCAAAGGTCACTGACCGGTTTGATGGGCCACTGGCTGAGAGTAGCACAGTATATCCTCTCAGTGGGTACAGCTGGGCTCCGGGAGAGCTTTGCAAAGACTCCATGTTTCTTCCTGGCATTCGAATTCAGCTCATCCACAAAGGTCTTGCATGAGAATATCTCGTATGACTTTTTTTTCTAGGGTCCAAGAACGATACTGAGAAATGATGCTAAGGCAATAAAGGGCGTCCCTCCCTACAGTGGGAATGAGATAGGAACCACAAATGGGGAATATGCAGTAAGTATAACTGATAGAATCCAAAGGCCATGATTTGGGTACTTCTGGATTCTTTCTCCTCTTTCTACATTCTCTTTCTTGAATGCTTCCTCAGCTTCCACAGGTTCAACTACTATCTCTAGGACATTGACCCCATATCAAAGCATTCTGAAAACTCAATAATCTGACTGTGGCCTGTTCGATCAACTCCAGTGACTCTCTGTCACCCCCAAAACCAAATATAAAATCTCATATTTGGCTTTTAAAGCCCTTCGTGATCTGCCCCCCAACATCTTATACCTTAACTGTTTTTTATTTAATCTATGTTCCCGCAATACTAACCTCCTGGGCTGTTACACACATGACACCCCATCCTCCATTTCCCACCATTTTATTTTATTTCTTTTAGTTAAAAATTATTTGGGGGAGCAGTTGGGTGGCTCAGTGGATGGAGAAGCAGGTCAAGAGATGGGGGGTCCCAGCTTCAAATCTGACCCCAGACATTCCCTAGCTGTGTGACCCTGGGCAAGTCACTTAACCCCCATTTCCCAGCCCTTAGCGCTCTTCTGCCTTGGAACTGACGCCCAGTATTGATTCTAAGACAGAAGGTGAGGGTTATAAAAAAATTGATATTGTTGTTACCTTTTCAAGTACAAATCCAGGTTGTTTGTCTCCCTTCTCCAAATTCTGCATTAGAGAAGGTCAACATTTGGTATATAGAGAACCAAAGAATACATACTTCCATATGTCTGTCAGTTCTTTCCCTGGAGGTAGATAGCATCTTCCTATTCAAGTCCTTTGTAGTTCATTTGGACATTCATATTACTCAGAACTGCTTGGCCATCTACAGTTACTCTTTGAGCAATCGCTGTCATCCTTAAAAACATTCTTTGTCCTGCTGGTTTCGGTCTGCATTATCTCATGCAAGTCTTTCCACATCTTTCTAAAATCAACCTATTTGCCATTTGTTAGAGCACAATCGTATTTCATCATGATCCTCTGCCACAACTTATTCAGCCATGCCTTGACTGATGGACAATCGCTCAACTCTAGTTCTTTGCCACCACCCAGAGCTGCCATGAATGACCGAGAACACGTGGGCTCTTTCCCTTTTTCCCCAATTACCTTGGGACACAGACCTATTTGGGTATTGCTGAGTCAGAGACATTTGGGGCATAATTCCAGACTGCTCTCCAAAAGGAGTAGATCAGTCCGGAGTTCCATCAAAAGGCTATCTGTGTCCCAGTTTTCCCACAATCCCTCCAACATGTCATTTTCTCCTTCTCTCATTTTAGTCAGTCTGATAAGTGAGAGATGACAGACAACTTCAAGGTTGTTTTAATATATATTTCTCTAGTCAATTGTGATTTAGAGCATTTTTTCACTTCACTATACAATCTATAGCTTTGATTTCTTTCCCCCAAAACTGTCTATTCATATCCTTTTGACCCCTTATTAATCAAAGAGTGACATCTATTCTTGTAAATCTGATAAAGTCCTCTATATATTTGAGCCTGAGGTCTTTATCTGAGAGACTGTCTATAAAATTTCCCCCAATCTTCTGTTTTCCTTCTAACTTTGGCTACATTGATTTTATTTGTATAAAACATTTTAATGTAATGAAAATTATCCACTTTTTATCTCACAATTATTTATTCATAATTTTTCTCTTATCCATAAATCTGATAGGTAATATGTTGCATGTTCATCTAATTTACTTATGATATTTTCCTTTATGTATCCATGTTTCCATTTTAACTACAGCTTGATAAATAGTTTAAGATATTGGTCTGTCTGGAACTAGTTTCTGCCAGACTGCTTTCCAGTTGTGGCAGCAATTTTGACCAAATAGTGAGTTCTTATCGCAAAAGCTTAGATCGTTACATTTATTAAATGCAAGGTTATTACACTCATTTACTGCTATGTATTGTATACCTCCTTTATTCTACCAATCCACCATATTAATTTTTTGCCAGTTACCAGATAGTTTTGATAATTACCACTTTATAATATAAGATCTCATACTGCTAGATGTCATCTTTACTTTTTTCCATTAATTCCTAATACTCTAGACCTTTTGTTCTTCCAAATGAATTTACTTGTTATTTTTTCCTTGCTCAATAAAAATAATTTTTAGTAGTTTAATTGGGATGGCACCATATAAATAGACCAGGCTAGGTAGAGTTGCCACTTTTATTGAGTTGGTTCATCCCATCCATGAACAATTCCTATTTCTCTGATTACTTAAATCTGATTTTATTTGTATAAAAAGCGTCATAAATGGGGAAGCTGGGTGGCTCAGTGGATTGAGAGCCAGGCCTAGAGATGGGAGGTCCTAGGTTCAAATCTGGCCTCAGACACTTCCCAGCTGTGTGACCCTGGACAAGTCACTTGACCCCCATTGCCTAGCCCTTACCATTCTTCTGCCTTGGAGCCAATACACAGTATTGATTCCAAGACGGAAGGTAAGGGCTTATTTTTTTTTAAAAGTGTCATAATTATGTTCATAATTCCTGGATTTGTGTTGGCAGATATAATCCCAGATTTATATTGTCTACAGTTATTTCAAATGAAATATATTTTACTATCTCTTTTTACAGGGCTTTATTGGTGATATGTAGAAATGCAGATTTTAAATTTATGTGAGTCTATTTTATAGCCTGTTACTTTGCTAAAATTATCATTTCCAATTAACTTTTTACTTGAATCTCTAGGATTTTCCAAGCATACTATCATGTCAGCAAAAGCGAGTTTTGTTTCTTCATTGCCCATTCTGATTCCTTCAATTTCTTCAACTTCTCATATTGCTATTGCAAGCAATATTGAATAAAATTGGTGATAATAGGCATCCTTGTTTCACTTCTGATCCTATTGAGAAGCCTTCTAGCTTATTCCCATTACATATAATATTTGCTGATGGTTTCAGGTAGATGTCTTATCATTTGAAGAAAAAATCCTTTTAAGCCTATGCTTCCGAGTGCTGGTAATAGGAATGGAGTATTGTATTTTTGTCCAAAAAAAGCTTTCTCTATATCTATTGATATAATCATATGATTTTTATGGATTTTGTTATTGGTATCATCAATTATATTAAGTTTTCCTTATATTTAACTAGACCTGCATTCCTGATACAAATACAAATCCACTTGGTTGCAATGTTTAATTTTTGTAAAATACTGCTGTAGTCTCCTAGCTAGTATTTTATTTAGGATTTTTGCATTAATATTCATTAGTGAAATTGGTCTATAATTCTCCTTCTCTATTTTAACTCTTCCTGGTTTAGATATCGATACCATATTTGTTTTGCAAAGGAAATTTGGTAGAACTCTTTCTTTACCAATTATTCCAAATAATTTACTTAATATTGGAATTAGTGGCTCTTCAAATGTTTGGTTGAATCTGCTTTTAAAATCCATTTTAGCCTGATGCTTTTTTCATAGGAAGCTCATTTATGGACTGTTTAATTTGTTTTTCTAAAATAAGTTTTTTTCAATATTCTATTTCCTTTTATATTAATCTGGGCAGTTTTAAATTTTGTAAATATTCTTCTATTTTATTTAACTGCTAAATATATTGGCATATAATTGGGAGAAATAACTCCTAATAATTGCTTTAATTTCATCTTCATTAGTAATATTTTAACTTCATTTTTTAATAGTAGTTATTTGGTTTTCTTCTCTCTTTAAAAATCCCAATAATTTATTTTATTGTTTTCCTCACAAAACTAAATCCTAGTTTTACTTATTAATTCAATATTTTCTTACATTTATTTTTATTAATCTTACCTTTAATTTTCAGGATTTGTTGTTATTTAATTTGGAATTTTTAATTTGTTCTTTTTTATTTTTTAACTGCATACCCAATTCAGCTCTTCTATTTTTTACTGATGTAAGCATTTTAAAATACAAATTTTCCTTTGATTATAGCTTTTAATACATCCCATAAGTTTTGGTATGTTGTATCATTATTATTATTCTCCTTAAGTAAATTTTTTTTCTGTGATTTGTTCTTTGGCCCATTTGTTCTTTAATACATTATTTTGTCTCCAATTAAATTTTTAATCTGTGTTTCCATGATGTTTTATTAAATGTAATTGTTACCATATTATGATCTGAAAAGTACATACTTAATAGTTCTGCTTTCTTAAAGATTTTGACTGAAAGGTTTATATGCCCTAATATATGGTCAGTTTTTGTAAAGGTGACATGTACTGTTGAGGGGGAAAAAGTATATTCCTTTCTATTCCCATTCAATCCTCTCTAGATATCTATCTTGTCTAAGATTCTATTCATCTCCCTGACTTATTTTTTGGCTAGATTTATCTAGTTCTGAAAAGGGAGCATTGAAGACCCTCAGTGTTATCGTTTTGTTATCTATTTCTACCTATAATTAATTTACCTTTTCCTTTATACATTTGGATGCTATAGCACTTGGTACATATACATTTTGTATTGATGGCAACTAGGTGGCTCAGTGGACAGAAAATCAGGGCAAGAGACAGGAGGTCCTAGATTCAAATCTTGCCCTAGAAACTTTCTAGCTGTGGGACCCTGGGAAAGTCACTTAATCCTAATTGCTTAAGCCCTTATTGCTCTTCAATCTTGGAACCCATACTTAGTTTTGATACTATACTAAGACAGAAGGTAAGGGTTTAAAAAATATATTCTGTGCCCCAAGGCTCCTTTGAACTCTAGTCTTCTCATTGATTATAGTTGTCTGTTTAGGGCTTTCAACCAAGACCTAAAGAAAGGGTTGGGGGACCCATTAATCCTTCCTGATTCCTGCCAGGTCTTGCTGATGTTGGAGGGAGCTGCATCTATAGAGATGAGCCCAACCATAATGAGTCAAGGCCCTCCCCCATACCATCTACAATTCATGTGGATGCATGGGAATGAGTTGCCCAACCACCATACATACCATTTTGGCAAAATGTCCATAAGCAATGGGCATGGAACGATCTCCTGTGAAAAGATCATAGGGCCCACGCTTGCTGGTGCTGCGCTTCAGTAATTCTTCCACTCCACTTTTAAAGTTGTAGGTACAAGGTGCTAAGCCACTGCCCTGGAGTAAGAGAATGACCAATCATTACGAAATGTGATCCTTTGATCAAATTCGGTGTAATTGAATAAGCATTGATTTGGATTGTAGACAAAGCTCCATGCCTATAGCTGGGGGTCAAAAGTTGAACAATGGAAATAATTCTGGCCAACATGGAACACCCAGACCAGCCAATGTCAGGATCTGTGAGGAAGTAGCTATGGGGGTGCTAGCTCCAGAGATCTTCAGAAGGACCTGGACATGGGAGCCAAGTACATGGAACCAGGCTTGGAGATTGCATGGGCTGCTGCCCCTTGGAGAGAGGCCACTTGCAAGAGCTCATCAATCAGTCATTCAATAAACAACCTTTATTAAAAACTTCTGTGTGCCAAGCTCTGAACTAATTACTGGGGATACAGAAGCGAAATAGACCTGTCCTCAAGGAGCTTCCGTTCCATCAGGAGACAACTCTCTGTATAAACACATACACATGTATATATCCATAGATACAGACATTTACACACATGTATATGCTTACATGTGTAAACATGTATACATACATGTACCTAAAATTACTGTAAGGTATTTTGGTGAAGAGTGGTGAGGAGAAACCAGCACACTATCTTGTGTGTGTGTGTGTGTGTGTGTGTGTTCATGCATTTGGGCTAAACTCTAAAGGAAACTCCTGGGTCCAGGCAGGGGTGTGAGTCAGGGATGCTGAGCTGGAAATGGAGAGGGAGATGTCAATCTTGGTGACTCAAAAAGGGCGCACGTGCCAAAAATGACCCAGATGAGAGATGGGACCCTGTGGGTGAGGAACAGCAAGAAGGCCACTGTAGCTGGCCAAAAGAGTCCATTCACATCGCTGTCTAGCTGTAGAAGCAAATTAGAAGATGGAATGCATTTCAGGGGAGGAAAAAATTAAAATTCTTTTTAGAAGAGTGCAGGGAGTACAGCATGGTATAATAAGGCTGGACAGGTAGAGGTGAAGCCTTTTATATGTCAAGCAGGAAAGATTCTATTGGATCCTAAAAGTAATAGGGAGCCCCTGGAGTCGGGTGAATGGGGCAACAGGCTGAGACTTGGAGATTTCCACAGAAGCAACAATGGGACTGGTACGTCTCGTCTCAAGACAAAAATGCTTACAAATGGGGCTGATGGCGCCGTTGGTGTAAAACTCTTTATGGCCCAGTGGGGCAGGGGTAAGAGACACAGATGGGATCACTGTTCTTCAAAGTAGGAAGACACCTGGGCATCCTCAAGTCTAGGAGGAGGGAGGAGGAGAGGCGCCCTCAACCCCGGCTCTCAGTTCTTTGGTACGGGACACCTGAGCCAAGCACACATGACAGGATCTACCCACCTCCAGTGTGGAAGAGAACCAGATGGTTTAAGGGGAAAAGAGGGATGTTACTCAGCTGTATCTGCTTGATTTCTCCTCACTGACGTCAAAGGCAAGAATTTATGAAATAGTGAAGCTGAGTGAGAGATAGAGATTTCCAATCAGAAAATCGACAAGAATTTCTTAAGAACTGATGCGCCAAGCACTGTGGTGATTTAGAAACATCAACTGATTCTGATCCTAGATAGATTATTCCACACCCACGGGCTTCAGCCTCTTCTTTGTGGCCAAGCTTGGCCATTCTAACTACATTTTCTCCCAAAACATTTTTCAACAAACTAAAATTTGGATCAAAGAATGTGTGATTTGCCCAATGAGATTCAAATTCAGATCTTTGGACTCTAAGATTTTCTCCCCTCCTATACCACAGGTGACCTGTCACATCTCTTTCCCCAAAAAAGATATGAAGAGGTGAAGAGGATTGGTGGGTGACTTGCAGGAGGTCAGGATGACATGGGTGATGGAACAAGTACCATCTGAGCATGAAGAATAATATATAATACAATCCAATAGTCAAAGAAACAATTGCTCCAGGGGGTAGCTGGGTGGCTCAGTGGATTGAGAGCCAGGCCAAGAGATGGGAGGTCCTGGGTTCAAATCTGGCCTCAGAAAGTTCATAGCTGTGTGACCCTGGATAAATCACTTAACCCTCATTGCCTAGCCCTTACTGCTCTTTTGCCTTGGAACCAAGACACAGTATTGATTTTAAGGCAGAAGGTAAGGGCTTAAAAAAAATTGCTCCAGATTCAGGACAAGAAGACATGGTCTTCAAATGATAGAAAGGGATGGAAGGTCCCCTGGAGGATGACAGTCCTTGAAAGCTGTGGCAGCTCCTCTTTCTTATCTAGTAGGGATCTTGAACCATGCAGTTAGGGACCTAAAGTGATGACTGCCTCCTATGCCCCAGAACACTCCTCTTTTCTATATTTCTCTCCCCATCCCTACTTTAAAGGTGAATTCTCCCCTGTTGATAAGAGTATGGAAAGATGGTGAGGACACCCAACCACCCATTACATCCACCCTGGGCTTATTCAAGATGTAGAGATATACGCTCATAGCTGATGGAGGGATAGGAGGTTCCATGGAGGTTGGAACCAGCCTTAGACATGTGGAAGGAAGTTTGAGGACTAGAGATTGTGAGTTAGCATAAAAACCAGTAAGGATCAGATTAAATGAGATTTAATTGGATGATCTGAGTCAAAAAGGGAAGTCTCGCGCTCATTTATAATGAATATGTTTCTTAAGAAGAGAGTTCGGTGAGGATGAGCAGCTGCCACTACCACCAATGGAATGAACTATTTCTTAGAAAACAGGAAACGAATGGTGGCCATTGTGGGAGTCATTTCCAAATAATGCTCGAGGCTAAGTTCTCAGACATCAACTTATTAGAGAAAAGATCAAAACCAACTCCAAATTGTGGATACAAGATATGGGATGCAATTAGAACAACTCTAGCCTGTGAAGAGCTGAGCAGGGGAGCTTTTTAACAAGCCTACTGAGGCTGAAAAATGGTAAATGCTTAAAAAGACCATTGACAAAACCCTTCACAAGTCCTTAAGGAAATCTAACCCAAGTAAACCAGATATCACAATGAGGAGGCCAGCAGATCCTAGAAACTTTCTCAAGTAGATTTTTCATCTCCATTATCAAATGAAGGAATCTGGCATCCAAGGGCAACACCAGTTTAACATATGAATTCATTTGAAAAACATATGAAGGGGGCAGCTAGATAGCACAGTGAATGTAGTTACAGGTGTACACCGTTGGGAGGTCCTGGATTCAAATTTGGACTCAGACACTCCATAGCTGTGGGACTCTGGACAAGTCACTTGACTTTAATTGCCTACTGTTCCTCTGTCTTAGGATGGATCCATTCTAAGTCAGAAAGTAAAGGGGTTTTTATTAAAGAAAAACATGAAGGAGGATGACAAGAGCCGGATTGCCTCATAAAACATGAAGGAGTTTGAATCCCAGGGCCACCATTATTCTACCTGTCTGATACTAGACAAGCTAATTAAACCTAATTAGATCATGATAACTTCCCGAGTGTCTGCCAGGTGTGTATAACACGGCCTTTCTAACCAAAAGGCTGAAAATGGGTGAGTTCAGCCTAAAGGGCATGCACCAGGCTCATCTTTTTAAACAGGGCAGCATTTCCTCCAGGAGGAGAAAGAGCCTCCGCAGCCAGTGACCTCCCAGAAACTGAAGGGAACAGGGATTCCGGAGGCAGAGATCAAGGGTAGAGGGCAAAGCTTCAGTCGATGACCACTGTGGTGGTCAAGGAAGTAACCTAAAGTAAAGGTGGTGCGGCTGGTGAGAGGTGGGTCCATTGAACTCTACGGTTCTCATCGGGTGGCTGGAGATGGAGCTGCTAAGAGATTCTTCCGCCATCAGGCACCCAGGAAGTATTTTCTGCTCATCTCCATCTCCCATGGCCTGGAAGTCTAGGAGAATGAAGCGTGTGTGTGTGTGTGTGTGTGTGTGTGTGTGTGTGTGTGTGTGTGAGGTGCACTAAGGATAGTTCTCTGTTATCTCCTTGGCTATCCTGTCCTGATTAAATGGTTTGCTATTTGCTTTGTGTTTGGGACAAGAAAGCAGCCAGGATGGATTCAGAATCAGAAGACCCGCAAGCGCAAGCGCACATCTCATTGTGCTTCACTCAGGGAGCCTCGGTCAGTCCTTTCAGCTCCAGCAGCCACCACGTTAGACGAGAGGCTTTCAAGAACGCCAGCACTCTCCAGATGGGGATCCTCCTTTCAGTTCGTTTGAGTTTGAGTTTGGGACGCTGTGTAGTTACAATGGCCAAACTTGGCCCCAAAGAAGAATCGACATTCTTGGAAGACAGTTGGGATCGTGGGTGTGGGACACTCTATGTGCCATCAGGCACGTCAGGGGTTTCCCCTAAACTTTTTTTTAAACCCTCACCTTCCGTCTTGGAGTCAATGCTGTGTATTGGCTCCAAGGCAGAAGAGCGGTCAGGGCTAGGCAATGGGGGTCAAGTGACTTGTCCAGGGTCACACAGCTGGGAAGTGGCTGAGGCCAGATTTGAAGCCAGGACCTCCAGTCTCTAGGCCTGGCTCTCAATCCACTGAGCCACCCAGCTGCCCCCTTCCCCTAAACTTTTAAAATTTGTTGTTAAGAGGGATACATTGGGAAAGAAAAATAGCAGAAAAACAAACAAAAGATACCAATAAAGAATTTTAACATAAACATACGTAAAACAAACATACAAACATAAAACATATAAACAAAACTAACAAAAGACACCAATAAAGAATTTTAACATAAACATACGTAAAACATACAAACATAAAACATACAAACAAAACATACAAAAGATACCAATAAAGAATTTTAACATAAATGCACATAAAACATACAAACATAAAATAAACATACAAACAAAACATACAAAAGACACCAATAAAGAATTTTTAAATGATGATAAGACAGGAAGGTACCTGGGAGTCTATGTCCCCACTTATCCCCACCATTGCTGCCCGGCTCTCCAAACCTAGTAGAACAACTCAGGAAGTTATATTCATCTTCACCCTGGAAGGGGCTTTTCCGGGCGGACAGGCAGTAGACCTGTCCACTTATGTCTGTGTTTTTGGGCCCCGGGGCTGAGCCCTGAGCCCACACAGGGGAGACATGGCACAAATATTCGATGAATAGATGGCCCCTGGAGAAACGACCTGTGAACCCAAAGCCCCCTGGACTCACCTCACTGGAGGGGGCCAAAGTCTTCTTTGACTTGGTACACATAATTCCTTTGGTATGTGATCGTTCCCAGGCCTTCTCCTCCATCTCTGTGTAGGGGTTCCCTCCTTTCCCATAATTCCCAGGGCCAGGATAAAAATTCTGCCAGGTGGAGAGAAGGAACAAATGTCACAGTATCATAGCATTTTGAGCTGGAAGGAAACTCGAAGATCATCCAGGCCAACTTCCTCATTTGGTTTTTATCAATTCTATTGCTGGCCTTTGTTTTTACTAAATTGATCGTTTCCAGGTGTAGTTCCCTACTCTATAACAAAGAAAAATGGATTAAGCAACTCAAACTATGGCAGTGGGAAGAGAATGGGCTCTGGGACCCGAGATCCCAGGACTGAGATCCCAGGACTCAGGACCTCGTGATCTTGGGCAAGTCATTTCCCTTTTGTGGGTTCCTCCTCTGTATAATGAAGGGGTTGGACTTGATGTCTTCTGAGGTAAGTCAGAAGAGTCCTGGGTTCCTCCAGACACAGACACACATTAGATATGTTACCCTGGGCAAGTCACCTCACCCCAGTGGGGATAATAAGTGCATCTACCTCCCAGGGTGGTTATGAGATTAAATGAGATATTTGTTGGTCCTTCACTTTCGAAAAGGTCCAAAGAGTCCTGGGGGAGTGAGGCAGAGGTACACACAGACATCAGCCTCTCTCTTTTCCAGAGTCATCAAAGTCTGGCGGCAGGACAGACAGAAGATGGAAGACATGGATGCCCTTAGCATGCTTCCTCTCTGACCAAGCTCTAAGCCCTCCACGGCACCCACTTCGGCCACTGGAACAAAGTGTTCCCATCTGCCCATTCCAGGGAGGGATGTCTTCCTATGCTTGGAGTAGACCTTCCTCAACTCACCAATGGGCACAAGGTCTGTGGGCTGCCCTCACCTTGGCTTTGCCCATCTTCTGAGATGGAGCGAGCACGGCCCCATGCATGCAACGGCTTCTCGGAGCCACAGGTGAGGTGCCAGTGAAAGGTGGGCGCCAGGTGGAAGAGCAGCCCCCAAAGGCTGGCCGAGCCCCCACGCCAGAGGTGCCGTCCTCCTGGAACACTCCTCCACCCCAATGTTTGAAAGCCCTTTGCCAGCCTTAACGCTATCTCTGCTCCCAGGAGCAGAATATCAGTGTCTTTAGGGAGCTGTTGTTCTCCCTGAAGTGTCAACGTGTTGACTGATTTGATCTCCCCGCAGAAGCCTTTGCAGCACCCCAATGTAAAAGCATCCGTTTTCAGCAGGGCGCTCTCCTCATAGTCCGACTCTCACAACCAACCACACACGGCTATCAGGAAAACCATGACTTTGACTGCACAGACCTTTTGTGTCTGTGGTTTAGTATATCGTCCAGATTTGGCATAGCTTTCCTTCCAAGGAACAAGCGACTTTTAATGCCACGGCTGCAGTCACAGCCTGCGGTGATCTTCGAGCCCAAGAACATGCAATCAGACTCAGCTTTCCTTGATTCTCTCTCTATTTGCCAGGGCATGATGGAAACATTTGCCAAGATTTTGTTTTGTTTTGTTTTTTATGTTAAGCCTTCAAGCCACTTTCACCGGCTCCTCTTTCAGCCCTCATCAAGAGGCTTCAGAATTCTCCTTTACTTTCTGTCCTCCGAGGGGCATCATCTGCATCTAGCTGAGATGGTTGCTATCTCTCCCAGCCACCTTCATTCCAGCTTTTGATTCGTTCAGCCTTGCATGTCCCAGGATGCTCTCTGAATAGAAGTTAAATAAAGAAGGTGACAATATACAGCCTTATTGTACTCCTTTCCCAATCTTAACCCCATCAGTTGTTTTGTGTCGCTTTTTGATTCACATACAGGTTCTTCAGGAGACAAGCAAGATGAACTGGCACTCCCATCTCTTTGTCACATTGTGTGGTGATGCACACAGCCAAAGGCTTGCATGTAGTCAATGCAATGGAAGTGCATGTTTTTCTGGAACTCCCTTGCTTTCTCCATAATCTAGCGAATGTTGGCAATTCGGTCTCTAGTTCACTCTGCCTCTTTGGAAGCCAGTCTGCAATACTGATAATTCTTGCTTCACATGTGGCTGAAGTCTACCTTGCAGAATTTTAAGCATCACCTCATTGGTGTGCAAAATGAGTGTAATTGTTCTATAATTTTAAGATTCTTTGGCATTGCTTGTCTTTAGGATTGGAACGTAAACTGGCCTTTTCCAATCCAATGGCCGCTGTTGAGTTTTCCAAATTTGCTGGCAGACTGGGTGCAACATTTTATTTTATTTTTCCCTTCCATCTTGGAGTCAATACTGTGTATTGGGTCCAAGGCAGAAGAGTGGTAAGGGCTCGGCAATGGGGGTCAAGTGACTTGCCCAGGGTCACATAGCTGGGAAGTGTCTGAGGCCAGATTTGAACTCAGGACCTCCCATCTCTAGGCCAGGCTCTCCATCCAAGGAGCTACCCAGCTGCCCCCTTCTATTGTTTCTTCTATTTTTTTTGCATTGAATTTGCAAGAATAAAATGAACTATTATTTATAAAGGGCTTTGTAACCTGGTATTGCTATAAAAAATGCTGGTTATCCACAGTACTAGGAGCAGTGGCTAGAAATCTAAAAGAGAGATTTTGTCTTGCTAACAAGAGAAGCCTCCTCTCCCAAAGTGCTCTGGGCTGCTTACTTTCCTGGAGGTCTTTGACCCGAGGCTGAGCAACCACTCATCAGAGCTGTTGGGAGAGGGACCGGCTGGACCAGATGCCACTTACGCCCCTTCCAACTCAGAACTGCTGTGATCTCGCCACTTGACCAAGCCGTGCCTGATCATCAGCATCAAAAGTGTGTTTTGATTCCTTTTTTTTATAGCCTGGAGAGTAATTAACAATTATGGGCAGCTGCCAGCCCCTTTGCCTCTGCACAGCTGTTTGCTTTTCAGTTCTGGCATCCCCAGAGTCTAATAGCTAAATCCGCTCCTACCCTCTGACTCCCGACACTTCCTGGCATCGGCTCACTCACTCAAACCCAAACAGCGACTCTCCATCCTCCCCGGATTCCGATTCCTCTCTCAGCGCTCTGTGGAAACACGGAGGGGCTCCCTTGAACAGAGAACAAACTGACCCCTCCTTTGAATCCTAGACTCACAGCGCTGGGGAGCTGGGAAGCCTCCTCGCATTGGCGGCAGGGCTGCTGGCCCTCTGGCGTCTAGGCATGTATGATCTTGGATGAATCATTTTCTTCCTTGTGCCTCAGTTTCCTGCTCTGTAAGATTGGAGGGGGGAGGAGGAGGCTGGATGATCTTTAAAGCCTCTCCCAGCTCTGATGGTCTGCATTTTTATGATTATTTTATTATCTATGATTATTAATTATTTCTATTTTATTTCTAAGTATTGTTTTTATATTATTATTTTATATAATATATAAATTGTACTTATTCGTTATAATAATTATTAAATTAAACGATTATTAATTATAAAATTATTTTAAAATTATTTTAAAAATCCTTATCTTTCATCTTGGAATCAATACTGTGTATTGGCTCCAAGGCAGAAGAGTGGTCAGGGCTAGGCAAGGGGAGTCAAGTGACTTGTCCAGGGTCATCCAGCTAGGAAGTATCTGGGGCCTGATTTGAACCCAGGACCTCCCCTCTCTAGGCCTGGCTCTCCATCCACGGAGCCACCCAGCTGCCCTGTTCTGTGTTTCATGTTCTAAGGACCCTTCTCTAGGTCTGAAATCCTCCGTTCTAAGGCCTCTCCAGCTCTGGTGGCCCCTTTGCCTCCCCGACCCCCAAGACCTGGTGATGCCCAGGGCTGTGTCTCCGGGCTGGGAGCAGCTGTTCCTTTCCTGCTTGGGGCACTAGACAAGAAGCTTCGAATCTCTTAAGAAAGAAACAGCCTGGAGGAAAGTCCTGGCCCTTCCCCAGCCTCTGCCTGCTCTCCCTTCATCCTCGGTCCTGTCCCTGCTGTTCCCTCCATCCCCGCTGGGGGGCGCTGCTGCCTCGCAGACAGACGAGGGCTGGCAGGCAGGCTCGGGCCCAGCGGCCCTCGGCCTCTTGCCACCAGTGCCCAAAGGGATGCCGACAAAGAATGACCCCATGGAGAACGGAGGCTGCTGGCCTGGGGGGGAGGGGGGAGCCCTGACAGGCCGGGCGAGGGCGGCTGAATCTGGGATGCGAGGCCCTGGCTGGAATGGTGATTGCGCTGTTTGTGCCCCCCCAAAGCTCCCCCATCTCTGGGCGTCACCTTACCTTGGGGGCCACCTCGGAATGGGACCGAGAGCCTGGACGACCTTAAAGGTTCCCTCTTCCAGCTCTCAATCCCTGTTCTTATTAGTTAGAAGAGGATTGTCAGAGCTGAGAGGGAGCTTAGAACAGGGAACCTGAGGGGGGGAGCTTAGAACAGGGAACCTGAGGGGGGGAGCTTAGAGTAGGGAATCTGAGGGGGGAGCTTAGAACAGGGAACCTGAGGGGGGAGCTTAGAACAGGGAACCTGAGGGGGGCTTAGAACAGGGAACCTGAGGGGGGGAGCTTAGAGTAGGGAATCTGAGGGGGGAGCTTAGAACAGGGAACCTGAGGGGGGAGCTTAGAACAGGGAACCTGAGGGGGGGAGCTTAGAGTAGGGAATCTGAGGGGGGAGCTTAGAACAGGGAACCTGAGGGGGGAGCTTAGAACAGGGAACCTGAGGGGGGCTTAGAACAGGGAACCTGAGGGGGGGAGCTTAGAGTAGGGAATCTGAGGGGGGAGCTTAGAACAGGGAATCTGAGGGAGGGAGCTTAGAACAGGGAATCTGAGGGGGGGCTTAGAGCAGGGAATCTGAGGGGGGAGCTTAGAACAGGGAATCTGAGGGAGGGAGCTTAGAACAGGGAATCTGAGGGGGGAGCTTAGAACAGGGAATCTGAGGGAGGGAGCCTAGAACAGGGAACCTGAGGGGGGAGCTTAGAACAGGGAACCTGAGGGGGGGAGCTTAGAACAGGGAATCTGAGGGGGAGCTTAGAACAGGGAATCTGAGGGGGGAGCTTAGAACAGGGAACCTGAGGGGGGAGCTTAGAACAGGGAACCTGAGGGGGGAGCTTAGAACAGGGAACCTGAGGGGGGCTTAGAACAGGGAACCTGAGGGGGGGAGCTTAGAACAGGGAACCTGAGGGGGGAGCTTAGAGTAGGGAATCTGAGGGGGAAGCTTAGAACAGGGAACCTGAGGGGGGGCTTAGAGCAGGGAATCTGAGGGGGGAGCTTAGAACAGGGAATCTGAGGGAGGGAGCTTAGAACAGGGAATCTGAGGGGGGGAGCTTAGAACAGGGAACCTGAGGGGGGAGCTTAGAACAGGGAACCTGAGGGGGGCTTAGAACAGGGAACCTGAGGGGGGGAGCTTAGAACAGGGAACCTGAGGGGGGGAGCTTAGAGTAGGGAATCTGAGGGGGGAGCTTAGAACAGGGAACCTGAGGGGGGGCTTAGAGCAGGGAATCTGAGGGGGGAGCTTAGAGCAGGGAATCTGAGGGAGGGAGCTTAGAACAGGGAATCTGAGGGGGGAGCTTAGAACAGGGAATCTGAGGGGGGAGCTTAGAACAGGGAATCTGAGGGGGGCTTAGAACAGGGAATCTGAGGGGTAGTTTAGAACAGGGAATCTGAGGGGGGCTTAGAATAGGGAACCTGAGGGGTAGTTTAGAATAGGGAACCTGAGGGGTAGTTTAGAACAGGGAATCTGAGGGGGGCTTAGAACAGGGAACCTGAGGGGTAGTTTAGAACAGGGAATCTGAGGGGGGCTTAGAACAGGGAATCTGAGGGGGGAGCTTAGAACAGGGAATCTGAGGGGGGCTTAGAACAGGGAATCTGAGGGGGGGCTTAGAACAGGGAACCTGAGGGGTAGTTTAGAACAGGGAATCTGAGGGGGGCTTAGAACAGGGAACCTGAGGGGTAGTTTAGAACAGGGAATCTGAGGGGGGCTTAGAACAGGGAACCTGAGGGTTGGGAGGAGCCTGAGAACAAAAAATGTTAGCAAATAGGATTCAGCACATCAAAAGGGGAAAGCATGTTAGACTGTTGAATATGAGAATGTCTGTCATTTCATAGACTGTCAGAGGATCAAAGATCACAGACTTGAAAGGTAACATGACACTCCTTTAGTCTGACCCCTTTGTTATACAAAAGAGGAAACTGAGGCAGAGAGGGGCTAAGGGACTTGGAGTTGGAGGACCTCAGAGACAAACTCTGTACTCTCCCTCCTCCTTCCACAGGTGAGGAGACTGAGGCCCAGTGAGGTTACAGGACTCGTCCAAGATCACACTAAGAGAACTGTAGACAAGATTCGAACCCAGGTCCTCTGACACCAGACTGGATGGTTTGTTCAGAAAACAGTCTCAGAGCCCAGAGTGAGAGATACCATCTTCCTAGAGGTGCATTTCAGACAGCAGAGGGAGCTCCCTGGAGGGCAGAACCAGCTGGTTCCATCCAGGTCCTCTTGGTCCTCCTGGCCTCCCCCCACGGCATCTCTTCATCAAGAATTCCCCAGTGGGAGCTGGCACAGGCTGGTGCTGATCAGGTTTCCAGTGGCCGGCAGACGCCCAGGCACCATCGGGCACAGGCAGGGCCAACATCTGGGCGCCCTCAGAGACTCCCACCGAACAAGCACAGGCATGGCACAGGCAGCCCTCATTAGCCAAGCCCAGTTGGGCCACACTGTCTGGCAGCAGGCTGCTGAAGCGGCTCCGTGATCCCCGGCTCTTACTACCGAGGAGCAGAGAAACGAAATCACCCTCAGAACGAGGAACTACGAATCCAGGCAGATTGTTCCCATTTGGATCTCATGAGCTAAAGAGGAGCAGCTGGATGGCTCAGTGGATGGAGAGCCAGACCTGGGGACAGGAGGTCCTGGGTTCTAATCTGGCCTCAGATACTTCCAACCTGTGTGACCCTGGGCAAGTAATGACTCCAACTGCCTAGCACTGACAGCTCTTTCTGACTTGGAACCAATACACAGCATCGGGTTTTTTAAACCCTTACCTTCCATCTTGGAGTGTATTGGTTCCAAGGCAGAAGAGTGGTCAGAGCTAGGCAATGGGGGTTAAGTGACTTGCCCAGGGTCATACAGCTGAGAAGTGTCTGAGTTCAGATTTGAACCCAGGACTCCCATCTCTGGACCTGGCTCTCAATCCACTGAGCTACCCAGCTGCTCCCAACACAGTACTGATTCCAAGCCAGAAGGTAAGGGAGAATGAGAGGGAGAGGGAGAGAGAGACAGAGAGAGAGAGAGACAGAGAGAGAGAGGGAGAGAGACAGAGAGACAGAGAGAGAGAGAGAGAGAGAGAGAGAGAGAGAGAGAGAGAGAGAGAAGAGAGTGAGAGTGTCAGAGAGTCCCTTTCCACCCTATCATTTTCCTGCCCCAATTTCTACCCCACAGTTGCAGATACATCTTTTTCACTAGATCACATTATATCCAAGTTGGGAGGGGCTTCAGAGACCATCTGGTCCAACTTAAACCTGAATAAGCACCCCCACTGCAACATCCCTATCAAAGTTCTGCTAGATCTCCAATGACAGAGAGCTCACTACCTCCCAAGTCAGCCCAGGCCATTTTGGCCATATTCTGTTAGGAAGTGTTTCTTATATGAAGCTTAAATTGGACTTGCTATAATTTCTATCCATTGGTCATCATTCTGCCAACCAGAATCCATTAAATCCCTTCCATCAAATATTTGACGACAGTCTTAACTTCTCCTATCTTCTCTCCTTCAGGCTACTCCAAGCTAAATATCTCTAGTTGCTTCAAGGATTGACCCTCCCCTGGGTTGAATGGACTCAAAGTCTTTCACACCTTCTTCTAGACCAGTGATGGTGAACCTATGACACAAGTGCCAAAGATGGCACATAGAGTACTCTCTGTGGGTACATGCACCTCACCCCCCCCAGATTTTGTTACTAGAAAGCCAGAGGGACTAGGGAAGAAGCTGTTCCCCTCCTCCTCTCTCCATGTACCTGAGAATATTCCTCTCATCACCCACACCCTCTGCCCAACAGCCCAATGGGAGCACTTTCTCCCTCCCCTCTCTGGGTAAGGGGGGGAAGAGGGTGAAGTGAGGGGGATGGGCATGGAACTCAGTCTGGGGTTGGGGGGTGAGGCCAGGCACTGCATCTCTAAAAGGTTCGCCATCACTGTTCTAGACAACATCCACCTTAGCCATGCCTTCCTAAATGGTGGTACCAAGGATGCAATTCATTTAACTGAAGTAAACAAAATATCCTAGGTGTGGCTGGCCAGAACAAAGTGCCCTAGGAATACTACCTTCTTATTCTTGGAAGTTATGTCCTTAATCTCACTGTTTGGGTGGAGGAAGCCGTCCCATCTCATTGTTGACTTATATTGAGCTTGCTGTCCACTAAAACGTCCAGATTTTTTTAGACAAACTGCTATCTAACCATTCCTCCTCCCTACCTTGTATTTAGGGCACTGATTTTTCCAACCCAAGAATAAGATTTTTACTTGTCTTGCCTACTTCATCTTATACAATTTGGCCCACTTTCCTAGTCTACTGAAATCCTTTTGGACCCTGGCTCTCATCCAGTAGATGAGCCATTCTTCCCAACTCTGGGTCATTCACAAAAGGCAAATGGCAAGGTTCTCCCATTCATAGCTTTACCCAAGTCATTGCTGAAATGCTAAACAGCAGGAGATCTCCAGGGCAGACCACTGGAGGTATCCTTCCAAGGAGGTCCCTGAAGATGTCTTTGTTGGTTGGTGATTAATGGAAAATCTCCCAGATTTGAAGTTAGGGGACCTGGGTGTGGACGCAAGTTCTGGCTCTTCTTAGCTGCATAGCAAAGGATCCCAGCCCTACAGCCAGAAGGCACTTAGAGGCCATTGAGCCTAACCCTCTCATTTTATAGATGGGGAAGAGAAACCCAAGAAATTAGGAAACATGGTCTTGGGGTCACACACAGCTAGTAAAGGCCAGACGCAGAATTTGGAGCCCCATCTTCTTGTTGCCCAGAATAGCTCCCTATTCATTATACCACACTGCCTCTTAGAGAAGTCCTTCTCTGGGTCTGAGCTTTGGTTTCTCTTCAAAATGAGGGGAAAGGTTGGACCAAGTGAACTCCAAAGTCTCTTTTCCAGCTAAATTCTAATCCCTTAACCTTCTTCCTAGTGGTCTAGGAAGACAGGGTTGTCACTTAACCTGCACCATGCCTTGGAGGAACCGATTACCGGAGAGGCAAACCTTGCCAGGAAAACTTACCCCTGCCATCTTGGAAAAGCGTACTCCCCCTGAGCTCAGCATGCCAATGGTGCTGCATGGTCTTTCCTGAGCCAATTCAAGAAAATCCTTATAGTTGTATGATCCAGGACCAACTTTTTCTTTCTTGTTGAAGACAAAGGAAAAAAAAAATAAAGAAAATGTTGGGAAGATTCTCTGGGAAAACTGGAAACTGAGGCTTTTGTTCCTTGAGGAGCTATAGGTTTGGCCAAGTCCAATATGACCGTGGCTTTCCCCAATGGCCATCCAGTTGTCAAGCTTGCCCAGATAGGGGCAGGACCAGGATGCGGGAGCACTGGATGTCATTCATCACTCAGTCAGTAATAAGAATTTCATACTAGGTGCTAGCACTGTGCAAGGCACTGGGGATACTTGTAATTTGAAGAATGGGGTCTTCCCTACTGAACCTCTATTGGGAGAGAGAAGTACCTGTGAAAACATGCACAGCATAAATATAAAATAAATAACAATCAATACACAATAGCTAAAAACAAGGCACATGGGGAGGGAGATCCCAAGAGCCTCATCCAGAAGATAATGCCTGACTACTTTCAGAAGAAACCAAAGCTTTCAAAAATTGCTCTAAAGCACTCATTATCGATTAAAGAAAGGCAAATGAAAACAGCTCTGAGGTAACACTTTACGCATATCAGATTGGCTAATATAATGGAAAAGGAGGATGACAATTGCTGGAAGGGATGTGGGAAAACTGCAACACTAATCCATTCATTGTTGGTGAAGTTGAGACTGATCCAACCATTCTGGAGAATAATTTGGAATTATTATTGAATAACACTCAAATGACTACAAAACTGGGCATCCATCTGACCCAGCAATACTAGATCTATATCTCAAAGAGATCAAAGAAAAAGGAAAAAAGATCAATATGTGCAAAAAGATTTGTAGTAGCTCTTTTTGTTGTGGCAAAGGATTGGAAACTGAGGGGCGTACTCATCAATCGGAGAAAGTCTGAATGTGTTGTAATGGAATAGTATTGCACTATGACAAATAATGAGGGAGATAGTTTCAAAAAAACCTGGGAAGACTTGTATGAACTGATGCAGAGTGAAGTGAGCAGAACCAGGAGAGAAGTGTATACAGTACGGCAATATTGTACAATAATCAACAGTAAAAACTGATCAAGACAATGATCCAAGACAATTCCAAAGGATTCATGATGGAAAATGTTGTCCACCTCCAGAGAAAGAAATGACAAAGTCTGAGTGCAGAATAAAGCATCATATTTTCACTTTCTTTTTTGCAACATGGAAATGTATTTTGCATATTTTCACATGCATTATTGATATCATATTGTTTGCCTTCTCAACAGAGGAAGAAGGGCAAGAGGGAAGGAGAAAATTTAGAACTCAACAACTTAGATCTTATAATTTCAGAAAATGTACGTTGAAAATTGTTATTACATATAATTGGGAAAATAAAATACCTTTGAATAAAAAAAGAATTTAGAACTCAGAAAAATTTAAATGTTAAAATTAAGTAGTAAATTCATTTTTTTAAAAATTGGGTCTGAACCACACATCTCAGAAGAAAAAAAAAAGGGGAACCTGATGAGGCAGAGATTTAAAGAGAAACTACATTCCACTAGGAGCCAAGTGGTCCTATTAAGGTTGGGAGAAAGAACAGAAAAATCTACTAATTACCATGATTTTAAAATAACTTTTCTAGAATCTGCTCAATCAACTCAGAATCCATTCTTTGTTTGATTTAGGGTTTTGTTCCTTGAGTTTGGGTAGGTTTAGCCTCAAGATTCAAAGACTTAGTGGGAGCATGATTGTCATCCATCAAGTTTCTGAAGGGCTATCTTGTGGAAGAAGGATTAGTGTTATACAACTTGGCTCCAAACAAGGAACAGTGTAGAGAAGTTAGATAAAAAGGCTGATTTTGATTAGCTAACATGACAGGAAGGGAAAGTAATGAATGCTGGAGGGGATGTGGCAAAGTAGGGACATGAATTCATTGCTGGTGGAGTTGTGAACTGATCCAACCATTCTGGAGGGCAATTTGGAACTATGCCCAAAAGGCGATAAAAGACTGTCTGCCCTTTGATCCAGCTATAGCACTGCTGGGTCTGTACCCCAAAGAGATCATAAGGAAAAAGACTTGTACAAGAATATCCATAGCTGCACTCTTTGTGGTGGCCAAAAATTGGAAAATGAGGGGATGTCCATCGATTGGGGAATGGCTGAACAAATTGGTATCTATTGGTGATGGAATACTATTGGGCTGAAAGGAATAATGAACTGTAGGAATTCCATGGGAACTGGAACAACCTCCAGGAAGTGATGCACAGTGAGAGGAACAGAGCCAGGAGAACATTGTACAGAGACTGATACACTGTGGTACAATGAAATGTAATGGACTTCTCTACTAGCAGCAACGCAATGATCCTGAACAATTCAGAGGGACTTGTGAGAAAGATGCTATCCACATTCAGAAGAACTGTGGGAGCAGAAACACAGAAGAAAAACAATTGCTTGATCACATGGGTTGATGGGGATATGATTGGGGATGTAGACTCTAACTGATCACCCTGGTGCAAATATCAATAATATGGAAATTGGTCTTGATCAATGACACAAGTAAAACCCAGTGGAATTGTGCATGGGCTATGGGAGGAGGGTGGGAGGAGGAGAGGAAAAGAACATTATTTATTTAACCATGGAAAAATATTCTAAATTAATTCATTAAATACAATTTTTCAATTTAAAAAGACTGATTTTAATTCTACAGAAAGACATTCTCAGGAGTGAGAGGGGCTGTTCTCAATGTAAGGAACTTAAAAAGGAAACAGGTCATCCTTGGAAATATTGAATTTCTCATCTCTAAAAGCATTCCAGCAAATGCCAGAGAAGGCCCCTAACAGGAAAGGAGTAAGAGGAAGGCAGTCTGGGGAGGTGGTGGCATGGGGTGGGAAGGATCCCTGAATGGGATGGGAAATTCAATTTAGATACCCTTAGAAGAGGTCTTATCTATAATTCTATAGTTCTTATCTTACAAACTAGTAAAAAAACTTCCTAGCTAGGAAACCTTGAAATACCTAGTAACTTTCATTAAACCTCTCCCAGTCTTGCTTTTCTCGTCTGTAAAATGGGAATAATTGTGACAAGAGACTGGCACTGGAGAAAAAGTGCCAGACTGAAGAGTATGTGAAATTAATCACTTCTATGGGGGAGGGGCCCCAGGAGTGGAATCTGGAAGGAGGAGTAGTCTCTGGTGGGGAGAGCAGTGACTCTCTCGGTCTTAAGAAGCTGAATAGAGAAGGTGGGAAGAAAAAGACTTTCTTCTGAGGGTCACCCATTTTTCCTGCTGGTGACTGAAAATCTTTCCCCACAACACTTCCCAATTGAAGGGACTTTCTGAAGAGAAACCTGAGCAGACTTTACCTCAGCTCCTGTTGCCCAGGGGTGAGTCCACTTGACTTTCTCTCAGGGGGCTCAGGCTGCCAAGGCCCGAGTTCCCCCCCAAACTCAAAGAGGGAGGGAAAAGGGTTTAGATAGAGACAGGGACCCCTTTTCCCACTTTCCTTCTCCCATTCTTCCCTGCCTATTATTCCTTTTGTATTTATTACCTGATTGAGTTAACATTAAAAGTTATCTGTTCCCCAAGCTGAGTGTGAGTGAACGGATCAAGGGGTGACCTTTTGGTCTCGAGTAGTGGAGGGGGGACAAGAGGGACAAGAGTGAATCTGGGAGAGCAGCCTTAGTTAAGGAGGAAAAGCAGAAGGGGGAAAATCTTCAAACCCTCTCTCCTCTCTCTGAGACAACCCATTACATCCGCTGTCTCCCCTGAACCCCACTTTGTGGAAGGGGGTTCTCCTCTCTTTCCCCCTCTCCATATCTAAAGTCCAAGCTTCCCTTGGGGTACAAGCTTCCCTCTTTTATCTTTTTTTAATACATAATAAAAATAGCACCTAATTCACAGGATTTTTTGAGATGGCATATGTTAAGTGCTGCATTAAAAGTGATATAGAAATGTCTTCTCTTACTATTATTATTCATGACTCAGCTGGAGATCTGGCCTCAGTTCAAAGTCCTTCTCTGACAGTTATTAGCTCTGTGACCCTGGGCTAGTCATTTAACTGTTGTCTGCTTCAGTTTCCTGTCTGTAAAACAAGGGATTGGACTTCATGGTCTCTAAGGTCCCTGTTGACTCTAGATCTAGAGTCCTATGCTCTTCTATAAAAGGCTTTTGATCTCACTACAATACTCACTCCAATTCTCGCTCCTACTCTTAGTGCTACCTCCTGAAATTACTATTTTTATTTTGTATCTATGTTGTCTGTTTGGAGAAAAGAGCATGTCACTCCCCTGGCCAGTAAACTCCAATGACTTGTGGTTGTCTCTCTGTTTAACGTCTAAAACCCTTTACAACCTTGGCCTCAACCTACTCTTCTAACCTTATAAGTTACTCTCTTCTCGTCACACTGTGTGGCCAAACTGGCCTCCTTGCTGTAGAACCAGGAGAACAACTGATACACTAACAATAATGATAAAAGAAAGAAAAGTTGGCAAGACTCGGGAATTCTGATCAACACAATGACTGGACCCAATTCCAAGAACTCATAACGAAACATGGTACCTACCTTCTCAAAGGGAAGTATTGGATTTGGGCATATCTGGGGGACATGGTCAACAGAGGACCATGTTTTGCATAATTATACATGTGTGTGATTGTATTTTCTTTTTCCTTTTTTTTTCTCAATGGGGAAGAAGGGAAGAGAAGGCAGATTTTTCAATGATAGAAAAAAATTAAAAATTTTTTTAAATTTTAAAAAAGGATAAATTGCACAATCACAAAATTACATTATTGGAAAGATTCTGTCCATGAGCAACTAACCCATATGTGAATAGGAATCTCCCAGGATGAAATTAGGATTAAATTCACATCCCTCCCATGTAATATTATATGACTAGGAAGTGGGTAATCTAAGAACATGGATGAAAAGGAGAATCCTTATTGGGAAGATGAAAACAAGGATCTTACAAGGGATTTCTTTTCTTTGATGACAGGATTATACTGGAAGTGAGGCAACTGGGTTAGCCTGTTGGCTTCCTCAGCCTTGGCCCATCCACTCCCAAGGGCTTGCTTCACCTCTTCCTCTTTGAAGCATCCATCAATTAAGGTGTACTTCCCAGGTCCCATCTCGACCTAAAAGTTAGAACAGGGTTATAATGGGATCTACAGAGACCTGCTCTCCTCTACTTCAAAAAGGCAGAATTATAGACTCATTGAATGTCAGCACTGGGTGGAAACAAAACATAAAGCATTACTGGAAGGGGCCTTGGAACAGATGAAGTCAGAGCTGGGAGGAACCTTAGAGCAGAGAATGGTAGGAGTTGGGAGGAACCTTAAAGTTGGACTGTTTCTACTTGAAGGGACTTTGGTGGCCCTCTAGATGAACCAACCCATTTTTTTAGGTGAGGACATGCTCAGGGTCAGAGAGAAAAGTCTTTGACAAGTCTGAGATTGAATCTCAGCTGTCACGATCCTCTATCACAAAGTTTTTCATCTCTTCACCTTTTTTTCCTCCTAAAGCTTTCTTCTATAATTCTCAGCTGTTCTAAGTCTCCTCCTAGCCCTAACATCTCCTGCTCCAAGGCTCATCCCAGCAATATCTATGTTTAAGTTTCCACCCAACTCTGACAGTCTCCAAGTCTAGATTTCTGCCTTTTTTCAAGTAGAGCAAGACCCTGTAAAGCCATTGTTCTGTTTTAAATTTTCCACTCAGCTCTGATATTTCATGTTCTAAGTTCCTTCCCAGTCCTGACATGCCATGTTCTAAGCTCCCTTCCAGTTCTATTCTAAGGTCCATCCCAGTAATAGTCTAAGTTTAAGTTTCCACCCAGCTCTACAGTCTCTGAATCTAGAATTCTACCTTTTTTTTCAAGTAGAGCAAGACCTTGTAGAGCCAATGTTCTATGTTTTAAATGTCCACCCAGCTCTGATATTTCTTGTTCTAAGTTCCTTCCCAGCTCTGCCATTCCCTGTTTTAAGCTCCTTCCCAGCCCTGAAATCCCCTGTTCTAAGCTCCCTGCCAGTTCTATTGTAAGGTCCACTCCAGCAATATTCTAAGTTTAAGTTTCCACCCAGCTCTACAGTCTCTGAGTCTAGAATTCTACCTTTTTTTCAAGTAGAGCAATACCTTGTAGAGCCAGTGTTCTATGTTTTAAATGTCCACCCAGCTCTGATATTTCTTGTTCTAAGTTCCTTTCCAGCTCTGACGTCCCCTGTTTTAAGCTCCTTCCCAGCCCTGACATCTCCTGTTCTAAGCTCCTTCCCAGCCCTGACATCTCCTGTTCTAAGCTCCTTCCCAGCCCTGACATCTCCTGTTCTAAGCTCCTTCCCAGCCCTGACATCCCCTGTTCTAAGCTCCTTCCCAGCCCTGACATCTCCTGTTCTAAGCCCTTCCCAGCCCTGACATCCCCTGTTCTAAGATCCTTCCCAGCCCTGACATCCCCTGTTCTAAGATCCTTTCCAGCCCTGACGTCCCCTGTTTTAAGCTCCTTCCCAGCCCTGACATCCCCTGTTCTAAGCTCCTTCCCAGCCCTGACATCCCCTGTTCTAAGCTCCTTCCCAGCCCTGACATCCCCTGTTCTAAGCTCCTTCCCAGCCCTGACATCTCCTGTTCTAAGCCCTTCCCAGCCCTGACATCCCCTGTTCTAAGATCCTTCCCAGCCCTGACTACTCTTTTCTAGGGCCCCCTCCCTTTCCTGTACTAAAGTCCCCCATCACCCAAGGCTGGACTTCTGCCATAGCCTGTTGGTGGTCTGGTCAGCCTGCCTTGAGTCTCTTCTCCATTCTGATCCATCCTCTACTCAGCTGTCAGTGTGTGCTTCCTTAAAGGGCACGTCACCTCCCTAGTTGGTAAATGGCACTGGCTCCCTCTTTCCTCCTCCAAAGCCAAACAGAAAGGCGATCCAGACTCCTCTGTTTGGCTTTTAAAGCCCTTTCTGGCCCGGCCCAGCCCAGCCTCCCTACACCTGAATTGCCCCCCTCCCGTAGTCTTGGAGTCCTAGCTTTTGACCCTTCATGCAGGTGCCTCCTCTTCCTCAGGGTACGTTTTGGCTGCGGGTCCCCCATGCCTGGAATCCTGGCCTTCCTCACCACTGGCTCGTGGCTTTCCTGGCTTCCTTCAAATCCCTGCAAAGTGCCTGCAAAGAGCCTTTCTGCGGACTATCTCTGCCTCATCTCATCTCTATCCTGTTTGTCCAAGCTGTTTCCGTGTTGTGTGTGTCGTGTCGTCTCTCCCACACAACTGGGAGCTCCTGGAGATCTGGAACTCTCATTGGCCTCTCTGGATTCCTAATGCCCAGTACAGCGCGTGGTGGCACAGGGTAGTCACTTAACTTGATTAGACCACCCAAAAAGAACATTTCAGGACAACTTGCCAGGATGGTCTGTCTTGGACCTGAGGAAGAGCCTGAGGTTCTCTTCTCACGCCCTTCCTCACCTCCTGACAAATTCGCCAGAGTTATGGGGCTCTCCTGGGCCCCCCACCAAATCTCATCGTTCAGGCTGTGACTCTGGGACGGCTCCACTCACCCGGGGTGGCAGATACTGCTTGGAATACAACACCGAAGGGAAGGTGGGCACTGTCTTGCTCCGCGGAATAATCAACGATGCCACATCAAATCTAGCCAGGAAAAGAGAGAACGAAATCTCCAGGTGAAATACTCCCGCCACGGTGGACTTGCTGCGTGACCTTGGACAAGTCCCTCGTCCTTTTCTGGCTCTCTGGTAAGTGAATAGCTTGGACATGATCAGAGATTCTCAACCTCTTTGGTCTTTTTCCACTCTTAAAAAAGGATTGAGGCAGCCCACCCCACCAAGAACTGTTCTTTACATGGGTTATGGCCATGGATAGCTATATGAGAAATGAAACTATAAAGAGATTATGATGAAAATGATTTTGACCTCCTGGACCCTTTGGAACAATTGGGGAGACCCTGGTCTTCCTCTGTTACACCTGGAGAATGACAGGAAGAGTTGAGCCTTCTTGTCTAGCACAAGTATTCTGAGATTCTCACCTCACCACCCATTTTTTTAAACTCTTATCTTCTGGTACTAAGTATCTAAGGCAGAAGAGCAGTGAGGTTTAAGGGGGTCAAGTGACTCACCAGCATCACACAGTTAGGAGGTAGCTGAAGCCAAATTTGAACCCAGGACCTCCCATCTCTAGGCCAGGTTTTCTATGCCCTGAGCCACCTCTCTGCCCCTTCCCTTCATCACCTATTAAGGAAGGGTAAAGAGGAGACTGAATTATTTGGAGTTATAGAATACTGGCAGGAAAAGAGACTAGATGATGCTGGCCTACCTGGTACACCACCACAGGGATGATGCTCAGCCTCTTCCTGAATATCTCTAGTGACAGAGAACTCGGAACGTTCCCAAGGTAGCCTACAGCATCGTTGGGCAGCTCCGAGCGTTCCTGTGGAGCCTCCCTGGAAAGTCTGCTCATTGGGCCCAGTAGAGATCGCCAGGGATAAGCTGACTACATAAATCCCAGCCCTCCTCACTTATAGCAGCCCTTCTGATGGGAGAAGGGAGTTGGGGCTCTGCAGTGGCAGAGGTGCTCAGCAATCCCTGAGAGACCATCGCAGGGCAAAGAGGCAGAAGGGATGCTCAGGACGTCTGATGTCTCTGCACCCATCCAGAGATATGGATAATGAAATGAGTTTTAATTGATTCAACTCCTCAGCATCGGCCAATATTGTACTATGTGCAGTTGTATTAGGCATGGAGAATACAGAGGAAAACCCCCAAATCCCTGACCCCAAGCACTTTACATCCTACTGAGAAAAACAACATGGACAGAGACAAACAAGCATAAGACTATATTGAAGAAGGGAAGAGTCCTGGAGCAGCCAGGTGGCTCAGTGGATAGAGTCAGATCTAAAGATGGGAGGTCCTGGGTTCAAATTTGACCTCACATTTCCTAGCTTGGTGACTCTGGGTAAATCACTTAATATCCACTGCCTAGCCCTTACTACTCCTTTTGCCTTAGAACGAATACACAGAATTTTTTAAAAACTCTTACCTTCTGTCTTGGAGTCAATATATATTGACTCCAAGGCAAAAGAGAGGTAAGGGCTAGGCAATGAGGGTCAAGTAACTTGCCCAGGGTCACCCAGCTGGGAAGTGTCTGAAGCCATATTTGAACCCAGGACCTCCTGTCACTGGGCCTGGATCTCAGCTCTCAATCCACTGAGCCTCCTAGCGGCCCCCTAACAGCTCTATCTATTGAAACATCTGGCTGCCCAATAATTTCCATTTCTCTTGAGTTATGTGGTCCAAAGTTCATTCTGGACCTTTTTTGATTGGAATATAATGAACTGAATTGAAGGGGGTTGAACATACTTATTCTGAATGTAAACTCATGCCAAAGGAGACTGCCCCCTAGTTGGCATTTTGTCAATGCATCTATCAATCAGTTTTTGTATTTTACTACAATCTCTAACTATTGTAACTCCCTCTTAGAATGTACTTTTAGCTAGAAAGTATTTAGAGTTATAAGATAGTTATATTTAAATGATCCATTGGGGAGGCAGGTCTCCCAAAGGATCACAGGGGGGATTATTTGTGGAGTTGTGACAAGGAAGCTCATCCCCTCCCCCTCCTGAGTAACTTTACCTGTCTATCAAACATACCACAGTTGCGCCAGGGTTGTGTCGGTGTACATTCTGTATGTGAATAAACGTTAAGGTTTGGGGCAGAATCAGGGGAAACTGAAGCGAGAATCGGGAGAACCATGAGGAGAAGAGACAGTGCAGGCAGTTGAGGGGAAATGAGGAAGAGACTGGCAGGCTAGGCACCACGTGGTCAGGTTACTTATAGGAACATTGTCTATATATCTTTCTAATAAACTTTATAAAATATATATCTGGATAGAAATATTATTATTTTAATTATTACAGCACCAGGACCAGAAGGATTTACAAGAGAATTGTACCAAACATTTAAGGATCATGTAATTCCAATAGAACAATTTATAAAGTAAGAATCCTACCAAACTCCTTTCATGAAACAAATATAGGACTAATGCCTAAATAAGGAAGAGCAAAAATAGAGAAAGAAAACTAAAGGCCAATATCATTAATGACTATAGATGCAAAGGTCCTAAATAGCATATTAGCCAGGAAACTATAACAATATATCATAAAGATTGTATATTATGACCAAACAGGATTTATAGTAGGTATGCAGAAATAGTTTGATATAAGGAAACTATTAACGTAATTGATGACATCAATAATAAAAGTAACAAAAATCACATTATATCAATAGATTCAGAAAAAGCTTTTGACAAAATACAACACTCATTCCTATTAAAAAGACTTGAAGGAGGCAGCTGGGTGGCTCAGTGGATTGAGAGCCAGGCCTAGAGATGGGAGGTCCTAGGTTCAAATCTGGCCTCAGACACTTCCCAGCTGTGTGACCCTGGGTAAGTCACTTAACCCCACTGTCTAGCCCTGACAACTCTTCTGCCTTGGAATCAATATTGATTCCAAGATGGAAGGTAAGGGTTTAAAAAAAAAACACTTGAAAATATAAGTATGAATGGATTTTTCCATAGACTAATAGGAAGTTTACACCTAAAATCGTCAGCACACATTATCTGTAATGGTAATAAGTTAGAAGCCATCCCTATAGGGTTAGGAGTGAAACAAGTGTGCTCATTAAATATTGTATTAGAAATGCTTACAGTAGCAATAAAAAAGAAATTGAAGGAATCAGAAGAGACAAAGAAGTTTAAAAAACTATCACTTTTTAATAGATGAAATGATAACATATATAGAGAATCCTAGAGATTCAACAGAATTTTAGTAGAAATTATCAATAATTTTACAAATTAGCAGGATAAAAGAAAAACTCACATAAATCATCAGCATTTCCCATCTATTATCAACAGTCATGAAAGAGATGGTAAGAGATAACCCATTTAAAATAACCATAGATAGAATAAGAAAACCTGCCAAAACAAACCCAGGAACTACATGAACATAATTTTAATAAGACATTTTAATACAAATAAAGCCATATTAAAATAATTGAAATAATATTAATTGTTCATGGGTGGGCAGAGCCAACATAATTAAAATAGCAATTCTATGTAAATTAATTCACTTCTTCAATGCCATCCCATTTTAATTACTAAAAATTTATTCTATTGAACTAGAAAAAATAGTAATTCATTTGGAAGAAGAAATGGTCAAGAATACCAAAGGAATTAATTAAGGGGGAAATGTAGAAGAGGGAGGACTAGCAATACCAGATTTTAAACTGTATTTCAAAGCAGTAATCAAAACTACCTGGAACTATCTAAGAAATAGAACCATAGATCAGTGGAACAGAACAGACATACAACAAATAGTTGTAAAAGATTATACTGACCTAGCTATTAAGATAAGAATTCACTATTTGGTAAAAAAAAAATGTTGGGAAAACTGGAACACAGGCTGGCAGAAAACAGATGTAGACCAATGTCTTACATCATTGACCAAGATAAGATCAAAATGGATACAGGACCTAGGAATAAAGAGAGATATAAGCAAATTAGAAGAATAGGGAACCTGTTAGCCTTGAGATTTATGGATAGGAGAAGAATTTGTGAATAAACAAGAGATAGAAAGTATTGTGAGATGTTAAATGGATAATTTTGAATACATTAAAAAGGTTTTGTTCAAATAAAACTAATATAGTCAAGATCAGAAGGAAAGCAGTTAATTGGGGGAATAGACAGTTTCTCAGATAGAGATCTCATACTTAAAACATATGGAGAATTTTTTGTTGAATTTATAAGAATATGAGCCATTCTCCAAATGAGAAATGGTCAAAAGATATGAACAGACAATTTCTGGATGAAGAAATCAAAGCTACATACAACTATATCAAAATGCTATAAATTATTATTGATTAGAGAAATTCAAATTGAAATAACTCTGAAATATCTTCTCACACCTAATAGATTGGGCTAAAAAGATAAAAGGGCAAAATGACAAATATTGGAGATGTATAAAAATGGGAACACACTGTTGGTGGAACTGTGAACTGATCCAACCATTCTGGAAATCTATAATGATGCTGAGAGTTATGAAACTCTGTATACCTTTTGGCCCAGCAATACCACTATTATGTTTATTTCCTAAGGTGATCAGGGAGAAAGGAAAAGAGCCCAAATGTTCTAAAATATTTATAGCAGCTCTCTATGTGGGGGCAAAGAACTAGAAATTGAGGGGATGCTCATCAATTGGGGAATGACTAAATAAGTTGTGGCACATGATTGTGATGGAATATTTGTGTGCCAGAAGAAATGATGAGCAGGTAACTTTTTTTAAAACATGGAAAGACTCACATGAAGTTATGATGAGTGAAAAAAGCAGAACCAAGAGAGCAATATGTATGCATATATGTATAGCAACAAATGCTATTTGAAAAATGATTTGTGTTATGTCTACTTCCAGAGAAAGAACTAAAAAATAGAAATAACTAAGACATAGTTTTATATATACACATGTATCTTTTTTTGTCAAGTGATGCCTTCTCTAATGCAGAGGGGAAGGAAAGAGGGAGTTTCCTGATTATTTTAACATAACAAATAAATTTAAATAAAAAAAAAACAAATGCTATGTTGTTCAGTTGTTTTCAGGAATGTCTAATTCTTTTATTGGGATTTTCTTGGCAGAGAGACTAGAATGTCTTGACATTTGTTTCTTCAGTTTATTTTACAGATTAGGAAATTGAGGCAAACAGGGTTAAGTGACTTGCCCCAAGTCACACAGCTGGTTAAGTATTTGAGGCTAGATTTGAACCTAGGAAGATGAATCTTCCTGACTCTGGGCCTGGCACTCTAACCACTGGGCCACCTAGCTTCCTCATATAAATGCTATTATTACTAAAACTTTTGCAATCTGGCTTCTGACCTTAACTGAAACTGATCTCTCCCAACTCACCAATATCACCACAACTTTTGATTCTGGTGACCTTTCCTTCCTTCCTTCCTTCCTTCCTCTTTCCCTCCCTCCCTTCCTTTCTTTCTTTTTTCCTTCCTTCCTTCCTTCCTTAGTTCCTTCCTTCCTTCCTTCCTTCCTTCCTTCCTTCCTTCCTTCCTTCCTTTCTTCCTTCCTTCCTTCCTTCCTTCCTTCCTTCCCTCCTTCCTTCCCTCCTTCTTTCCTTCCTTCCTTCCTTCTGTGCTTCCCGCCTACCTTCTGTCTTAGAATCCATACTAAGTATCAGTTCCAAGGCAGAAGAGCAGTAAGGGTTAGGCACCTAGGGTGAAGTGAATGGTTACCCTAGGACTAATCTGAGGTCAAATTTGAATCCAGGACCTGTCATCTCCATACCTGGCTTTCTATCTAGTGAGCCATGTAGCTGCCCCACTCAACTTTTTCTTAACAAGCAAACAAAAACTTTGATAATTGTGTAATTGTTCTCCTTGGTAATAGTGTATATTTTATTTTATAAATATACTTCTGAGAAGGAGTTCATAGGCTTCCCCAGACTACCAGAGGAGGCTGGGACATAAAAAAAGGCTGAGAACCTCTGGAAGAGAAAGTCTTTTCTGCCCCCACCCCCACCCCCCCAACTCATCAATGAATTCCTGTTTGCATTTTGTACCTATTTCCTAGATCTCAGTATGCATCCGTGTGTCTCCCCTAACCCATGTAAGCTCCTGGAGGGCAGAAACTGTTTCATTCTATCTTTTGATCTTTTGTGCCTGGGCACATAGTAGGGATTTAATAAAAGCCTGTGGAGATGAATGAATGGATGGATGGATGGATGGATGGATGGATGGATGGATGGATGGATGGAGGTGGGAAAGCATGAATAGAGGAGGAGCAAGGGAAGAGAGAGAAGGGAAAAAAGCTAAATCCTGGCCTGCTCCCCAGGTCAGGGGGATCCATGAACTCCCCAGCCTAAAAGAATGGGGAGGGGGAATTAAGGGCCCCAAAGAGAGCAGGGAGGAGAGGCCAAAGACCTTCCATTTCTATCTGGAAAGGATGGTCCATTAGAGTTCATTTCTCGGCTTCTCCACTCCTGCAAACTGAGTCCAGGTAAGGGAAGGGCTGTATCTGCTCTGGATGAGGAAAGTAATAAGGGGCAGAACCAGAATCCCAACCCAGGTCTGCTTGCTCCAAATTCGGACCTTTCCACTGGACTTCAGTCATGGTTTGAACCCAATTCTTAAGGAAGGGATTAGAAATCAGAGACTAGCTTCATGAAAGCGAAGGAAACTGAGGACCAGGAAGAGAGGGATCTAGTCCAACACAACAAGGAGTCAGTGGTATTGGCTGGATTTGAACCCAGGGCTGAGGACAGCTGGGGAATCAGAGGGTTAGGGAAGAAGAGCGGGCGCCTAACCCCGCCCTTCTGGAGGAGGGAGATCACCTCCTCCTAGACTCCCCAGCCTCACCTGGCTGACTGGCTCCCGAAGGGCGCTCCAGCAAAACGTTTTTCTGGCATCCTGCAAACTCCTGAAAGACGCCTTCCAAGTGTTGCAGGAAGTTCCCCGGATTGCCACTAAGCTTTCTAGCACTGGGAAGGTTCACTGGATCCGCTGTAAGCTTTCTAGCATGGGGGAGGCTCCTTTACACTACTCGCCCCGCCCTAGCTGCCAGGCAACGCTCTCCCGGCTCTTATGACCTAGAATTGTGGTGGGCGAAGAGAATGGAAAGAAAAAAGGAAGGAGAAAGGAGGTGGGGAAGAAGGGACCAGAGAAGAAAGAGGCTGTGGGGAGGACTAGAAAAGGAGCAGGGGAATGGGAGAGGAAAGAAAGAAGGAGGGGAATGTGGGGCGTGGAAGGATGGAGAGGAAGAAAGCCGGGAGAGAGCAGATAGAGAACGAAACTGCGGAGAGAGACGGGGTTATGGATGGGATAAGATGAAGAAGGGAGAAGGGGGGAAAGGATAAGGAGGAAAGGGAAGAGAGGAATGAAGGGGGCTGTGCTGAAAGGAAGGTAACAAGGGATGGGGGAGGAGGCAGGAGAGAGAGAAAAGAGGGAAAACAGGAGGGAGGGTACATCCCTGGCTTCTGTACCTAACCTTAATTCCATGGTCTGTGCTGTCCCTACTTCAAAACTCCTTAGCCATCCCATTTCTCTCTGGAACTTGATAATGCCCAACCTCAGCTTGGATCCTACTGGACAACTGTCCTCTTCCCCACCCCCCACTTCATTCTCCCTTCAGCATCTGTTCCAAACCTTCCCCTTTTCCTGGAGCTTCTAGCTTCAGATATAGCAGGTTCAGCCTCTTTTCCTGGAGAAGCCTGGGGTCATAGATCAGGGGCATGCACAGCCCCTCTTCCATTCAGACCTCTGCATCACCAGTCTTCCCCCCCTTTTTCTTCTCCTTTTTCCTTACAGAGGAACATGCTTCCCTACTTTTCACTAGGGCTGATCTCTTTCCTTGGGTTCTCCTTGGGTTCTTTATTCTATTCCCCAACATCTCTGGAATTTTGGATTCTCAGTCCATCCTTTAATGCATCCTCCATGGTTCTTTCTCCACTGTCTCCTTTCTCTCCACTGACATTATCAAGTATCCCCCATCCTAAAAGAACCTCCCTTGGACTTTTGTTTTGTGAGGTACAATTTCATCATTGGAGGGAACTCTCATCAAGAGCTTCCTCAACCCTCCAGGTGGCTCAGTACATAATCCTGGGGCTTGGAGTCAGGAAGACCTGAGTTCAAATTCAGTCTCAGGCTCTTAATAGCTATATGACTGAGCAAGTCCTGTAACCTTTCTCTGACTTAGTTTCAACGATAGAATGAGGATGATAATAGCCCATATCTTCCAGGATTGTTGTGAAGATCTAATGAGATATCTGCAAAGTGCTTAGTATAGTGCCTGGCACATAGTAGGTGCTTGGTTTCATTCTTATTTCCTTCCTTGTCTTCCTTTCCTTCCACCAGCTGCCTAGAAACGAAGCATAAAATCTTAAGAGAATTGCTTAGAGCACTGACAGGGTTACCCAACCAGTAGGAGTCAGAAGTACCTGAGAGTATTCCTAAGAGAGGAAATAATGCCTCTCTTCGCCCCTTCTTTGTTTTTTTCTTCTTCTTAAAGCCCTCGCCTTCCACTTTAGAATCAATGTTATTTTTTGGTTCCAAGACAGAAGAGTGGCAAGGGCTAGGCTAGGAGGTTAAGTGACTTGCCCAGGGTCACACAGCTAGGAAATGTCTGAGGCCAGATTTGAACCTAGACTTCTCGTGTCTAGGCCTGGCTCTCAATCCACTGAGCTACCCAGCTGCCCCCTCCTTCTTTGTTTCTCTAATCCCAACCACCTTCTTCTGCCTCCCTCTTCACTCCTAACTTTGAAAAGGTTGCCTACACTTTTCTCTATTTCCTCAGCATCTACTCCTTGTCTTCTTGCAGTGTGTTCTGAGCCCTACCAGTAGATAGAAAGCTCCACCAAGGTGGTCAGTGTCCTTTAATTGGCAAACCCATTAGCCTTCTTTCAACCCTCATCACTGTTCAGGTTTTGATTGGTCATCTCCTTCTGGCTCTTCTCTTCTTCCTTGGGTAGTTGGGACAGGGAGAATCACCCTTGGCTCGCCTCCTATCTTTATGTTGCTTGTCAAGGCCTGGGACGCTTGCTGACTTCTCGAAAGTGGGTGTTCTCCCAGTTCCATCCTTGGAAAATTCTTTCTTTGGACTTTCACCCTGATTAATGAGGCAGAACTCAGGGTGTGGGCGTGGGCGTGGGATAGACTAAAAGGTGTTTATTTTTAAAAATCATGTCAGATCAGCAAGCGATTCAAGATGGGGCCAGTTTGTATTGGTAACTTTGGTAATGAGATAAAGATAAATTGGGGAGACCCACGTCAGCCAAAGGGGATGGACCGCTGCACCCCGGTGCCTCCCCAATCACCAGCAAATGCTGGCTCCCAGGTGGGGATGACCTGCCACCTGCTGGATAGCAGATAATACAAAAAACTGCATTCTGGGTGATGCCTCCCCAGCACTGGCTGACAAACAGGACTGGGAATGATGGGGTCGTTGAGTCACCATAACTGCCGCTCCTTCGTTCTCTCTTCTCTCTAGGCTTTCCGCCATTGCCTTTGCATTTATCCCCATGGCATTCATGATCCCTTACGTGATATCCGCATCCCCAGGCCTGACCTCTGCCCTTCCCTAGAGATCCGCGTCTCTGGTGACACACAGGACAGCCCACAGGACGTCCGATCGACTCCAAACTCAAAGGGTTCCACATAGAATATCACCTCCTTGAGGGAGAAGAGCTCTATCAGAATAACGTGGACTAGGGAAGAATAGAGCAGAATGAAAGGAAGGAGGAAAAGAGGAAACAGGAGAGGAGGAAGGGAAGAAGGAGAGAAGAGGGAAAGAGAGGGATGAAGGCAAGAAAGATGGGGAAAGGAGGTAGGCTAGAGTGACAGTCACTGTCATGGCTTCCATAATTCTTAGCCAACTGAAATTGTTGCCCATTGCCCATATCTTGTCCTGCCCTTCTGCAGACCACCTTTCCACCTTCCCGTACAAGGCCTGCCCTTCAGGAGTTGAGCCGAGGTGGAGAAAATGCAGTACTGGGGCTCCAGAGTTCTGGACTCAACATGCCTCTAACGCTGCTGTATCCAATCCAATTCAACTGAAGTGTGTGACCTCCAGCTATCCCACACACTTCTATGGGTATGAGTAGCATTCAGGAAAGAATTTTGCCTTGTGGAAGGTCAAAACTAGCTGGGGACTGAGATCACACTTTTCCTCTGCCTCTCTTTCACCATGTCCTTTCAGCAAGACTGGCTACACAAGAGATTCTCAAGATGGCGGAGTGATGGTGGATGGAGGAGGAAGGAACACTAGACAGGTAGTCAGGAGATCCGGATTTGAATACCACATCTCCAGACAGGATACCTGCATGCCTCTGGGTAAGTCATTGCCTCCTCTAAGTCTCACCTGGCAAGTGAGAAGAATATTTGTACTGCCTGTCTCCTAGGGTGGTTGTAAGCTACATAACTCAAGAGAAATGGAAATTATTGGGCAGCCAGATGTTTCAATAAATAGAGCTTTGTTAGGGGGCAGCTGGGTGGCTCAGTGGATTGAGAGCTAAGAGCCAGGCCCCATGACAGGAGGTCCTGGGTTCAAATCTGGATCCAGACACTTCCCAGCTGGGTGACCCTAGATAAGTCACTTGACCCCCATTGCCTAGCCCTTACCACTCTTCTGCCTTGGAACCAATACACAGTAGTGATTCCAAGATGGAAGGTAAGGGTTTAAAAAAAATAGATAGAGCTGTTGACCTGGAGTCAGAAAGACCTCAGTTCAGAGCCAATTTATTTTCTTTTACATGTGTGGAGGGTTGGGGGTGAGCTCAGAGTGTTTCTTACTCTACTATCTTAGTTTCCCAGCATCAGAAAGACCTGAGTTCAAATCCAGCCTCAATACTTACCAGTTGTGTAATCTTGGGCAACTCACTTAACATCCGTGCCCGGTTTCCTCTTCTGTATAATGGAGTTAATAATGGCACCTACCTTACAAGGTTTAGTGAGGACCAAATGAGATATTAATCAAAAAATTCTTAGCCTAGTGCCCACCACATGATAAGCACTTTATAAATGGGAGCTGTTGTTATTATTTAAAGGGTGGGTTTGTTGGGAGTACAGAAGCAAGATGGCAGACCCAATGCTGTTTTAGACTAAGAAGGCAAGAATCCACCCCAGTGCCTAGTTTCTATGAATACTGATGCTGTGCTGGTGGGAAGGGCAGGAGGGATTGTCTTAATCAATTACTCAACCAGTTTTCATCTGTAAAATGAGGGAGTTGGACTCAGTGGTCCTCAAGGCCATTGGCCATTCCTATGGCCTCTTCTTGCTTTAAATATGGAGCCTCTCAACAGATAGATAGCAACTATGGCTTCCCTCGCCTCGTCTCTATGTTCCCCTTAGAAGTCTTGGAGCAGAAGCTGGTTGCCCACTTGTTGGGGTTGACCATTCTTGCTCAGACATCAGTTGGGACAGACGCCTCTTAGACCCCCACCCGCTCCGAATTCTGGGATCCCTCCTCGGAACATCCAGCTCTCTTTTCTCCATAAAGAATTTCCCAGTTGATTCTCAGCTCCTTCTGTGCAATGGCCCTTCTCTGTGGAATTGTGGGACTTCAGAGTTGGGAGACGCCTGAATAACCATCTTGTCTAGTCAAGACCTGAATAAACAGCAACGGCAACAAGCCAAACAGGCGGTCCTGCCGAGATCTCCTGCCTCTCTGGATCCTTTTGTCTGTCTTTTCAACCCAAGACATCCTTCTAATGTTTTCAGGAGCACTTTATTGACAGTTACTTTACTGTGATTATTTCCTGTTCATGTCACTTTTATAGGCAGTGGAATTCAGCTAGTCAAACCAACAATAGCACCTACTATGTGCAGGGACCTAAGCTGCACAGAAAGACCGTAATGATCATTTTTTCTGACTGGATAGACTTGCTGGAGAGCAGAAGCACCTTTGGGACAGCTCCAGGAATGGACTAGACTATGGGGAAGCTCTGGCCAGCCTGCTGTTCCCAGGGCGAATGTTCTTGTTCAGACTTGCCCAGGGATTTAGCTGAGGAGGAAATGCCCTCTGCTAAGAGAGATGGCGCACTGCCCTCTTGGTCCTGGCTTCATTCTCTCCTGAGCGCTTTCCCCTCTCCCAGAGGAAAGCCCACCTTGTGCTGTGAAGGGAAGCTTCCCATTGGTTTTCCCCCCTCTGATGGGAATCTTGAAGAATCTCAAGTGCCAGGCAGGGGCCAATCTGCAGTCCCCTCAGAGGCACTGAGGGGTGGTACAACTTGCCCCAGGGTCCAGCCAGGAGTTAAACTAGGGCGGGAGGCTGGCTCTTCACTGATCAGCCTGTGGTTGAGTTGTTTCAGTCATGGCTGTCTCTTCATGACCCCATTTGGAGCTTTCTTGGCAAGGATACCAGAGGGGTTTGCCATTTCCTTCTCCAGCCCATTTTACAGACAAGGAAACTGAGGCAAACAGGGGTAAGTGACTCGCCCAGGGTCACACGTCTAGACTGGATTTAAACTTGGGAAGATGAGTCTTCCTGATTCTAGGCGCAGCATTCCATCCACCGTGTCACGCCGCTATTGTTACCACTAGCTGCCCTTTCCCACTTGACTAAGGAAATCTTGGGTGTCTTCTGCAATGAGATGTATGTCTCCCAGCAGCCTCTGTTCCCTTCATCGTCTCCTGGGCAGCTCCTTCCCCTCCCCCAAAGGAAAGCCCAACGTTCATACGCTCTCGGGGTATTTGTAGGAGGGAACGAGAGCGATTTATCTGTTTTGGAGGCAGAATGGAAGAGGGTCGTCTGTCAACACACACGTGCGCCGGCTTCCACGCTAAGAGCTCCGGGATACGAGAGATGCTGCTTCCTCCTCCGGGTTGCAGAGCCAGTGATGAGCCACAGACGGAAGGGGCCTCCGAGCTCAGCAATCCCAACCCCCTCATTTTATTAGTAAGGAAAAGGAGGGTCCAGATTGGGGAAGAGACTCACATGAGCAACCCAGGCGTGTTTCTCAGGGTTCTACCCACCGGGGCTCCCTCCAGTCTCTGGCGTCGCCCCAGGGTTGTGATCGCCCGCATGATGCCTCTCCAGAGACCCAGACCGCCGGTCTGCTGAGCTGCTGACCCGGAGGCCACGTTCCCCAACGGAAGAGTCCCTAGAGAAAGCTGAAGCACTGCTGGGAGAATCTGTGTCATCGTGGACGAGTGACAGCTTCCCCGGGCCTCAGTTTCCTTATCTGTAAAACGGCGTGGCCTCTCAGGTCTACAGTCTTCTGCCTATGATCCGACTGGGTGCCGGGCACCGTGATGCGCCCTCGAGATGCCAAGACAAAAATGAATCCATTCTGGCCCTCCGTCTTGCATTCGGTCAAGGAAAGCAGCCTCTCCAGCTAGGAGGAGCTACTAGAAATGGGTTAATACAGTAAACGAAGCAAGGTAACTCAGGGGGGCTGAGTGAGGAGGCGGCCTTTGGACTGAGCTTTGAAGGAGGCGGGAATGTGTGCATGATGGACTCTGCCAAGAGATGGAACATTAGGGAGGAAGACCAGCAAACAGGCCAGTTTGGCTGAACTGTGAAAGAGAGTAAAGTGGAATCTGGAGATGCGGCCAGGGAGATCGTGAGGGGCATCAAAGGTGTTTGTAGTTGATCCTGAGGGACATAGGGAATCATTGAAGCTTCTTGAGCAGGGGAGTAGCATGCATAGAACTGTGCGAGCTTAGTGCATCACGGCAGCAGTTATGAGGACATGAGGTGGCCTCCAGGGCTTTTAAGAGCCTCTCTTGAAGGGGGAAGGTTCTGGGGTTCCATGCATGTAGCCCCAGGAGACTGAACACTTGGTTTTGTGTGTTTGTTGATGGAGGGACTAAAGCAGCTAAGCTCGTGGCTCCTGGCCCTGACAGTAGAGCTGCGGGATTCTCTGCAGCCCTCCATGGGCTGTGGGAGGGGGCCTGACTGCCCCCTCCCATTCCATCTGTTCTGTCTGTCTCGAAAGCTTCATCTCTGTGTGCCGACTGGACCGGATCCGCCTCTCCTCAGGGAGGTCGTCTCTGCCTCACGATGGGGTTTTCCAGCCTCCCAGCAATCCCTCTTTCCTATTATTTCTCAGGGGTTCCCGGCAGGCTCTTCCCCTTGGCCCCAGCCCCTCCCACGTGTGTGTTCAGATGTCCCAGATATCCTGCGTGGGGCAGGAGGAGGCTGGCCAGCAGAGGGGGCAGAGATGAGACAACAACAACCACCACAAGGTGGGCGCCCCACCAAGGCTCTCCCAGCCCCCCTCTAGGACCTCCATTTATCCTTCTAGCCTTTATCCCCTGGCCCTGAGATCTGGTTGGTACCAGCTGTCAGAGTGCTGACATCCCCGCTAGTCTGAGTGCTTGGAGAAGGCGGACTGCCCCAGGGCTTAGCATGCAGTAGGCACTTAATAAATGCCTGTTATCCCCCTGAAGTGCCTTACAGACCATCTAGTTTGGGGCCCTTATTTTACAAAAGAAGACGCTGAGGTCCGGGGAAATGATTTGCCCAAACGTCTAGGTAGCCAATCAGCAGAGAGAAGAGCTTCCCCAAGACTCAGGAGTTGAAGATTTTCCCACCATCCCTCAGGGATGCCCAAAGTAGGGAGCCAAAGGGAACTCCATCGGTCCCTCAGACCCTGGCTGCTCTCCTAGCACCGACCCTGGAGCCTAACCCTCAGACCACCCCCATGGCCCGCCCCCACCTCCATTCTCCTGATCTCCCCCCAGATTCCTGATCGGTCCCCTGCTCCTTCATGTGGGCTCCCTGGCCCATAGCCATAGAAGCTGACTCTCCTGACACAGAAGCCTCTCTGCCTGTTAGCCTTGGCCCTGGAGGGTATCTCCCAGGCCAGGCAGGAATCCTCTCCTGCACACACACCAGCCTCATCCTCCAGCCCAGGACCAAGGAGCCAACGTGCCTTTTGTTGAAGATCTCCCTGAATAGCCCATGGTGAGCAACATTAGATGTGGAGCCAGGGCAGTTTACTAACTGTGTGACCTTGGACAAGTCATTTCCTCTCCTTAGTCCTTAGTTTCCAAAAGGGGTCTGTCGGCTTAGATCTGTGGATGAAGCACTGAACTTGACTTGGATCCGGAATAATAACAGCTAAAAACTACCATTATAAGATACTTTAACGTTTGCAAATCTCCTTTTTTTTTTTTAAACGTGTTCTCCCATTTGAGCTTCATAACAAGCCTGGAGGGGCAGCTGAGTGGTGTAGCATATAGAGCCTAGAATCAGGAAGACCTGAATTCAAATCCAGCTTATTAGTATGTGACACTTAACCCTCTTTGCCTCAATTTCCTCATCTGTAAAATGAAAAGGAAACGACAAGCCCCCGATCTTTCTGCCCCCTCAGCCGTCCCCCATCCCCCCTTCTTTCACAATCCGCCGGGCTTGGCAGCGTTGTCGGGAGAGAAAGGGCAATGCGGCTCCGGGCTGTCCAGCCCACACCTCCTCCAGAGAGCGTGGCTGGAATGGGTGGAGGCCAGGGAGCGGCAGTCAGCTGATCATTCCCACCCGGAGCCCGGGACCCGGACTTGGGTCCCCAGTCCGCCGTGCGACCTCGGGCGAGCGAGCGAGCGCCTTTCTCTCGGGGCCTGCCTCAGTTTCCCCCTCTGTAAAGTGGGGGCGTTCCCAAGCCCCCTCTCGGCTCTCCGCCGGCGCCGGGCGTCTCTGTGGCACCGGCTGACCTTTCCATGCCGTTTCCTCCGGGGTGGCCCCTCCCCCACAGGCTCCTCCCCGACTCGGGCAAACCTGAAGAGCCAGCTGGGAGGGCTCGGCCGGCCGGCAGAGGGGACCGGTGCCGCAGCCGCCCGGCAGTCGCAGAGGAGGAAGCGCCCCGCCCGAGCCCTCGTCTACCGATGGGGGCCCAGAGGCGGCCCAGGGCCGCCCCTCGCCCGAGGGCGCACAGCTAGGGAGCGGCGGAGCCGGCCCCCCTTCCTCCAGGCCCGCGCCATGCTCCAAGGGCTCCCCGAGGCCAGGGCTCTGCCCCCGGGAGGCGGCTCGGAGGGGCTGCCCGAGGACGACATCGAAGCGCTCCTGGAGGAGATGGATTACCTGCCGGGCCACTTCCACCTGGAGCTGAACCTCAACTTCGAGCCGGGCTGCGCAGCGTCCTTCCGCGGCCGCGACATGAAGCTCCGGCGGGAGAGCCTGCGGACCGAGCTGGACTTCGAGGCGGGGCCCCTGCGGCACGCCGTGCAGAACCTCCTGGGCGTCTTCTCCCTCCACCTGGAGGAGCTCGAGCAGGCGCGCGAGCTCTTCGTGCAGGTGACCCGGGAGGCTCCGGACAACCTGAACGCCTGGGCCAACCTGGCTCACGTCTACGACCAGCTGGGCCTGGAGCAGGAGGGGGCGCGCTGCGCCGAGAAGCTGTCCGGCCTGATGGGCCTCGAGGCCCGGGGGGAGGGGCCCCCCGAGGGCGACCTCCGGCTCAGGGCCGCCCGCTGCCTGGCCGAGCAGGGCTACGCCTCGGCTTTCGACGTGGGCTTCGCCAGCGAGAGTGACCAGGCCCAGAAGCTGACCGCCGGCCTCGCCCTCTACGACCAAGGCCTGGCCTACGGGCAGAAGGTCAGTGACCCGCCCCGGGCAGGGGGGGAGGGGGACGCTGGGGGATTTCCAGGAGAAAGGCAGGAAAGCCATAATGAAGCGCCAGCTGCATGGACTTAGCCACACCCACAGACTCCAAAGTTGGCCCAGCCCAGAGAGATGTGAGAACACCATGACCAGACCTAGAAAGGACCCAGAGCTAGAAGGGATCGTCAAGGGCGTCGCGCCTCAGTGTACCTACTTTGGGAGTTCTTGATCCTTCTTCATCTTTCACCAGGGCTGCTCCAGTCCTTGCTTGAATACCTTTGCTGACGGGGAGCTCACTAAGTCACAAAGACTCGGGTTTGAACTCCAGGTCTGGCTTTTGAACCCTTCTGGTCTCCAGCTTCCTTACTTGTAAAATAAGAATAATAGAAATAGGTGGCATTTCGATAGCGCTTAGTCTGTTCCAGGCACCCTGCTAAGCACTCGGCAAGCATTATCTTCTTTGATCCTCACAAAAATGAGCTAGATATTATGGGACAGTGGGGAAAGCCCTGGGTTCAAATTTTAACTCTGATGTTTCCTCCCTGGGGGACTCTGGGCAAACCACACCACCTCCTTTACTTTCCCCATCTGTTAAATGGGCACAAGGATAGCACTGCAGCTGAGTGCTAAGTAGAGCGAGCTGTCCCTCTGATTAGAGACCCTTTCCTGAACCTCCCTGTGACCACTGAGGGTACCCCGTCCTCTCAGGCACCCAGACTTGAACGCTGTTTCATCCTGGATTCCTCCCTTTCTCCCACCCTCCATTTCCAAGCTATTGCTAAGACCTTTGCAGCCATCTCTCCAGTATGCCTCGTCTCTCCTCTGAGGCTTCCCTCACCCCAGGGTAGACCCTGATGCCCTCCCCTGGACTATTGTAGTGGCTGCTGATGGATTCTCCTGCCTCCAGTCTCTCCCCACTTCATCCATCCCTCATTTAGCCACCAAAGTGACATTTCTAAAGCCCAGGGCAAAGGGCAGTGAGGTACCACAGTGGATAGAGCACCAGGCTGGAAGTTGGGAGGAAATGGGTTCAAATCTGGCCTTGGACACTTCCTAGCTGTGTGACCCTGGGCAAGTCATTTTAACCCTGATTGTGTAGCCCTTGTCATTCTTCTGTCTTGGAATTGATACTGACAGAGGATGAGTTAAAAAAAAAAAAAAGCAGAGGTCAGATCATGTTACCCTCCTCCTCCCCACCCTCAATAAACTCCAGTGGCTCCCTATCACCTCCAGGATCAACTTTCTTGTTTGGCGTTCAGAGCCTTTCACAGCCTGGTCCCTTGTGCGTTTCCAGGCTTTTTTATGCCTTACTCCCATTTACTCTGGGATCCAGTGAAACTGGCTTGACGACTCCCCACCCAGAACACTCTGCCTCTCAGTCTGGGCATTTTCTCTGGCTTTCTCCTGTGCCCGGAACAGTCTTCACTTATCTCTGCCACCCGACGTCCCTCCAATCCCAGGGAAAGCCCTTCCAAGTCCTGCCCGAGTCTCAGATTCTCTCCACGTTTCCTTTTGTTGATCGTGTGCGCTTGTTTTGTAGGGTTGTTTTTGCCCTCCTGAGAGTAGGACCTGGACTTTGCCTTTCTTTGTCTGCCCAGAGAAGGTGCTTCTCAACTGACTGACTGATGGGCTCTTGGGGGGACTTTTCAGGCAAGTTACTTCGTGTCCAGGGTCCTCAGTTTCCTTATCTGTAAAATGAGGATGTTGAACTAGATGGCCTCTGAGGACCCTTCCAGAGCCCCATCTGGGACCTTAAGACTGTTAACTCCCATGATCCCTTGACCCACCATGGGCTTAAGGCCAGTATTGGGGAAGACAGGACCCCCTGCAGGGCTGGCTTTGCATCAGGACCCTGGGCAGCTGCTGACATAGAGATAATGCAGAGAATTAAAATAGTCCCCGCCCACCCCCAACAGCCAACAGCTGGCCTACTCATTTGTCTTATGGGATGCTGGGCAGCTCCAGTGAGCTCAGGAGAACTCGGAGGACCCTCTGCCTCCCCAGGGAAATCAGTTTGTATTTAGTTGTTCATTCTATGTGCACATGTGTGTGTGTGTGTGTGTGTGTGTGTGTGTGTGCGCGCAATCCACCTATCCATCCATCCACCCATCTATCCATCTGTCAATCTATCTGTCCATTTATTTATCCATCCATCCATCCATCTCTCAGTCTTTCTGTTCACTGTTCATCCATCCTTCATCCTATCCATCTACTTACCTATCTAGCTATCTGTCTCCTGCCTGCCTATCCAGCCACCCATACAGCCATCCATCCGTCCATCTATCTGTCTGTCTATCCATTCATCCATCATCTATCTATCTATCTATCCATTTGTCTGTCTATCCATCCGTCCGTCTATCTGTCTATCTGTCTGTCTGTCTATCCAGCCACCCATCCATCCATCCATCTGTCCATCTATCTGTCTATCTGTCTGTCTATCCATCCATCCATCTAACTGTCTGTCCATCCATCCATCCATCTATCCATCTATCTGTCTGTCTGTCTATCCATTCATCCATCATCTATCTGTCTATCTATCCATTTTTCTGTCTATCCATCCATCCGTCTATCCATCTATCTGTCTATCTGTCTATCCAGCCACCCATCCATCTATCCATCTATCTACCCATCCATCCATCCATCATCTGTCTATCCATTTGTCTGTCTGTCTATCTATCCATCCATCCATCCATCCATCCGTCTGTCCATCTATCCATCCATCCATCTGTCTATCTGTCCATCCATCCATCCATCCATCCATCCATCTATCCATCTGTCTGTCTGTCCATCTATCTATCCATCCATCCATCCATCTATCCATCTATCTATCCACCCATCTCAGTCTTTCTGTTCATTGTTCATCCATCCTTCATCTTATCCATGTTCCTGTGTACCCATTTTTCCTTTTATCTACCTACCTACCAATCAGACTGTCTGTCTGCCCATCCATCTCTCTGTCTGTCTGTCTGTCTGTCTGTCTCTCAGTACATGGACATAAACAGAGAGAGGCATATATTAAAACCCACAGAGACACTTGGAAACCCATCTTCATACATCGTCCATCAGTCCCCTCAGAGTGAGGCAGCGCTCCCACTTCAGGGCAGGCATGTGTGAGCCCCCTGAGGGCGGGGCCTTCGGCTTGGTCTGTGTCACTCCAGAACTGGGCCTGAGCCGCCCCTACCAGGTGACGGAGAGCACCTGGGGTGGGGGTGGGGGCCTTGGGGATGGGGAAGGCAGGAGAAGGCTGCAGGCTGTGCTCTGGAGCTACTCAGAGTAAGATGCCCAGAGGGAGGGGTCGCAGGGCAGCCAGTCAGCACTTCATTTGGAATATTATTTATTCGACGCCGCCTCGCTGCGATCCAATCCCCTCACCGGTCAGGCCAGCCGCCGCCTCAAACGCGAGGCAGCAGCTTCCGTTAATCACTCCCTGTGGCCAGGCGCCGGGCTGCACACGGGGGCCCAGTGGGACAAGGGCGCAGCCCCCGCCCTTAGAGGGCCTCCGTCCTCCTATCAGGCCACATTGGGGTGTTTTAGACCTTTACCTTCTTGTCAGAAAGGATACTATGTTGGTTCCAAGGCAGAAGGCTGGTAAGGGCTAGACAAATGAGGTTAAGTGACTGGCCCAGGGTCACACAGCCAGGATGTGTCTGAGGCCAGATTGGCATCTAGGACCTCCCCCTCTAGGCCTGGCTCTCCCTCCACTGAGCCCCCCCGCTGCCCCCTACTTATTACACGTATCATCCTTCCCCTCTCGTGCCTTTCCTCCAAGAGAACTCGCTCCGTCTTGCTCTCTCTCTGGATAGACCCGCGCATGTACGTGTTTGTTGCTTAGTCTACACGTTGTCTTCCTCCCGGTTAGACCGTGGGCCCCCAGAGGTCAAGGGCCGATTGCCGTGCGTCTGTGGGTCCAAAGGGCTTGGCTCGGCGCCTGGCGCGCCCGGGGAGCTAACACGCGTCTGTCGGCCCGATGCCCTCCGGCCAGGCCAGGCGGCTCCGCCGTCCCTCCAGCTCTGAGGCGCCGGCCCGTCGGAGGTGTGCGGCGTCCCCGCGGCTCGGGGACGGGAGGCACGCGCGGCCGAGATTGGGGGCAATATAGAACCTTCAATGGCTCCCCATTGCCGTCGCCATCAAGTCCAGGGCTCTGCGATGGAGTCCCAGGTCCCTCCTCGCCAGGGTCCTCTGCCAGGCTTCCGTCCCACCCGGATGCCCCATGCGTGACTGATGAACGGCAGCCCCCTGGGACGCCCGAGCCCGACCTGGTGCCCGCAGGGCACGCCCTGCCTCAGGAGTGGCCTCCCTGTTATCTCTGCCGAGGCGCAGCCCACGGGCCTCCCTCTCGGTGATGCCTGCCTCAGTTTCCCCCAGCCGGCAGAGCGTCTCTTCCCTCTCTCTCTGGGTCATTTTCAGCAGATGCCCACAGACTGTGGGAAAATCTTTGTCCGTCCCACCCCCCCCCCCCCCCGACCAGACCGCAAACCCCTCCCCCTCCACTGAACACAGAGCCGCGGAGGGGGAGGCGGTCAAAGACCCATTGGCCAGGGGATGGCGAGCCGGGCCCAGAGACGGGAGGTCCTGGGTTCCAATCTGACCTCAGACCCTTCCCAGCTGGGTGACCCTGGGCAGGTCCCTTGACCCCCATGGCCCAGCCCTGACTGCTCTTCTGCCTTGGAGCCAATGCACAGGGTTAAATGTAATAAGCAGACCGGGGAGCTCCCACAGGAGGAAACACCCCCCACGGAGGCACGCGGCACCTTCTCTGACGTGCCTGGAACCCCGGAAAGTGAAGTGACTGGCTCAGGGTCACCAGGACGGAATCCAGAGGCTGACTCGGAGGACACCCAGCTGCCTCTCCGCCCTTGTGGAGTCTGCAGGTCCCACCCAGCACAGTGCTGGGCACAAGAAGGCCCTCAGTTAAGGGCTGTTGCCGCTCCGCAGCTCTAACATCCCAGGATTCTCCTTCGTAAGTTCCTAAACGGGACAGAAGCTGCCGATTCCAGCGTCCTCCGAAGGCTTTTCCCCCTCCACCCCGGGGCCACGTTTGTGCTGAGTCAGAATGGCAGAACCGGGGGTTGGCCTTTCATCCAGTCCACAGGCCCATTTTACAGAGGAGCAAACGGGCGATGGGGCAGTCTGTCAATTAGTCAATCAACAAGCCTCAAGTATTTACTATGTGTTCACACTCACACGCGCAGAATCCTAAGACCCGAGTGAAAGAATCATTTTCAAGCAAAGGATGATTAATCAGGGCAGGCTGCCTGGAGGAGTTGAGGATCAGGAAGCACATTATAGCTTCTTATCAGTGAACTAGAGGCCACTCTAGACGGATCTCCTTTGGGGTGGTGGGAGGGGGAGGGAAGGAAAGTGGGGAAACCAGTTTGCAGCGGGCCCCATGAAGATGCTGGGGAACCGGGCTGAGAAGGGCTTAGCTGGGTGTGTTGCTTTGGGGCCCTGAGGGAGGCTGACTCAGGCTGGGCGAATCCCCCAGAACATCTCTCCAAGCTTCCTTGTCCTTCCTCTGGCCACCTCAGGACACCCACTGACTCTGTGACACTGACGAAGCACCCTAAGCTCTCTAAGCCTCGGGGTCCTTCTGGGTGAAATGGGTATAGAATAATAGATTAAATAAATGAGGCTATAATACTTAATAATAAAGGTTCGTGGGATAGTTCAAGGAAACCACTCTTCAAACAACAAAGGGTCATTGAAATATAAGTTAGGGGGCAGCTGGGGAGCACAGTGGAGAGAGCCCCAGGCCTGGAGTTGGGAGTATCCGAGTTCAAATCTGGCCTGACACATCCTAGGTGTGTGATTCTGGGCAAGTCACTTAATCATAATATGAGAGAGAGAGACACAGAGAGACAGAGAAACAGAGACAAAGAAAAAGAAGGAAAAGGAGAAAAAGAAAGAAAAAGAGAAAGAAGAAAGAAAAAAGAAATAGAGAAAGAAAGAGAAAAAGGAAGGAAGGAAGAAGAAAGGAAGGCAGGCAGAAAGAGAGAGAGATAGAGAAACAGAGACAAAGAAAAAGAAGGAAAAGAAGAAAAAGAAAGAAAGAGAATAAAGAGAAAGAAAGAAGAGAAAGGAGAAAGAAAAAAGAAATAAAGAATGAAAAAAGGAAGGAAGAAGAAAGGAAGGCAGGCAGAAAGAGAGAGAAAGAAAGGAAGGAAGGAAGAAGGAAGGCAGGCAGAAAGAGAGAGACAGAAACAGAGACAAAGAAAAAGAAGGAAAAGGAGAAAAAGGAGAAAAAGAATAAAGACAAAGAAAGAAAAAGAGAGAAAAAAGAAAGAAAAAAGAAATAGAGAAAGAAAGAGAAAAAGGAAGGAAGGAAGAAGAAAGGAAGGCAGGCAGAAAGAGAGAGAGAGACAGAGAAACAGAGACAAAGAAAAAGAAGGAAAAGAAGAAAAAGAAAGAAAGAGAATTAAGAGAAAGAAAGAAGAAAAAGGAGAAAGAAAAAAGAAATAAAGAATGAAAAAGAAGGAAGAAGAAAGGAAGGCAGGCAGAAAGAGAGAGACAGAGAAACAGAGACAAAGAAAAAGAAGGAAAAGGAGAAAAAGAATAAAGAGAAAGAAAGAACAAGAGAGAAAAAAGAAAAAAGAAAGAGAGAAAGAAAGAGAAAAAGGAAGGAAGAAGAAAGGAAGGCAGGCAGAAAGAGAGAGAGACAGAGAAACAGAGACAAAGAAAAAGAAGGAAAAGGAGAAAAAGAAAGAAAGAAAAAGAGAAAGAAGAAGGAAAAAAGAAGTAGAGAAAGAAAGAGAAAAAGGAAGGAAGGAAGAAGAAAAGAAGGCAGGCAGAAAGAGAGAGACAGAGAAACAGAGACAAAGAAAAAGAAGGGAAAGAAGAAAAAGAAAGAGAAGAAAGAGAAAGAAAGAAGAGAAAGGAGAAAGAAAAAAGAAATAGAGAAAGAACGAAAAAAGGAAGGAAGAAGAAAGGAAGGCAGGAAGAGAGAGAGAGAGAGAAAGGAAGGAAGGAAGGCAGGCAGAAAGAGAGAGACAGAGAAACAGAGACAAAGAAAAAGGAGAAAAAGAAGAAAGAAAGGAAAAAGAGGAAAAAGAAATAGAGAAAGAAAGAGAAAAAGGAAGAAAGGAAGGAAGAAGAAAGGAAGGCAGGCAGAAAGAGAGAGAGACAGAGAAACAGAGACAAAGAAGAAGGAAAAGAAGAAAAAGAAAGAAAGAGAATAAAGAGAAAGAAAGGAGAGAAAGGAGAAAGGAAAAAAAATAAAGAATGAAAAAAGGAAGGAAGAAGAAAGGAAGGCAGGCAGAAAGAGAGAGAAAGAAAGGAAGGAAGGAAGAAGGAAGGCAGGCAGAAAGAGAGAGACAGAGAAACAGAGACAAAGAAAAAGAAGGAAAAGGAGAAAAAGAATAAAGAGAAAGAAAGAAAAAGAGAAAGAAGAAGGAAAAAAAAAGTAGAGAAAGAAAGAGAAAAGGGAAGGAAGGAAGAAGAAAGGAAGGCAGGCAGAGAGAGAGACAGAGAAACAGAGACAAAGAAAAAGAAGGGAAAGAAGAAAAAGAAAGAGAAGAAAGAGAAAGAAAGAAGAGAAAGGAGAAAGAAAAAAGAAATAGAGAAAGAACGAAAAAAGGAAGGAGGAAGAAAGGAAGGCAGGAAGAGAGAGAGAAAGAGAAAGGAAGGAAGGCAGGCAGAAAGAGAGAGACAGAGAAACAGAGACAAAGAAAAAGGAGAAAAAGAAGAAAGAAAGGAAAAAGAGAGGAAAAAGAAATAGAGAAAGAAAGAGAAAAAGGAAGAAAGGAAGAAGAAAGGAAAGCAGGCAGAAAGAGAGAGAGACAGAGAAACAGAGACAAAGAAGAAGGAAAAGAAGAAAAAGAAAGAAAGAGAATAAAGAGAAAGAAAGGAGAGAAAGTAGAAAGAAAAAAATAAAGAATGAAAAAAGGAAGGAAGAAGAAAGGAAGGCAGGCAGAAAGAGAGAGAGAAAGAAAGGAAGGAAGGAAGAAGGAAGGCAGGCAGAAAGAGAGAGACAGAGAAACAGAGACAAAGAAAAAGAAGGAAAAGGAGAAAAAGAATAAAGAGAAAGAAAGAAAAAGAGAAAGAAGAAGGAAAAAAGAAGTAGAGAAAGAAAGAGAAAAGGGAAGGAAGAAGAAAGGAAGGCAGGCAGAGAGAGAGACAGAGAAACAGAGACAAAGAAAAAGAAGGGAAAGAAGAAAAAGAAAGAGAAGAAAGAGAAAGAAAGAAGAGAAAGGAGAAAGAAAAAAGAAATAGAGAAAGAACGAAAAAAGGAAGGAGGAAGAAAGGAAGGCAGGAAGAGAGAGAGAGAGAAAGGAAGGAAGAAGGCAGGCAGAAAGAGAGAGACAGAGAAACAGAGACAAAGAAAAAAGAGAAAAAGAAGAAAGAAAGAAAAAGAGAGGAAAAAGAAATAGAGAAAGAAAGAGAAAAAGGAAGAAAGGCAGGCAGAAAGAGAGAGAGAGAAAGGAAGGAAGGAAGAAGAGGGGGGGAGGGAAGAAGGAAGATGAATTATTCTTCAGCTGTTATTGTCCATGGGGACTGCTGTATAAAAGGAGTGAAGAGACGGCCTCCCCCTTGTTGAGGGGGCAGATTTTGTCTTTAGTTGGTGGCTTCTGGCCCGCAGGGATATCACTGCACACACGGCTTCACTCATTCATTCCCAACATGCATTAAAAAGCAGAAAGTGGCTCTCCATGGCCACTAGCATCACATACAGCCGGGGCAGAGCCAAGACATGAACAGGGTAACTCATCCCTTACTGAGGATATGAAGCCCTTAGGGAACTGCTTGAGACCAAGAAAGATTAAATGATTTGTCCACAGGCACCCAGCTAGAGCTTATCAGAGGTGGGATTTGAACTCAGATCTTCCTCCTGCTTCTAAGTTCAGCCCTTGAGCTATTACCTGCTTTCTCTTGAAATGGCCCTAGGAAGCTAACATAGGAGGCAGGACATGAAGAGAGATACAGGGAGCATTGAGGTGGCTGGCTCAGTGCATAGAGAGCCAGACTTAGAGACAGGAGAGTCCTGGGTTCAAATATGAACTCAGCCACTTCCTAGAAATGTGACCCTGGGCAAGTCACTTAACCCCATTGCCCAGCCCTCACCACTCTTTTGCTTTGGAACTGATAGCATCATTTCTAAGACAGAAGGTAAGGGCTTAAGAAAAGAGAGATACAAATGCAATGTGGCAGGAGTTGAGGAAGAGGAGGAGGAGGGAGGTGATAATAATAAAGAGCAGCTAATATTTTTATAGTCCTTTACAGTCCGAAAATCACTTTACCAATATTATCTCATTTGAGGCTCACAACAACCCGGAAAGTTAGTGCTGTTGCTAGTCCCACTTTATGATTGAGAAAACTGAGGCAAGGAAGTTAAGTGACTTGTCCAAAGTCACTCAGTCAGTCAGTGTCTAAGGCTGGATTTGAAGCCAGGCTTTTCTCACCCACCTGCCCCAGAAAAAGGAGGGAGAGCACCTATCTGGTTCAAAAGATCAGTGCTGATCAGGGGGAAGTTCTTAAGGAAGGCGCCGCCTAGACCTTGAAGGATAAAGAAAAGGAGTTCCATAAAGAGAGATGAAGGGACTCTTGGCTATTACAAAGGCATGGAGGTGGGAGAGTAGGAGCTGTCTTCAGGAGAAAATGAGTTCTCCAGTCTAGAAACTAAGAAGGATTGTAGGAGAGCAGTGGGAAATAAGGCTGAAAGAACAGGGTGAGGACCAGTGATCCAACATGAGGCTAAGGAATGTGACCTTCGTCCTCCCAACGAGGAGCCATGGAAAGAGATCTGAGAAGGGCAGATCTAGGAATGGGGTAGCCTGTGCAGGTTGGGGTAGAGAGGAGGGAGGAGGAGACTAAAGAGGAGGCCATTAGTCTAGCTGAAGGGTGATGAGGGCCTGAATTGGTAGGGTGGTCCAGTGAGGGGACAGGAGGGATGGATGGGAGATGGGCTGTGCCCTCAGGCAATCAGACCTGGCAACTGATTGGCTGTGGGGGAAAAGGAGGGAGAGGGAAGGGTCGAGGATGATTCTTGTGGGACAGAAGTAGGATGTGTACTTGGACACATTCTCTAGTTGGTGCTCTTCCTTTCCCCCTCTCCTCCTGCCCTTCATTTTCTTTTCAGTAAATATAACAAATGAACTGGAATAGATAAAGCTAGCCTTGAATCCAAGACCTGGGTTCAAATCCCAACTCTGATTCTTCTCTGTTTGGCTAGGTGACCCTAGGCAAGTCCCTTAACCTCTCCGTGCTTCCCAACCCATTTAAAAATGAAAAGTCGAAAGGAGAGTGCTGACTGGGAGAGGGAATTTCCTCCAAGAGTTCCTTATATCCATTTAACCACACATTCTGTCCCTTTGCCTCTCCACAAAACTAACAAGAGGAAGTGCTATTAGCTGGGACAATCAGAACTGACCTCATGAACTGAACCTTGGAAGAAAGTCCAAGAAAGAGGAAAAAAAAGAATATTCAGGTCATCAGAGAATAGCCTGTGCAAAGGCAAGGAGGTGGGACATAGAAAGAAAATAAGCCAATTTGGCTGAAATGTGTCATAATGGAAAAGGCTTGGAAAGGTTCCAATCTGCATTATGAGAGGGAATTTCCTCACTGGGAGTGCCTTCCCAGGAAAGCACTTTTAGCAAAGTGTCTATCCCATAGTAGACAACTAATAAATGTTTCAGGCAGCTAGGTGGTGCAATAGATAGAGTACCAGGCCTGGAATCAGGAAGACTCCTCTTCCTGAGTTCAGACCCAGCCTCAGATGCTTACCAGCTATGTGACCCTGGGAAAGTCACTTTAACCCTGTTTGCCTCAGTTTCTTGAACTGCAAACCACTCCAGTATCTTTGCCAAGAAAACTCCAAATGGTATCATGAAGAGTCAGACCCAAGTGAAAAACAACTGAGCAACAACAACAAATCCATGGGTTTTTCCTGCCTTCCAACTCCATCTTCCAATACAACAACTAACCCTAATGGAGAGAGAGGCACCACCCACGAGAGTGAATTCTTACCAGCCAATCTCAGAATCGAGAAGACTTGAATCCAAGTTCTTCTGACACATGCTGTGGAGGGGACCAGGAGCCAGTTCTCTAACCCCTCTGTGCCTTTGGGTAGCTCTCCACAATGGGAAGCTTACATTGTGAATTTGGAGCTAGAAAGGACCTTGAAGGCCACATAAGCCAATCTTCTAATTCTATGGCAGAGGAAATTTAGGACTAGAGAGTTTGTGTGACTTGCCTAAAGTCCCACAGGTCAATGTTGTCCTCATACTCTGAGTTTCCCAACAGATTTTAATTTGGTCAAAAAAATGAAAATGGCAAAAATGTGAAACCAACATTTAAAACATCATGTTGGACTGTTTGAAATTAATTTTTCAATTCCAGGGTCCCACTTTAAATCAGCTGAATGAAACTCAATTCGTCTTCCTCTGGAGCTCTGAGAGTGCTGTGAAGCAACCCAGGCCCATAGCTATATATATAGATATCAGCCCATGTAGACCCTTCTCTTTTCTGTTCCTTGTGTTCATCTTTCCATAAATCCTCTGTGGAAAAGTTCTAGCAGCCCCCCAGATTGGTGGCCTGCCCCTGGCTCTTTTAATACATTATGGACAGGACAGCTAGGTGGTTCAGTGGACAGAGTACCAGGCCTGGAGTCCGGGGGACAGAGGTTCAAGTGTGGCCTCGGACACTTCCTTAACTATATGGTCCTGGGCAAGTCACTTATCCCTTTTGCCTAGCCCTTCCTCTTCTATCTTAGAGTTGTTACTACGACAGAAAATAAGAGTTGATCTATATATGTATAAAAATGGTCATATTTACATATATAAATCTCTTATGGGCAGTTATAAATGCAACTGGTCAACCTCCTCTTCTACTTCTACATTTCTTTGAGCAGGACTTTTAGCTCATGAAAGTTTCCTCCCAGCAGCCTGACACCCACCATGCCCTTGGATCACAGACAATTAAAATTCTTTTGACATTTTATACCTGTGAACTTTAGATTACTCCACCCTACTTAGTCTAACAAAATCAGGAATGTCTACACCCATAGATTGAAAGCTGGAATCTACTTCAGAACCAGTTAACCCATCTCCTTTGTTTTACATATGAAGAAACTGAGGTCCAGGAAAGTTAGTTGAGTTGCCCAAGGACACACAAGTAGCAGAATGGAAGAGTCTGGATTCAAACACAGGTCCTTTGACCCTAAATCCTGTAAACTTTTTGCTGTACCGTGCTATTTTCTCTCTTTATGTTCCAAATAGTACATGGAGAAAGTCAGGGTCCTATTAAACATATTTCATTCATATTTATATACAGAAGCACACAAATCCTCCCCCAAATATGTTTAGAAACATGTTGTTTCTTACTTGTGGGTAGCCCTCAGCTGTTTTTTCTCTGAGACCTAGATTTAAAAAAAAAAGAAAAAGGAGGGAAAAAAGCCCTCCCAGCCCCACCTATGAGGTAGAGAATGGTTCAGATCCTGTTGCCTTCAGGGGATGAGAGAGGAAAGTTAAAATAAGACTTTCCCAGTCAGTGGGGTCTGCAGATTAGGGAGAGGGAGGAGGGCTGGAGAGGGAGCAGGAAAGAGCTGAAAGCCTGATCCCCAGCTTTGCTTCAGGCAGCTGCACAAATAAAGGTGTGGCTGGACCAACAAACACTCTGCCAGTTGCAGAAGGCCAGAGGCAAGGCCCTCTCTGGGTCAATGTCCCGTTGACACAGACTCTGATCTGTTATCAAGGAAATAGTTTCCTGGTGTTAGGGAAGAAAAGGCATACTCCTGACCGATTGGATATTCAAGGGGGAGGAGAGGAAGGAGATCTGGAGCATGTAGAGAAGGGATGGCCAAGATCTTTTGTTTCTAAGACTTTTGAGCTAAGAATCCAGAATGTCCCAGACTTGGAGTCTGCACTGCTCTGGCCCCATTCCTGACTGAGAGTCAGAAATTCCTCCAAGACCCTCTAGAGATGCTTACAATTGAAAGCATCCGATAAAGAGCCCCTCACTGTTCCAGAGGTAACCCAGGCAACTTTGGAGCAGCTCTGCCTCCAGCCAAGCAACTGCTTTATTAGTACCAGAAACATGGCTCTTGCTTCAAATGCTAGTTTGTTGACTACGTGGCCAAATGACCCTCCCCTCCCTCAAAGGCAGGGACTGACTGCTATTTGTTCAATTACTGGGCAGCTCTAATGAGTAGAAAATGCAGGTATTACAGCCTCTCTGTGGCTTTCCCTGCCTTCCTCCTCCCTGCCTTTCACCCCCCTAATTCCTGGGTCTCCTTTGGGACCAAACAAGAGTGTGATTTCCTCTATAAGCGTAAATATTTTGGTCAAGTAATCAGAAGAGAAGACTCCTTGGAAAAGAGCCTGCTGATGGGAAAGACTGAAGGCAAAAGGAGAGAGGGACAGTGGAGGACGAGATGGAAAGAAAGTGGCATGGAAACCACAGACGAGAACCTGGACAGATCTCAGGAGAAGGTGGAAGATAGAAGGGCCTCGTGTGCTTGATCATAAAGAATTGGTGGCACTGAACAGATGAACAAAGAATGCCCAGCATGGTGACCCTCCTCTAATGCCTTCGTTTATCAATATCCTTCCATTCTAAAATATGGAGCTCAAATCTGAACGTAGTATTCCAGATGTAGTCTGACCGGGGCAGAAGACAGAAGAACTGCCACCTTAGTGATCCTACACACCACACCTTTCTTAGTGTAGCTTCCCCTTTTAGGCTGCCATGTTGATTTATACTGAGCTTGCAGTCCACCAACACCCCTAGATCTTGTTCAGATGAGCAGCTTTCTAACCATGCAGCTCTTTTTAAATTTGTTGTTCAGTCGTTTCAGTCACATCCAACTCTTCATGACCCCTTTTGGGATTTTCTTGGCAAAGATCCTGGAGTTGTTTGCCATTTCCTTCCTGGCTCGTTTTATAAATGAGGAAACTGAGGCAAGTAGGGTTAAGTGGCTTATCCAGGGTCACACAACTAGTGAGTATATGAGGTGATTATTTGAACTCAGAAAGAGGAGTCTTCCTTATTATACACTCAGTGCTCTATTCATTGGACCACCCAGCTGCCTGACTATAAGTTGGTGCCCCTTAATAGGTAAGGAAACTGAAACCCATAGATGGGCCATCATACGTTCTAAAAATTAGTTTTGTGGGACTTTATATTCGTCGTTATAAAAGCACCAAGTCAGGAAGCCTTTGGAGAAACACAGAGAAGACTTAGACCAGAGATCTTCCCATGATGCTCTGGGGCTGGGAAAGTCAGTTGTAGTTTCCCAAAATGAGTGAATTAGGACAATTTCTGAGTGGGAGCTTTGGGGGTACCAAGTCTCTTTCTGAGAAATTGTGGTTGCTGCTTCCTGCTTCCTCCTTTCTCTACTGGCTTCTTCCATCACCCCCCCACACACACACACACCCCTCTTTCCGTGCTGATGCTTTAACAGCCACTGATATGCTGAAGAGTGAAGCCATTGACAATTGGCCATCCCAGAATGCTGGCTGATCACAGGAGTTTCTGTTCAGTGCTCTTCCTGGCTGACACACTTTGCTGCATGTTATTAGCATCATCAGTAGGTTCCTAAGAGGCCAGTCTGATTTAGTGATATTCTCTCCAGAGGGAGAACTCTAAGATTTAAAGCTGGAAAGGATCTTAGAAATCACCTAGTCCAGTCCCTTCCTTATACAAATAAGTCAACTGAAGAGCATCTAGATGGCTCAGTGGATAGTGTCAGGCCTGGAGATGGGAGGTTCTGGGTTCAAATTGGGATCCTAAGCAAGTCACTTAACCCCCCACTGCTTAGCCCTTACCACAGAAGCCTTGGAACCAATTCTTAGAACTAAGTTTAAGACAGAAGTTAAGGGTTATTGGGATTCTTTTTTAAAGTAAGTAAACTGAGGTTCGGAGATGGGAAATTTGTGTCCAGGGCCACACAAGTAGCAAGGAGCAGAACTAGGATATGAACTCATCTCTTTGGATTCAGTTTGGTTCCGTTCCCCAAACATTTATTATGGACTAGTTCTCATGTCTGCAAAGACAAAACGGAAACAGTCCTGCCCTCAAGGTCTTTACATTCTTGAGAAAAACTTCCATCATGTACACAGACAAATACCAATAGGTTCAAAGTAAAAGCAAATTATTTTGAGGGGGATAATGCGAAGCAATAATTCTTGGAGAGTAGAGGACAATCAGGGGGTCCTCTAGGTGGGAAAGAACATTCGAGCATCCCTTGCTCCATATTTCTTTTCTTTTTTTTTTAAAGTCTTACTTTCTGTCTTGGATTCGAGTACTAATTCTAAGATAAAAGAGCAGTAAGGTCTAGGCAATTGGAGTTAAGTGACTTGCCCAAGGTCACACAGTTAGGAAGTAGCTGAGGCCGGGTTTGAACCCAGGTTTGTTTTGTTTGAGCCCAATATTTTGTCCTGAGGGGCATAGGGAGGAGAGAAGTAGCATGACTAGACTTGTGCTCTTGAAATATCAATTCGACTTCAGTGTGGAGAATGGACTGCATGGCCAAGACTTCATCACGAAGGGGCTAGTTTCCTAGTAGTTAAGCTTTACCTTGAAAATCAAGTGACATTTTTTGCTGAACCATATTCAGATCTGTTTCAGGATGGTAAAGTCTGCTTTTCTCTGCTGGTGCAGGAGAGTTAGCTTCATAATCCCATGGGCATGTGTGGCAAGAGCAAAGGATGCCCATGGATGGCCACAAGGATGGCCTGGACTCTTTGCCATGACCAGAGATGACCAGGGTCCTCGCCATCATCAATGAGTCTGTGGCGAACTTATGGGTAGGACATGGCTGAGAGTTCCACAGGATGTTAAAGGGCTACAAGCTGTGTCATTGGAAGGAGTGTCCACACTGATGAGATTGCAGATCCATTGACCTCTCTTGAGTACTTGAATGGAGGATGAGCTGACGGGGGAAGAGACTTGAGACCAGGAGATGAGAGAAACAGGGAATTGTGGAGTTAGATATGAGAGAGACCTTAAGAGATCAACGCCCTCGTTTTATAGACAAGGAATCCAGAACACGAGAGGCGAGAGCCACACAGTCAGCAAATGACTGAGGCAGAATTGAATCCAGATCTTGACTCCAGAACCAGGACTCTGACCATGTTTCTTCTCCTCAAAAAGAAGTGGCCATGCAAAAAGGGATGAGGATTCAAACTAGGACAGTGGCTGTCTGAGTGAACAGCAGGGGATAGATAGCAGAGGAAATACACAAATAGAAATGAAGGGATGCAGGGTGAGTGAGAGGGAGGTATCCCGGATGATGCTGACGTGATGAACTCTAGTGCCTGAAAGAATGAGGTTTGCCTTGACATTACGATAGTATAAAATGTTCCACTTTGGATATGTTGTGGGCAGGAGGCCACATAGGACTAGAACTCAGGAGAGAGAGGGCTGAATGTGGGGATCTGGGCATCATCTGTACAGAAGATCACTGAATGAATCCATGGGCGATGAAGATAAAATCCCCAAAGATGGAAAATAAAAAGGGCTTGAGGCAGAAACCTGGATTTTTAGGGAGGGGAGGGGTGAAACATGAATGTGGCTTAATGGATAGAGAGTCAGGTCTAAAGATGAGAGGTCCTGGGTTCAAATCTGACCTGAGACACTTCCTGTGTTACCTTGGGCAGGAAAATCACTTAATCCCAATTGCCTAGCCCTTTCTGCTCTTCTGTCTTATAACCAACACTTTGTATTAATTCTAAGATAGAAGGTGCACAGATCAAAATACATTTTGACAAAAATTTGTTTTGTTATCTGTTTTTTTTTAATGATGCTCCTGAAACAGACTGAAAGAGAAAAAAAAAGAAATTATTTAGTACCTACTATGTGCCAGCACTGTGCTAAACATTTTATAAATATTATCTTATTTGATTCTAAAAAACCTACAAGATAAGTGCTATTGTTATCCCTATTTATAACCAAAGAAACTGAGACAATAAAGGCTGGTCAGCTCATAATGCCTGAGGAGGGATTTGAACTCGGGTCTCCATCACTCTGGGCCCAACACTCTTATTGGCTGGCTGAGAAAGGATGGGCAGAAAAGCAAGAGGGAATAATGTTAAGGGAGACCAGGTGGGTGAGGCATAGAATGGAAGGTAATCAGTAGTATCAAAAGCTATAGAGAGATGGTCCAGAAAAATGAGACCTGAGAAGGGCCCATATTGTGTAACCACTGAGAGACTATTAGTGACCTGAGAGTTCCCACAGCTGAGAACAGGGATTCCAAACCCATCACTTTCCCAGATGCACAATTCAACAAGTTATAGCTTGCACTGCTAACAGCTCCAGGGTAGGCTGGGCCCCTCCCACGGTGTCACACATCTGCTTTCACTCTTCAATGCATTTTATTTGGGAATGTATCCTAATCCTTCCCTTCCTGCTCTAATGACTTCTTTTTTCCTTTTTAAACCCTTACCTTCCATCTTAGAATCAATACCATGTATTGGTTCCAAGGCAGAAGAATGATAAGGGCTAGGCAATGGGGGTAAAGTGACTTGCCCAGGGTCACACAGCTAGGAAGTGTCTGAGGCCATATTTGAACCCCAAGACCTCCCATCTCTGGGCCTGGCTCTCAATCTACTGAGCCACCCAGCTGCCCCCTCCTAATGATTTCTTAAAGTGGAGGCCCCGGTAGATATCTTTTCCTACCTGCCTTGCTGTGCTTAGGGAAGCAGTATAGCATCTGGTGATGTCCATTAACCCTGAATCTGGGTTCAAATGCTGATACTTGTACCTGGGTGGCATTGGAGAAATCACCTGAACTCTCTAGGACTCAGTTTCCTCATCTGCAAAATAAGATCAGTAGACTAGGTAACCTCGGAGTTCTACCCTAATTTTATATCCATGGTTCTATGATCCTAAGTCATCCAAACTCTCTGGGCTTCCGTTTCCTCATCTGTAAGATGAGTGAATTACAGTCAATGGTTTCAGAGGTCCTCTCTGCCTCTAGGCCCTACCATTCTAAGATCTCAGTCCAGGGAAGTACTGCCCAGAAAGTTTTCAATGGGATCGAGGCCAAGCCACTAATCCACACATCTGAGGTCTTTGGCATCTTTTGGTTCCCTCCTCATTGTCTGGAAATAGGGATCACTCTCCCCCGCCCCCCCCACACACACACACCAGGAAAAGCCCCGAGACTCCATTGTAGACGGTTTCACACTTGGAGTGTGTCCAGGTTCTCAGCTGGAGTATTCCAGATCAGTCCTGGATGCCACATTTCAGGAAATGACATTGACAAACTGGAGCCTGCCCAGAGGGTGGCAATGGGATGGGAAGACAAATGAAGACCATCTTGTACCGAGACTGGCTGGCGAAATCCTTCGAGGGTGTTTAGCCAAGAGAACACTTAGAGGAGAGACAGTGGCACCTTGAAGTACTGGAAGGGGTGTCATTCCACAGGAAAAGGGAGAAGGGGGGGAGATTGTGCTCCATTTGGCCCCAGAACATGGATCTAGCTAGAAACAAGGAGGGATGCTGCAAAGACACAGATTCAGTTCACTAATACTTGTGCTCCTTACCAGTCAGGGCTGTCTAGCAACCATCACCAAACATTTGTTCAGGGCCTACTTTGTGCAACAGTGGAATAGGCTGGCTCCTAAAGGACTTTCAAGCTGGGCTTCCATGGCCTCTTCAAATTCCAAATTTACAGTAGTAGCTGCCCACTGTTTACAGAACTGGGTGCCTAGTGCTGAGATTAGATAAGGGCAATGTTTAGTTAGACATAACCAAGTAAAGATGTAACTAGGGCAGCTAGGTGATGGGGGATAGACCTCCCATCTCAAGGCCTGGCTCCCTAGCTACTCCCCTCACATATATTTTAAAGGAGAAAAGACGACCAGGAGCTAAATGGAGGAGTACATGCTAGATCTTGGAGACAATAGGAAGAGAGCAGTCACAGAAAGTTTTATGCAAATAAGAGTTATTATTATTACTATTAAGAAATAAGACTCATTCCCTGTCCTCGTGGAGCACCCAGTCTACTAGATAACGAGGCACAAACAACTCTACTGAGCATGAAAATACACTAGAGAGGATCAACCCACTGACCAAGGAACAACTAAACAAGTTGTGGTTCTTGAATGTGATAGAATATGAGTGTCTCATAATAAATGATGAAAACGAAAAATCCAGAGAATCACGAGAAGACATCTATGAATTGATGCAAAATGAAATAAGCAGAACCCGGAAAATGACCTAAGCAATAACTGCAATAATATCAACGGAAAAATCATCAAACTAGAAAACCGAATGCTGAGAAATTAGAACAATGAAGTTTGGTCCAGAAGAAAAGAGGAGGGCCACGACCGGCGTGAAATGCTAAAGATGTAAGACTTTCTCCTGAAGTTCCGTTAGTTTTGCTCAACTCTTTTTTTCTTTTTTATTCTTTCAGAGACAGTTGTCTGGGAGGGAGAGAAGAGAGGGATACACTAGGAAATGTAGGTGATGTAAAGACAACAGGGAGCAATAATTTTTTTTTTAAGAGGGGGAAATCCAAGCTCTGTGAGGACCTAAAAGGGAAGGTCATCACTGGTGAAGGAAGTGACAATTCCATTCAACAAACATTTACTGGACATCTGTCAGTTACAAGACCTGGTGCCAGGTAGTGAGGATACCAAGATTAAATATATGTACATATATATATATACATCTTAATTTAGAACTTTTATTTCATAAATTATTGCAAATAATACAACTCAGAAACAAAAACCTGTGAATTTTGAGGCAGGAGCTATATATTCTGACCATCACTCACCCATAACTTCATAAACATCAGTAAATCATCTTAATATAAAATCCTGAGGGGGCAGCTAGGTGGCTCAGTGGGTAGAGAGTCAGACCTGGAGCATGGAGCCTCAAGCCAGGGACTTCAAATCTGGCCTCAGACACTTCCTAGCTGTGTGACCCTGGACAAGTCACTTGACCCCAGTTGTCCAGCCCTTACTACTTACTCTTCTGTCCTGGAACTGATATATAATCTTGATTCTAAAAAAGAAAGGTTTTTAAAAATAAAATAGTCCCTGTCCTCAAGGAGCTTACATTCTACTAACTCTCTACTCAAGCCTATCCAGATTATCATTATTCTTATCAATAACAGTAGCTTGGAGGCAACTGGGTAGCTCAGTGGATGGAGAGCCAGGCCTAGAGACGGGAGGTCCTGGGTTCAAATCTGGCCTCAGACACTTCCCAGCTGTGTGACCCTGGCCAAGTCACTTAACCCCCATTGCCTAGCCCTGCCCACTCTTCTGCCTTGGAACCACAATATTGGTTCCAAGACAGAAGGTAAGGGTTTAATAAATAAATAAATATAGTAATAGTAGCTAGTACTTATATAACATTTTAAAGTTTGCAAAACATTTTACATTGAATGCCTATCTCATTTAAAACTCAGAGATGGTAGATGCTGTTATCATCCCCATTTTACAGATGAGGAAACTCAGAGTGAAAGAGGTTAAATAATAATAGCTCAAATTTATGTAGCATCTTAAGGTTTGCAAAATATTTCATACTCTTTGGCCTTTATAATCTCTCTGGGTTCTTGGGTGTTATATTTATTTTTAAACCCTTACCTTCCATCTTGGTGTTAATACTGTGTATTGGTTCCAAGGTAGAAGATCAGAAGGGCCAGGCAATGGGGGTCAAGTGACTTGCCCAGGGTCACACAGCTAGGAAGTGTCAGAGGCCAGATTTGAACCTGGGACCTCCCATCTCTAGGCCTGGCTCTCCATCCACTGAGCTACCCAGCTGCCCTCTCGGGTGTTATTATTATCTGCATTTGACTGATAAGGAAACTGAGGCAGACAGAAGTTAAGTGATTTGCCTAAGGTCACACAGCCAGTCAGAGGCTGGGATTCAGCCTCAGGTCTCCCTCATTGTCTCTGACTTGAATTCAAGCCCTAATTCAAAGAAAATCTTCCTTTGGAGTAAGTTCTGACGAGGCTTTGGAGGTTCGTACTTGTCTCCTTCCTCCACTTCCATAGAATGGGTAGCTGCGTCTGCCCTCAGTCTCCAGGGCCCCCTGCTTTCCCTGGGTCACTGTAAGCAGCATCCCGTGCTAGCCTGGTAACAAGGGAAGCTCCCTCGGAATCTCCGGTTCCCATCAAAGCCCGGGAGCCCCAGTGCTTGGCTCCTGGAGACTCCTGTTAGCCTGGCATCAAAGTCTCTGTGGAACCGCTTTGTTCTGGTCCTTTACTTACCTGGAGAGCACATCTGGCCTTTCCTCTCTTCCTCGGCTTCTCCTCGAAGCCCTCCAGCGAAGGAGGCTCTCCCTCAGCCCCTGCACCTCGCTGAGAGAGGGGGAGTGAAGCAGGTCCCTCCTGGCTCTCCTCTGCCAGGGGATGGTTTGGCTCAAACGTAACCCACAATAGCTTTGTAGTTATGTAACAGCCTTTTCCTGGTTGCTCCTAGCAACAGTTTCAGCACCTTTTTCTGCTCCCACCAGAAAAAACTAAGATACAGAGTGAGCAGAAGCAAAGGCCCCTGGGAGTCAGGCAGGATCCTCTGGGGCATCTCCTTCCTGGGGCTGAGGTGAAGGGAGCAGAAATCTGTTCACGAGGCCAACGTGGGAATCTATTACTGCCCCAGAGGGTAAAACCCAACCTCAGCCCTCTGCTTGAAAAATCCAGGGGGAGGCTTGGGGGCAGCTAGGTGGCTCAGTGATGAGAGAGCCAGGTCTAGAAATGGGAGACCAAAGGGTCAAATCTGGCCAGACACTTCCTATTTGTGTGACCCTGGACAAGTCACTTAATGCCCCCAATTGCCTAGCCTTTACACTCTCCTGCTTTGGAACCCATACTTGAATTTAGTTTAAGACAGTAGGTAAGGGTTAAAAAAAATCTGGCCTCAGACACTTCCTAGCTGTATGACCCTGGGCAAGTCACTTAAACCCAAATGCCTAGCTCTTCCTGCTCTTCTGTTTTGGAACTAATACTTAGTATTGATACTAAGACAGAAGGCAAGGATTAAGAAAAAACCATAGTGGGGTACCTAGGTGGTACAGTGAATAGAGTACCAGACTTGGAGTCAAGAGGACCTGAGTTCAAATTTGAGCTCAGATTCTTACTAGCTCTGTGATCCTGAGCAAGTCACTTAACCCTGTTTGCCACCAAAAAGAAGAAGAAGAAAGAGGAGGAGGAGGAGGAGAAGTAGAAGAAGAAGCAGCAGCAGCAGCAGCATGAATTACAAGGACCCAATCCCCTCTTTTTTATAGAGGAAGAAACAAAAAGTCAGAGAGAAGGAAGCACATGCTCAAGGTCACTCAGCTAACTAGTGGCAGAATTGGCTTTGATACTTGGAAAATTCATGCTGTTTTGTTCAAAGAGCCAACTGGGCACCTGGGTGCCTCTGGAAGCTATTGCAGAGCTCGTCCCTCATAACTTTTGCTATAGAAATTTCACTCTTCAAGACTATTGCAACCACCCCTGCAATTTAAGGATATTGCCACCAAGTGGCAGTCCAGCAAGCACCATGTAAACCCTCTTTACTTGTCTAGAAATGACTCAAAGCATGAAGCCCACTCACTGATGCTGATCACAACTGTCTTTTTCATTCTATTGGACTTGTAGGGGATGAAATTAATATGGTTTGACTAAATATAAGAGAATGTTCTAGTCACCAATATCGTAACTCAAGTCAGAATGACTTTTTACTTAGCAGCTTTTATTTACAAAATAGAGGGAAAGAATAGAGAAATATGAAAGAGGATAGAGTAAGCAGTCTAGCTTATCACCCTAAATGTTTCTCTGGTGCTTGGCACAATTCAGACAGGGCTTATTAAACCTCCACCAGAGAACCCTCAGCTGGAGGGCTATTTAGCTGGAGGACCCAGTGGTGAACAAACAGAGCCTCCTTTGGAAACTAATCTCTCTAGAAGCCAGGAAAGGAGTCAGCTTTTTCACTCATCCACATTGTAGTCCAAAGGGGAAGATCCAAAAGCAGTCATACCAAATGCTAGTGTCCCAGGTCCACACTGAAGAAGGTCCTCCACCAGCCTCCAGAGCTTTTAAAAAGATCGCAGACCTCATAACAGGAAGTTTCTGCCACTTTTAAAGACCCTTTTTTGCATTACTTCCTGTGCCTTCCTCCACTTTAGAGGAACAATTGTAATCTTTAAATTTGCTTAGGACTGCCCGGGGGGCAGTCAGTTGTTTCTGTAGGTACAAACCCCTTTAGTAAGTAGTTTGTGGACTTCCCCTACTTTAGGGTTAAGTAAGGGTGTATTCCATTTTGTTGATTAAATTTAAAAGTAGGCAAGGAGAGAGTTAATCCCATCTTCACAGACTTAACTCACTTTTTTTTTCCTTCTAAACCCTCACCTTCCACCTTAGAATCAATACTGTGTATTGGTTCCAAGGCAGAAGAGCAGTAAGGGCTAGGCAATGGAGATTAAGACCCTGACTTGCCCAGGGTCACACAGCTAGGAAGTATCTGAGGCCAGATTTTAACTCAGGGTCCTCCTGACTCCAGCTCTGGCTCTCAAACCACTGAGCCACTTAGCTGCCCCCTTAAATGTATTAAGTGCCTGCCTCATGCCAGGCCCTATGCTGGGAGGATTGGGAAGCTGAGATGAAAACTGGCATTGTTTCCTAGCCTAGAGAACAATCCATGATAACGATTATTGGAAATCTATGTTGGTAGAAATGCCACCTGATATAGAAAGCCACATCATAAAAAGAAAAGGCAAATAAATAAATAAGTGAACAATGAAAATAAAAAGGAAGAGGCAAAAAACTGTGTCTCTTTGAACTAGAGAAGATACAAAAAGGAGGGAGGATATAATTGCTGCCTTCAAGTATCTAAATGAAGGGTCAACTTGGGTCAGAAAGAGAGCAGAAGTCTGTGAGGACTCTGTCAAAAACCATTAATGGGGCAGGCAAGTGATTCAGTGGATAGAGTCAGGCCTGGAGATGGGAGGTCCTGGGTTCAAAATTGATCTCAGATACTTCCTAGCTGTGTGACCCTGGGCAAGTCACTGAACCCCCATTGCCTAGCCCTTTGGGTTCTTCTGCCTTGGAACCAATGCACAGTACTGATTCTAAGACAGAAGATAAGAGTTTAAAAATGTTAATAAGGCTAGCCTGAAATAATCAAAACTGGATGAAACTAACCAGGCTCTCTATGATGGCCACCTCTTCCTTTTCTAGAGTGTCAATTAAAAATATTAAAATGTTTAATTAAGAGCATTAAAAATTTCTCTGCCTTTCTTCAGCTTCACCATCCTGCCCTCATTCTCCCCAGGCTCTCAGAGATCACTGATGGGGGCTCAAACATCACAGCCATCAGTTTTTTCAGTACCCTCGAAGGTAACTGAGTTTGCCATCATGAGTCAGGTCAGGTCAGCTTAGTGCTCTCTTACTGACTCTTTGTCCACTTCCGGCTTTCCTGCCACAATGGCCATTTTTGTTCTTTTTTTCCAGCCCAGAGTCTTCTCTTTTGTAAAGAAAACAGATAAAGAGTAAAAGTACCTTCTGTACCTTCTCTCCTACATCATTGCTGACCCTATACAGCTTGCACTCTTGTAGGGGAGATAAGCCAGTCAGTCAACAAGCATTTATTAACCCCTTAATAATAATAATTATTACAATAGCCACATTTACATAGCAATTTAAGGTTTATGAAGTGATTTATAAATGTTACCTTATTTGATCCTCATAACGACCCCCCATTTTTCAGATGAGGAACTAAGGCAAATAGAGGTTAAGTGACTTGTCCAGGATGACACAGCAAGTAAGTATCTGACTCAGGATTTGAACTCAGGTCTTCCTGACTTTGGGTCTAGTACTCCATTCACTGATTTACCAATGCAGTGGTAAGGTTGGAAGTCTGATGTTCAGGGCTTTTAGGAGGAAGTGTGGATGGTGAGCAAAGGAGAAAGGCAATATGGACTACTAAAAGGCAGAGTGGGAAAGGAAAATTCAGGAGTACTTTTTTAAGGGTAGAGAAGACTTGAAAATCTTTTGAGGCTGAGAAGAAGGAAATAATGGAGGAGTGACTGAAGACAGGAGACAGAGAGAGGCTCTAGGAAAGGATGGTCATAGAAGAAGGGAAGCCAAATGGAATTCTGAATCCAAATGGACCTCAAGTGGTCCCCTAGCCCAACCTCCACCTGAATAAGAATCCTGAGGATTCCGAGGAGCACTGGTGCCAACCCCACCTCTGCTACTTTCTATCTGACCTTGGGCAAGTCGTTGAACCTCCCTAGGCCTCAGTTTCCTCATCTGTCAGAAGAGAGAGTTGGTCCCAATGACCTCGAAGGTCCCTTCTAACTAGATCTGTCATCCCTGAATGCCAGTGATGAGGAACCCACTTCTACTTGAGGCAATTCACAGCACTGGAAGACAGTGCTGGTTGTTAGGGAGTCTAGAGGCAGGAAGGGACCAGCGATCAGAGCCTGAGAGGGCATCTAACTCAGGCTAGATGTTTTACAGATAGGGAAACTGAGACCCAGAGGTTAAATAACTTGCAGGATTTGAATCCAGGGCCTCTGGTTCCCAATCCTTTCCACTTAGGATCCTAGACTTAAAGCAGAAAGGAATTTCAGAAACCTTTGAGTTCGACCTCATTTTGCACTCGAGGCCCCATATATGGCGGGGGCTCTATAAACACTTGTTTGACTGATAGGACAAGTGGCTTTCCCAAGTTTGAGGGGCAGAGCTGGAGCTTAAACTCAAGTCCTGAGAGCGAATGCAGCACTGAATGCCAGGATGGGCTTGAAAAATGAGGAAGCCCATTCATCGCCTTGTCTGGCACCGGGACGGTCCAGGCTGTGGGAGGCAGAAGGGCAGAGATTTCTCCCCAAGTAGGCGAGGCTGAGGAAGGAGCTCCAGGAAGGAAGATGTTTCCATTGACCTCCCTTTGTCTGCGCTAGATCCCGCTGGAGGAGAAACGAGGCTGGTACTTCACAATGGCAACGCTATTCCTCAGGTAAGAGGTAATGGGCCAGTGGAGGGAGGAGAGCCTGGACAGGAGGAGGGGTCCTGCCCACACATGGCCGGGGCCAGAGAAGCAGCAGGGGTTGGGGTGTCTCCAGAGGGAGCTTGAGTAAGGGCAGGGGAAGCTCCCGTGTGTGCCCAGGTTCATCGCCCCTTGAAAACCCAAAAAGGGCTCCAGAGAGATTGGGCTATCCCAGGGTCCAGCATGGGGCAGGAGGCTCCTAAGTGCTTGCTGATGGATGATGGATTGATTGGCCATCGGATGTCGGTCAGGGCTTCTGAAGGCACTGAGAAAGGCTAGAATCTCTTCCACCTTTGGGGACCCACAGCAGAAATTGTAAAAAAATAGACACAAACAAACAAATGAGAGTGTGACCGTTTGATTTTTTAATAGACTTAGTAAATGCCTTTTTTTGGTGCAAAGATACTAATTAGGAGGCATAGAGGACAGAGCTTTGGACTTGGAGTCACATTGGGAGTCTGTTAGTTATTATGTGAACTTGGGCAAGCCTCTTCCTCTCTGGGCCTCAGTTTCTACATCTGTAAAATGAGAAGGTTGGGCTAGAAGGACTCTCTGGTTTGACCCAGCTCTCCTTCTATTCTCCTCTATGATCTTATCGAGCAGAGCAATATATGGAAAAAGCCCTTAGCATGTGCCTGGTACACAGTGTTCATCTAATAAATGGTTATTCCCTTCCCTTATTTCTCTCCGGCTCTAAGTCTAGGCTCTTAACAATCTATGAAAGGCTTGGCTCAGATCATGGGTCCATAGAAGGTTTAAAAATATTTGGCTCCTTCCTTTGTCATCCTATACTGTGGAGGGGTTCAGATGGTTCCCCCAGACTGCCTGCTTGAGGAGAAAAAGGGAGATGCATGAGAAAACTGTCTCAAAACCCTTGCTCTGGGGGGGCAGCTGGGTAGCTCAGTGGATTGGGAGCCAGGCCTAGAGATGGTCCTGGGTTCAAATCCAACCTCAGACACTGCCCAGCTGTGTGACCCTGGGCAAGTCACTTCACCCCCATTGCCTAGTCCTTACCACTCTTCTCCCTTGAAATCCAAGACAGAAAGTAAGGATTAAAAAAAAAAAACCTGCTCTGGGAGTCTCCTGCAATGAGAGCATCCTTTGATTTGAACTCCTGAATGGGGAGGAGAGGACTGATCTCACTTTTGCTTTTGAGTCCCTAGTACTTAGCCTAGCATCTGGCTCATAGTAGGTAATTAATAAATGGAAGCCAGGCAGGCCAGGAGAAAGCCCTTGCCCTTCATTGTCCCAGAGGTCTTTATTGCTCTGACTCCAGCTGGATCACCATTAGCAAGTCACTTTACATTCTCTGAGCCTTGGTTTCCCCAACTGTAAAATAGAGAATGGTGAAAATATAAAACAATACTTACTCTCTTGACCTCACAGGGCTCATGCAATGGTAGCTCTGATGATTATTTTAATCTGAGACCCCACTTGAGCTCATGACCCTATGGCTTCCCCCTCAAATTGGGCACCATTAATGTCCTCTAGTCCAACCCCCCTGTTTTACAGAAGGAACAACTGTGTGGGGAAGAGAAATGTTTAATCTCCTCATAGGAATGGAGCCCCAAACCCTAAGAGTAAACTTGGAGGGTCCTGGGGAAGGAGAGGCTTGCTTGGCAGGGGGAAATTTCAGCTGCTCAATTCAGTGGGAGAGAGGGACTGACCCACTGTATCCTGGTCCTTCCCCAGGCTAGATGGCATCTTACTGAATCAGGGCACTGAGGAGCAGAAGAGGCTGGTTCCCTTTAACCGCACCCTCAAGCTGCTCCGGGAAGTGGTCAAGTCCTCCAGCACCTACCATCGAGGTAATCAGAGCCTGCCAACCCATGCCAGGCCAAGAGTCCCTCTTATTCCTCCTCATCTTCCTGGGTTCCTTCAGTCTGGCCTGGCCCCAGCCCCCACCCTCATTCCATCTGAATTCCTGCCTTTTCCCTACCCCATCTGCTGCCTAGTCCACATTCCTGCACTTTGTGTCCTGGTCCTCGCCCCTGACCTCTCCTTATCTTTGACCCTGTCTGAGTCTCTGTCTCTCTCTGGGCTACAGTTAAAACAGCCCTGCCTCTGGATAGAGATGTTCAAATACTGCCTCTACCACTTCCTGCCTTTGTGACCTTGGGTCAGACTTCCAGTCCTTCTGCCTCAGTTTCCTCATCTGCAAAAAACAAGGGGGTTAAGCTAGATGGCCTTGGAGGTCCCTTCCTGTGCTAGATCTGCCCTATCTGTATTTGGTTTTATTGCTTTCTTTGTCTTTGTCCTTCTGACTCATTCTCTTGCTTTGTCTTTCTCCCTCTATCCTTTAGCCTTTGTTTGTTGACTCCTTTTCTCTCCCTCTCTGTCTCTTTCTCATTTTCTTTTTCTTGGTCTCATTCTGTTTCTCTGTCTGTCTCTGTCTCTGTCTCTCTGTCCCCCCTAGCCCCAACCTAACCGATATCATTCCACTTCTGGAAAAGGATCCCAAAACTTCCCAATGTTGGGAAGTTTTCTTTTCTCTCCCCCCCTCCCAGCCCCCAATATTAAGTAGCGAGGGGATACAGTGGATAGAGCTGGAGCTGAAGTCAGGAAGACTGCCTACTAACCAGCTGTGTGACTCTGGGGCTAGTCATTTAACCTCCTCCCCCTCAGTTTCTTCATCTATCAAATGGGAATAATAATAGAATCCACCTTTCAGGGCTCTTGTGAGAAACAAGATACAGATTGTAAAGTATTTAAAAGTAGGTGCTTTAATAAGTGGTCCTTCCTAATGGAGGAAACAACATGCAAACTGCTATGGACAGTAGAAGGAGAAGGGAATCTCAGAGGGAAGGCATGGAAGACCCCAGCAAAGACATTTTTTTAACTCTTTCCTTCTGTATTAGTATATCTTAGCGGCTCTGTGCTCTCTCCCGGGTGTATGGTCTGAGAAGCTTTCTCTTTACTGAAGCTATTCTTTCCTTTGCTTCAAGTTATTATTATTACATCTTATAAAAATAATACTTGGAGGGGGCAGCTGGGTAGCTCAGTGGATTGAGAGCTAGCCCTAGAGATGGGAAGTCCTAGGTTCAAATCTGGCCTCAGACACTTCCCAGCTGTGTGACCCTGGGCAAGTCACTTCACCCCCATTGCCTAGCCCTTACCACTCTTCTGCCTTGGAGTCAAGAAGGTAAGGGTTTAAAAAAAAATACTTGGAGTATTTGGATATTAATTTTTAATCTTACAATTCTGAGATAGAGAGAGGTAAGGGCTAGACAATTAAAGTTAAGGGACTTGCCAGAGACCAGATTTGAACCCAGGTCTTCCCAACTCTAGGGCTGGCACTCTATCCATTGTGCCACCCAGCTGTTCCAAAAACCTTTTGAAGGAAGCCAAGAAAACCAGGAAGCAGAGGGGCGGAAGGAGATAATTCCCTGAGAAATGACCAGCAGAAGCGCCCCAAGTCAGGTGACGGAGTGTTATATGGGAGGACTAGCCAGGCTCAGAGTCTGAATCTAGGAGTCAGTAAGGTATAGAAAGACTGGAGAGGGAGGACCAGCTTTGAAGGGCTTTAAAAGCCAAACAGAGGATGCTCTATTTGATGTTGGACATGACAGGGGGCTACTGGAGTGACACGGCAAGATCTGAGCTTCAGGAAGCTGTCAGGGCAAAAGCAGGTCAAAGCCAGCGTCCCAAAAGGCACCTGCCAGGCCTGCTTACCAGCTTCAGTCATAGAAAATGGAATTTAGTAGGAAGTTTCACACTTGGGTTCCCAAATCCAAATTCCTAAGTACAAGAAGGGGGAGAGAGGAAGCCGGCGGTGCATCTGTAATGCTTATCTTGCCTATTTCTTATTTACGTGTTGCTCTCCTACATGGTGTCTCCTATTAGTGTGAGAGCCCCTTGAGGCCAAGGACTTTATTTTATTTTATTTTATTTTGCCATTCCTCTGCACTTAGCACAGTGCCTGGCATACAGTAGGGACATAATAAATGCTTATTAGCTGATGATCAGAAAAAGTCCTGGGAGAGTTAGTCAACAGCAAGCTCTGTCTTAGCTGTAGGTCCCTGGACAAGTCACTTCTCCCTGTTGGCCGCCATTTTCTTGGCTGCAAATGAGCTGAAGAAGGAAATGGCAAACCCCCTTGGTCACTTAGCTGTGGGTCCCTGGACAAGTCACTTCTCCCTGTTGGCCGCCATTTTCTTGGCTGCAAATGAGCTGAAGAAGGAAATGGCAAACCCCCTTGGTCACTTAGCTGTGGGTCCCTGGACAAGTCACTTCTCCCTGTTGGCCGCCATTTTCTTGGCTGCAAATGAGCTGAAGAAGGAAATGGCAAACCCCCTTGGTCACTTAGCTGTGGGTCCCTGGACAAGTCACTTCTCCCTGTTGGCCGCCATTTTCTTGGCTGCAAATGAGCTGGAGAAGGAAATGGCAAACCCCCTTGGTCACTTAGCTGTGGGTCCCTGGACAAGTCACTTCTCCCTGTTGGCCGCCATTTTCTTGGCTGCAAATGAGCTGGAGAAGGAAATGGCAAGCACGTCCGCATCATTGCCAAGAAAAGCCCCAGTGAGGACGTGAAGAGTCAGCCGCACCATATTGACCACCACCAAGAAAGACTTCTTAAGTGGGCAGAGCCGTCCTGGAGGGACTGGTGGCTGGGGGGGGGGGAGGGGTCCCCATTCCTTCTGGGGAGGATGCCGTGGGCAGGGGATTCCTTTTCCCTTCAGTGGGTGGCCTGGAGACAGAGAGGCGAGTCTGTGAGCCCTGGGTAAGCATTTGCCTGAACTCCTGCCAGGCTGCCTCAGGGATGGCCAAGACGGGGGCCAAGCAGGCCTGGATGGATGGCTCTGGGGGGGAGTCATCGATCAATAGGCTTTATTACACCGTGGCAAGAGCCAGGCGGGGAGGGAGGGGCGCCCTCTGCCCAGCACGCAGCCTGCACAGCGCGGAGGCCAGGCGAAGGGGACAGCCGAGCTGCAGGAAATGGAAGGGCCCAGCCTGCCGCCTCCCTTCCCGGGCCCGATGCCCAGGCTGGGAGTTGTCTGGGGGGACCCAAGGGCCCAGACGTATAGCAGACAATCGCCTCGGTGCATCCATTCTTGTGTCCCAGAACGAGTTTCCCAGGGGTCTAGGATGAGAGGTGGTTGTCTTGCTGCCCCCTGAGCGGGCCGGGGCATAACCGAAGGATTTGGTTCAGTTTGGAGCACAAACTGTTAGGGAAGCCGTGGATCTCCGGTGGCTCGGTAGCCCAGTGGATAGCGTGCCAGACCCGAGTTCAGGAGGACCTGGATTCAAATCTGGCCTCAGACCCTTCCTCGCTGGGTGACCCTGGACAAGTCACTTCATCCCAGTGGCCTGACCCTCGCCTCCCTTCTGCCTTAGAATTGATACTAGGACAAACGGTAAAGGTTTAAAAAAGGGAAAGTATTGATCAGCCAAAGAGGTCCAGAGGAAAGCGACCAGGATGGGCTCACGAGGATGGCTGAAGCCGGAGGATGTCCGCCGTGGACGAGAGAAGATGGATTTGGGGATGAGGGAGAGACAGGAGCTCACTGGGTGTTTGGGGGGGCCACAGCCTGGCAGGACTAGGAACGATGGCTGGAGCTTCAAACGGGCCTGTGGAAGCTCAGCCTCCCAGGGGAGCCCAACTTCCTGCCCACAAGAGCCGCCCAGGGGGGAGCGGGCTGCCCCCGGGAGATGCCGGGCTCCTCGGCACTGATCTTCAGGCCCAGGCTGGAAGGCCTGGTACAGAAGGGATGATGGGCCGGCCATGGGCTGCACTCCGCAGGCAGGAGGCCCCAGCCCAGCTCGGGAGTCTGCTCAGACTCTCCTTCCTTCTCTGCTCTTCCATCGCCCCAGAGGACGGAGGAGCCCCTTTCAGACGGGGAGGGAGAGCAGAGCCCATGTGGCTCCTGTCTGTGCTGCTCCAGGCCCACGCGCTTCCTGCAGTCACAATGAGGGCGTCTTTGATTGGTCAGCGTGAATGAATCCATGAAGGGAAGCCTCCGCTAGGGGTCAGGCCCCAGGCGGGATGGGAGAGCCTTGTCTGAAGCTTCGGCTCCATGCAGGGTCAAGCTCCGGCTGGAGCCTCCATTGCTGAAATGTCCCTGAGCTTCCTTTCTCCCTTTCAGCTCTGGCCTGGTGCTACCTTGGGATGCTTCTGGAAAGGAAAGACACCTTCTCTACCACCCCTATGGGGGTGCACGACTGCGGCTACTCGGGGACTGACCCCTTGGACTGTTTCGGCAAGGTATGAGGAAAAGTGGACAAATCAGAACTGGTCCACTGTGTCCTTGGAGGGAGGAGCAGGATGATCAGAGGATGCAACACCCCTGCTCAGCATCCTTCAGTGGCTCCCTAGTGCCTACAGGATGAAGTCTGGAATCCTTAGACTGCCTGCCTTTGCAGGACAGCATTTTCTGGGTTGTCTTGGTAGAAAGATTGCTGACTTTAGACTCAGGAGACAAGGACTGAAATGTCAGCTCTGGTACTCTCTGTATGACCATGGGCAAGTTGCTTAACCTCTTGAGGCCTCAGTTTCTTCATCTGTAAAGTGAAGGTTTGGGCTAGATAGCCTCTAAGGTCCCTTCCAGCTCCAGGACCATCTTCTTCTTTTCCTCTGCTCTTTCTGACTCAGTCTTTCTGACTTAGAGTTGTAAAAAATACAATTCAGAGCAGATAAAAATTGAATTTCTTCTGAAGGGGAGAGAGAGAGAGAGAGAGAGAGAGAGAGAGAGAGAGAGAGAGAGAGAGAGAGAGAGAGAGAGAGAGAGAGAGAGAGAGAGAGAGAGATGGAGGGAGGGAAGGAGGGAGGCAGGAAGGAGGGAAGGAATAAAAGAAGGGAGGAAAGGAGGAAGGGAGGAAAGGAAGAAGGGAGGAAGGAAAGAAGGGAGGAAGGAAGGAAGAAAAGGAAGGAAAAAAGGAAGGAAGAAAGGGGGAAAGAAGGAGGGAGACAGGAAGGAGGGAAGGAAGAAAGGAGGGGAGGAAGGGAGGAAAGGAAGAAGGGAGGAAGAAAAGAAGGGAGGGAGGAAGGAAAGAAGGAAATATGTGTGATTTCCTAAGTCATTATATAGTTCAACTCCCATTTCTGAGTCCGACACTACAAATCGGGCCTGGGGACCTCCATTGGGCATGGAATCCGCTCCCATCTCATCTCCACTTGTCAAACACTATCCACCCTTTATGGCCATGTACAAATGGTAACTCTTCCTGGAAACCCTCCCTGATATCCCCAGCCAGAAGAGAGCTCTGCAGCCTCAGATTTGGCTGGTCACTTAGAGCTGCAAAGGGATCTTAGAGATGAGAAAACAGATCAAGGCCCAGAAACAAAAAGGAACTGGTCCAAAATCACCCAGGGAGGTGGTCCAGTACGTAGACTGTTGGACCTGCAGTTGGGAAGACCCGAATTCACATGTGACCTCAGATATTTACTAACTATATAGCCCTGGGCAAGTCATTTAATCTTTGATCGCCTCAGTTGCCTCAACTATAAAATGGGAATAATAACAGCACCTATAGCATAGGGTTGTTGGGAGGATCAAATGAGATCATATTTGAAAATAAATTCTTGTTAATTGATTCACCACAAAATTACATCCCTAAATCACGCCTCTGCTTGGAAGTCTTCACTAGCTTTTCTATGGCCTCGAGGCCACAAACTTCTCATTCAGGCATGTCAGACCCTCCACAGTCTGACCCCCTCCTACTTGGCCAGTCTTATTTCTCACTAGTTTCCTTCTTACACTCTCCCTTCCAGTCCAACCAGACCACGGATTCTTTCCTGAACTCAAAGTCTCCCCCGTTGGAGCATTTGCAAGAAGCATGCCCCCATGCATCAAAAGCCTTTCCTTCCTCCCTCTTAATCGGAGCCTCCCAGAATCCTCCTCTCTCCACAAGGCCCAGCTCAGATTCCAAGGGTTCTCCAAAGACCGGCCTGATCTCCCTAGCTGCCAGTGCCCTCTCCCTCCTCAAATGTGCATTCCTGACTATGGACAGGAAGCCCTTCCACATTGCAGGGGTCCCCGTCAATCTGGAAAATGCATGTACAGGTTTTTGGGCCTCCCTTTGTAGCAGAGAAGAAATGTGAATGGCTTCTTTTTCTCTTATGGGTGTTTGCTGGGCCTCGTTGCAAAATTCAGGTTAGGCATTTGGCCATCAGCTCCATAATTTCCCAACTCTTTCTGCATGGTCTGCTGGCCTTTGCAGATCCTTGGTGGCTTCCATAAAACTCCTCCCAGATTCCCATTTAATTTCTTACACCGACCTATGATATATCAACGCTCAGACGGGGAAGGTCACTAGGTCTTGTGTGGGGCCGCCTGGCTGGGGGTGTTCTTCTCCCTCTAGGGGAGCCCACTCTGGGCCCCAGTCCCTGCTCAGAACACAAGGCATGAGCTCAGTGGGGCAGGAACCCTTTTGTCTTATCCCCACATCTGGCCCTGAGCTTTGCAGACAGTAAGCACTCAGTAGATTCTTGTTGAGAATGAGAACGCTCATTAGATGAGCAGCTCTGTGAAGACAGAAGCCACGGCTGGTCCTCGGATGTGCTGGATGATTGAGAGCGAATGAATGAATGAATGAATGAATGAATGACTCCTGGCTTCTTTTCTGGACTCTTACAACGCTGTCCTCCCACATTTGCCTACCTACCCGATGAATGGTTTGTTCTGCCAACGTTGTCCTCCCCAGGCCATAGATATTGCCAAGGACAACGTGCCCATCTTGAACCGGCTGGCCAAGATTTTCCATTTCCTGGGGAAGCAAGACATGGCCATCGGCACCTGCAACATGGCCCTGGACATCCTAGCGGATCCCGAGCTCAACTGGCAGGCTTACTGCACCAGGGCCAAGGTACCCAGGGAGAGCCGCCCACTAGTCATGGCTCTGGGCATTGTGGGAAAGAGGAAAGAGGAAATGGAAGGTTCCTGGGCTGGATATTCATAGACTCTCAGAATCGGTGGGCAGGGCAAAAGAAAGTGTTCAGGCGTCCCCTGGCAAGGAACCATCTAGCCTTTGCTTGAGCCACTCTGGGGACAGGGAGCTCACTCTCCTGAGGCAGCACATTTCCCTTGGGCTAGCTCTGAGGGTTAAGGAGTTTTTCCCTGATCATCAAGCCTCAGTTAGGCTGTCGGTGGTTTTTCCTGGTTCTTCGCTCTGAGGTCAAGCAGGACAAGTCTACGCTTTCTTCCACATGGTGTTCCTGTAGACACGGTTCCTCCAAATTCTAAGGGATCCTCGAAAGGAAAGCTGATTTTGGAAGTTTTCCTGGGGTTGCTGAGAGGCCTGGGGGGAAGAGCAATGTCATCCGGAGAAGTAGTAGGCAGGCAGCTGTTAGCCCTTCTGGAACTCCCTTGAGCTGATTCTGTTTCCCCCCAGATCCACACCAAAGCATACCTGCGGGACCTGGAACGGGCCAAGGCTGGCCTTGGAGGCCTGCCAGACAGGAATCACCTCACAGTGGCCAGGGCTGACTTGGAGGAGGTGGTCAAGGTGTGCCCAGGCCTGAAGATCTACCTGGACATTGGTCAGGTGAGGCAATAGCCAGGTATCTGGAAATGAGAAATGTCTGAAACACGAGAGGTTCTGGGACTTGCCCTGGCAAGGGTCACACAGCCGGAACCACCTCGTCTCTCTCCAGCAAGTCCAATGAGTACCCATCCCACCTCTTCTGAGATCCCTCCAGTGATGGAGAGCTCACTACTCAGCCTTTTGAGAGGCATTGTGGGTCTGTGGGAAGAACTCTAGAAAGCAATAGCAAAGTCCTCAAATCCCAGTTTGCCTGTGTGACTTAAGCTCTCTACACTTCAGTCTATAAGTAGGGATGACCTTGATAGGCCTGGGTAGAAGCATGGTGGTGGAACAAACCATTCTTCCAGCTTAAAACCCAAGATTCTAGGACTCTACCCACTGAGTCAGCCTGTCCCACTAATGGCTCAGGGAAAAGAGCACTAGGGTTGGAGTCAGGAAGACCTGAGTTCAAATCCAGCCTCAGATATTTACTAGCGGCGTGACCTTGGACAAGTCACTTAGCCTCTAGATGCCTCGATCCAATGGAGAAGGACAACTTTGCCAAGAAAACCCCTGGCAGTCCAGTCCATGGAATCATGAGGAGCTGGACTGAACAGCAGCTCTTGGAAAGCTTTCTTCATATTGAGATCTCAGGGCCCCAGATATAAGCAGAAGTGGTCACATGACCCGGAGTCATGGCTAGCTCACTTGATCACCCATCCAAAGAGGACCTCCTAACCTGCATATATAACTGGGTGGAATTGCTTGTCAACTCCGGGAGGAGGGAGGGAGGGAGAGAACATGAATCATGTAACTAGGAAAAAATTGGTTAAATTTAGTTAAAAAAGAAAACCAAAGAGGATCTCATTTCATGAAGCCTCCCCCCCCCCCCCCCTGCATGGAGCTCAGTGCCCGGCACACAGTAGGAATTTAATAAGTGCTCATTTACTTGGCTGACTGTGCATCAGGCACTGTGCTAAGCACCCAGGACACCAGAAAGGCAGCGATGTCCTCCTTGCCCTCTGAGGAGGAGGCAGCATCCACACCACTCGGTCTAACTCTCACTTTAGAGGCGAGGACGGGATCACGCACGTCCTCGGTTGCATGGCCAGGTTTCGAACCCAGGCCTCGGTCTTCCCTCCTCTGCCCATGTGACTGGCCTCTGCCTGCTCTTTCTCCCCTCTTGCCAGGTCTACTATTACATGGGAGTGGACGCCGTGAAGGAGCTCCTGGCCGTGGACGAGGCGGCCCTGAACAAGGCTTTGGTCTTCTTCGCCAAAGCCATGGAGTACGACATGGGGGAGACGCTGCCCGAGATCCAGCTGCTGCGAGGGAAGTGCCTGCGGATCAAGGGCGAGGAGCCCAACGCCGTGGAGTGCTTCAAGCGCGCCATCGAGCTGGATGACAGTGGCTCCCGCCACAGCGACGCTTTCCGCTGCCTCCTCGAGACGCTGCTGGCCCTACTGGGCCAGGCGAGGCTGAGCGCCGGCGAGCTGGGCCGGGAGGTGGAGCTGTGGGTGAGCAAGGCCCAGGGCAAGTACCCGGCCGAGCGGGTGAGGCAGGAGCTGCGGCGCGTGTGCCGCAGCCACCCGGCTGAGGTGGTGGCGCTCTCCAAGGCCCTGGTGGCGCAGGGCCGGCTGCAGCTGGTGCGGCTGCTCTTCGACAGCATGGGCAGCAGTTGGACGGAGCCGCGGCCGAGTGACCGCTCCCTCTCCTGCTGACCTGGTACATCCTTTGTACAGATGAGGAAACTGAGGCTCATTGAAAGAAATCCATACAGCTAGTTGGGCAGCTGGGTGGTGACATACATTGTAAAAATGGAGATTTGAACCCCTTGCGAGTTCCCAAATTGTCTTCTAATCTCCCTGAATCTCCCTGAGTTCAAGATCACAAATTATTATTTAAAGGGACTCCGCCTACTGCTCGCTCTCTTGGCTTCTGCATCTGGGCTCAGGCGGCTCTACCAGGCAGGATGTAGAGTGAGTGATTGTGAATGGGCTCTCTGGGCCTAGACACATGCTTTCTTATTTTGTATTTTCTTTAATTCTTAATCTTTAATAAAGCTCTAAAAAATATAATACTTCTAGAAGAGAAACTAATTTTAACTGCTACAACATAATGTACTGAATGCTGTGCCTGGAGTCAGGAAGAATCGTCTTCCTGAATTCAAATCTAGCTTTAGGCACTGACTAGCTGAGTGACCCTGGGCAAGTCATTTTACCCTGTTTGCCTCCATTTCTTTATCTGTAAAATGAGCTGGAGGAGGAAATGGTAAAACCCTCTCCAGTATTTTTGCCAAGGAAACCCCAAATGGGGTCACAAAGGGTCAAACATGACTTAAAAATGACTGAATGACAACAACATATAGCTGGTAACAGCTGGGATCTGAACCCAGATCCCAGCCTCGAAGGTCATCACGTTTCTTCTTCTGGATCACTCATGTTTCTATACACCTCTACAATTTACAAGATACTTTCCTCCCAAGGACCCTCGCTACCCCACCGGATCCTGTCCTGTCTTGTCCTATCTTGTCCTTTTCATTGGCTGGACCCCATGCCTAGAATGCTCTCCCCCCTCACCTCTGTCTCCTAATTCCCTTTGCTTCCTTCTAGACTCAGCTCAAATTCCATCTTGCACCAGCCTTCCCTTGTTCCCTCCCCAGCCATGTCCCCCCGGATTACCTCCCACACTGCATCCCTCTTGCACGTCCATCGCTGTGTCTCCCCTCATAGAGTGGGAGCTTCCTGAGGACAAGGACTGTGGCTTTTGCCTTACAGTAAGTGTTTAATAAAGCCTCGGTGACTGGCCAACCAGCACTCTAGGCACTGGCTGGAGAACCCTGCCCCGGGCTTTGCCTTGCACTTGTCTAGGACACCCACCGTGTCCAGAGAGTGATGGTTTAAGTGCAATCTGGATACTCCAGAGACCTCTGGGCATGCCATGCTTGGGGGGGACAAGGTGGTTAGCGTGGAGGAGAAAAAGCTTTGGGGGACCCGCTAGCTGGCTGCAGGTATTTGAAGGGTTAGCGCCTGGCAGATGGATTATCAGCCTCATCCCACTTGGTTTTATAAGGCAAACCTAAGAATGGGTGGAAAGGACAAGCAAGCACATTTAGGTTTGTCGTCTGCAGACATTTCCTAGGACTCAAAGCCGTCCCAAAGGAGAATGAACCGCCTTGGAAGAAGTGAATTCCCCCTTACGAGAGCTCTTAAGCCGGCAGTGGGGATTCTTGTTCGGGTCTGGGGTCCCTTCTATGTCTGGCATTCGGTGATTCTGCCGACGCGTGCCATCTGCCTCCCATGGCTTGTTTTGAGGAAAGCCCTTGGCAGGTTTTCAGAGGACTTTTAGACATACGGATTTTTCCTCCAGCTGAAGAAACTATCTGGGCCAGGAAGAGTGGGGACTCCATGGACATCGGGCTGCCACTACTGTTTCAGACAGTTTGGGGCCTCAGGTTGTTAGGGGAAACTGAGGGTGTGAGCCAAGGAGGGTAGGAGGAGCATCAGGTTATTTTTTCAATCCAGCAGAGACAACTCTTCGGCTTCCCTACCCACCCTCTAGGGGACCTGCTATCATGCCTTGTTAGGTGCCCAGAAGCCTCCTAAGAGGTGCTTTATGAAACCCCTAATCCTATAGCAATTAGTGTAATGATGATTAATGACACCTTAAGCTTATCTCTCTTCTGCTGTCCCTCCCATGAGATTTGCCCCAAAAGCCTTGAATATGTGGGTGGGGCTTTGGTGGCCTTGTCTCTTCTTCCCAGATGACCAGCACTATCCAGCCCAATCCAAGTATTACTCATTTTTATGCAGTGGAAGAGCTAGGTTCAAATCCTGACTTTTCGACTTCTTTATTACTAGCCTAATGTCTTTTAACAAATCATTTACACTATCTGAGCCTCAGTTTTCTCATCTGTAAAAATGAAGGGATTAAACTCAATGATCCTTAAGCCAAAATCCATGATTCTCTGATCTATGTATAGTGCAAAATAGACTCTATAAAGATACGGAAAGTAGAATGTACTATGAGATGGCATGAGGGAGAGATCACTCAGCCAGGATAGGTCAGAGGCAGGGCAGGATTTGAGCCCTTGGGGTGGCTCTTTATTCATGATGGAAGTTGCTTCTAATCAAGGGGGGGGGGAGAGAGAAAGAAGAAGAAGAAGAAGGAGAAGAAGGAGAAGAAGAAGGAGGAGGAGGAGAAGAAGAAGGAGGAGGAGGAGAAGGAGAAGAAGAAAAGAAGAAGAGTTAAAGAGAAATAAAAAGAAAAGAAAGAGAGGTAGAGAAAAAGATAAAAGAAAGGTAGGAAAGCTAAAGAGAGAAATAAAAAGAAAAGAAAGAGAAGAAAGAAAGGGAAAAAAAGAAGAGAAAGGAAAAGAAAGACATATGATGAGGGAAATATGGTATGTATTTAAGAACTCCAGTCGAGCCTGAAGCTGACTGCTGGGGCATTGACAAATGAAAGAGCATTGAGGATGGCGATGACCATACTTTCAGATATAAATTAAACTGATCTAAAATGAATTATTGTTATAACATAAAAAGCTTCAAAAAACTTAGTGAGCAAATCTTCCATTTACTTGCCAAGTAAGGAAACAAACATTTATTTACTAAGTGTTTCCTACATGCCAGGCACTAGGCTAAGTACTTTACAGATACCATCTTATTTTATCCTCACAATTCTGGGAGGGAGGTGCTATTATTTTCCCCATTTTGCAGAAGAGGAAAATTGTTTCTTAGAGAAGTGGCTTGCTTGGTCACTAGTAAGTGCCTGAAGCTAAATTTAAATTGAGTTTAGTGTCACATTTTAATGATCATTTTTAGCTTTGTACAAATCGTGAGATCTGTGGACAAATTATGTTTCGTTTTTCTAACAATAGAAAAAAAATTCTATCAGAGGCCAGGCTCGAACCACAAGCTTCCAGGGACCACCCGCCATTGTCACGGTACTGCCTCTCCCACTTGGCGTACAGTCCTGAAAGGGGCGGGGCAGCCTGATTCTCAGCCGGACTGGGAGCATCGATAAAGACCTCCGGCTTCCTAGAAGCGACTTCCGGGGGGGGGTGGAGACTGACATAAAACCCTCCCTCACCGGCTCTATGGTTGCGGTTAGAGTCGGTGTCTCTGCTCTTCTCTTCCCCCGCCCACCCCGGTCTTTTCACCACGTGCTAGAGGGGCTTGGCGCTTCTCTTGTGAGCAGCCTGCTGATCGTGGCCTTCTGATTGGTGGGTGCCGTGGGAGGCTGACGGGAACTCGAGGCTTCCCGCTTCGGTAGGCCCCGCCTCCCAAGCCCCACGCTTGCGTCCTTCGTTTGGTACGTCTGGTCCTGCGGCAATTCGGTGGGTGAGGGCGTGGGTGCATGGGGTCGTGGGGGCGGAGCACTAGGAAGGACCTTGGGCAGCGGGATGGGTCCTCGAGAGAGAATAGGGCGGATTGGGGTTAGCGAGGGGTTCTGGGCAGCTGGAGGACCCCTGTCCCAGTAAGCCACACCCCTTTCCGTGCCACCCTCCACCGTCCCGTGCCTTGGCTCCTCCCCTCGTGAGGGCAGGGCGGCGCGATGCTCCGCCCCAAATTGAGGCCGGGAGAGGGCAAGCGATTCTTTCCTGCTGTGAGTTAGGCAGGTCCTCTCCCAAGTGAGCAGAGGGGCGCACTGGAGAATCTTCAGGCACCTTCTGGCCTTCAGTCCTATCTCAAACCTAACTTGGCCATACCCTTACCTCCCCCAGCACAGCCTGTTGACTAGTGTTTTGCTCGTTGGTCTTGTGAGGAGGAATAATCCATCAAAAGAGCTACCTGGGGCATTTTAAGTGATCTCTCTGGGGTCTGTGGGCAAGCAGGGATTCCAGCCTCGATGTCCTCCTGCCTCCTGGCCCTGCCCTCTAGCCACTTTGCTGTGCTCATGCACCGCCCCCCCCCCCCAAAAAAATAATTCTTTACCGCAACACAATTTAAATTTAAATGAGAGGGAAGGCTAATAAGAGAAAGGAAGAAATTAGATCTGTGGAAAGAAGACTTGTCATAGCTATGTGAATGAGAAGAGAGAGGAAGAAATCTTGCTTGAATTAGAAGGAAAGAAAATAGATTTATTAGATGGCATCTTTAGGTTAAGAACAGCCCACTTTCTCCCAACAGCCACCTGATGCAGATGATCTAACGCTATGGAACGAATGCTTCATGGCACATAACTCATTTCCCCACAGATCTGAGTGGTTCCTGCCCTGGGGTGGCATGGAAGGGCTTCTGAGAAGATGGAGGGCCTTTCCCCGTGTACTGTGGGCCATTTGCCAGCGGTCACAACATACTCCTTGCAGGCTTTACCATCACCCTCCAGGCAGAGCAAAACGCCTGGTGCTGTCTCATTTCTTCCAGCCTCAGAACCTCCGGGAAGATCAAGTGGTTGGACTAGAGAGCAAGTCTGCCGAAGTGACCTGTAAGAGCCAGAGGCTGATGCTTCAGACGGGGCTGATTCACCCTGCTGGCCCTGGCTGTTACCACTACCTGCCCTATACTGTTCGAGCCATGGAGAAGCTGGTCAAGGTGATAGACCAGGAGATGCAGGCCATCGGTGGGCAGAAGCTTGACATGCCCACCCTGAGCTCAGCTGAGCTCTGGAGAGTCACCGACCGGTGGAACCTGATGGGCAAAGAGCTTTTTCGGCTGCAGGATCGTCATAACAAAGACTATTGTTTGGGACCGACCCATGAGGAAGTCATCACCAGCCTGATGGCCTCTCAGAAGACTCTGTCCTACAAGCAGCTTCCCTACCTTCTCTATCAGATCACACGCAAGTTCCGGGATGAGCCCAGGCCCCGCTTTGGCCTGCTGCGGGGCCGGGAGTTTTACATGAAGGACATGTACACCTTTGACTGCTCTTCTGAGGCCGCTCACCAGACGTATGACCTGGTATGCGAAGCTTACGGCAGGGTGTTTAACCGACTTGGGCTTCAGTTTGTGAGGGTCCAGGCAGCTGTGGGGAGCATCGGTGGAACAATGTCTCACGAGTTTCAGCTCCCCTTGAACATTGGGGAAGACGTGCTTGCAGTCTGCTCCAATTGCAACTTCGCGGCCAATGTTGAGACGCTGGATCCCAGAGATCCAACTTGCCCAGTGTGCCAAGGGAAACTGACAGAAACCAAAGGCGTTGAAGTGGGGCACACCTTTTATCTGGGCACCAAGTACTCATCTGTATTCAATGCTGAGTTCATCAATGCTCAGGGCAAGCCTTCGCTATTAGAAATGGGGTGCTATGGGTTAGGTGTGACCCGCATTTTAGCTGCAGCCATCGAAATGCTTTCCATGGAAGAATGTATCCGCTGGCCTAGTCTGCTTGCCCCTTACCAAGTATGCCTTATTCCTCCCAAAAAGGGCAGCAAGGAAGAAATGGGAATAGAGTTGATGGGGACTTTATATGACGATATCACAGAAGCCTTGCCCCAGCTGAAGGGGGAGGTTTTGCTTGACGACAGGATACATTTGACAATTGGAAACAGATTGAAAGATGCTAACAAACTTGGTTACCCCTTTGTTGTGATAGCTGGCAAGAGAGCCTCGGAACAGCCTTGCCATTTTGAGGTTTGGTGTCAGAACAACAATGAGGTGGTGTTCCTCACCAAACAAGCAGTGATTGATTTGCTACGTAAAGTACAAATTGTCTAAATGCAGAGTCTCTGATCCTTGCTAGGTCCTAAGTTATGTCCTTTCACAATCATGTTATACTGTACTGTTCTCTCTGGAAGCCATGCAGCTGGTGGAAGTGGGGTGCTAATTAGGAGAGCAAGTTTTCATCATTCAGTGAACATCCCTCATTCAATAAATATCACACGTTCTTCTTATAAAGAGAAAGAAATTTCTTTCTCCACTAACTGTTTGCCTGTTATTCTTTAAATCAACAGAACTTCTGTGATGTGAGGAATACATTCATGGCAGGCAATTCTTGGTCTTCACCTTGTAGGCCAAGTCTTCGTACTCAAAGCTAACTGGAAGCTTGAGACAATTAGATGGGAAACCAAAAAGAAGCTTCCGCTAGAGCTCGTAGCCCTAAATTGGACACCTAAGATCCTGAGTTCATTTTCTCTTGATCCATGAGGCCAACCTATTGGATGATGAGTCTCCAATATGAAAATATTAATTTTTAGCCTCTATAATGCTTAGCCATGTTAACAGGTTAACTACATGGAAGTTACGGACCCAGGATTAGAGAGCCAGTCTTCTAACTTTCTTCTCAATGTTTCTGCCCTCAGCTCTCACTGCTACTGTGAAATCTCAAATCTTGTTTTCTTGATAATAGTGACTTGCTGCCTACCTCAAGAGAATGCAGTGACCACAAATGAGATCCTGTCTGTAAGATGATTCCATCCCCTTGGAGGAAAGTCAGGAGGGATATATGCTCTGTGTTCTCAAACGGTTGTTGTTCTGGACTTGCTTTGTTTCTTGCCATCCATAGATGGCATGGCGATGTTGGCAGAATATCAGGTACAAGCTGTATTCTCCCTGCCTGTTCCTGAGGGAGCTCTGAAAGGAGAAGCTGAAAGAATGTTAAGCAGAATTAACAAAGAGACAAGAATTAGCCAGCTTTATAACACCAGTCATGGACTCCCTTCACATTTTAGTGAGCATGAAGCTCCTATTGCCATGCCACTTTCAAGTTTACAAAGGACTTTTCTCACAACAACCCTGTGAGGTGCTGGTTGTGTGAAAATTGGTGTTTTTATTTACCAATGACGAAACTGAGGCTCACAGAGAATAGTGAATTGCCCCAGAGTTCCCTAATGAGTATGTATCAGTGGTGGGCCCTGAACCCAAGCCTCCTGGCACTAACCAGCACTTTTTTTGACTCCACGATAAAGGACATTTGCAGAAATTGGTAAACTTTTGTGATTTTTAAAACTATTTATTTAAGCCTTGCCCCGTCTGCATCCCTTCTCCCATCCTTCATTTGCATGCTGGATACTTGGAATGATCAATGAGGGACACTTAAGGGTTTATTATCTCTGAGGTGGGTAGAGGTTTTTTGAAAGAAAATGAGGCAATTTCCTGTTCTCTTAGAAAGGGCCATTGACCTTTATGGTTTACAGCACAAACTGATAACTAGGAGAAGCTCCAAGGTGTATCATCACAAAATGAGGGGGTCTACCAGAACATCCATGAAGGGCACTCAGATAAAGGACAGCGTTTTTTATGGCTTAACCATCGAGCACCCAGAGTCCCAGACAACTCCGGACTGGCAGACATGGGAGCTCAGCACCAGGGAAACCCAAGCTAGAGGCAAGAAAGAAGCAATCCTGTCTCTCCTTATTCCTTTTACTTTGCTACTGTGGAGAGTGTATGTTCAGGTAGCTGTGAGCGTCAACCTTTGATGATTGCAGAAGAGAATCATGAATAAAACAAGTGCCCCCTGTAACCCTAAACCATGCTCTCAACAGTTTAGTCATGGGTGGGAGAATGTAGGATTATTTCCTCTATTGGTTTTGTTTGGTTACTCTTTTTATTTGGAAAAAAAAAGACTTATTTTAATGTAAGAGACATTGAAGTCCAAGGATTCCACCACAGAACAGGGATTGAAAAGTATAATTGTTAGAAGAGCTTCTTTGTAGGGGGCCGATTGGGATCAGAGGACTTAGAGGTGGAAGAGACCTTTGGAAATTACTTATGATCATAGTGCTTGGAAGGACCAATTCAATTCAGTAAACATTTAGTAAGCACCTACTATGATCCAGGCACAAGGCTAAGCACTAAAGATAATCCCTGCCCTCAAGGGACTTATACTCTAACACAAAGGAAACAAGAGGGACAACACCAGGGAGCACCTTGTTCCATGTCGTTCAAACCAAGCAGAGCTGCAAGATGGAGAGAGGTGAGGAAGGAGGGAAAGTGTGGAATATTCAAGGCTGGCTGATTTATATTGTAGCAGTCCACCCCTAGCTATGGGCAAGGGAAACAGTATGTACAGAGTGGCTTAGAAGAGAGCATGCTCAGTCTTGAGCATGGCTGGGAAAGCCTCTGACCCTTGACCCCAGCTTAGGCGGGAAAACAGGTTTCTTTGTGTTCACCTGGCCAAGAGAAACCACACCTATACTTTGTCATTAACCAATGATAATCATCCCTATGTATTGTGTATATTTGCATATCAAAGAGATTAAATACAGGGCCACAGCAAGCTCCGCCCTCTCTTCCTCTCTTGGATCTTAGCTCTCACTGATGGCTGTCCTTGCTGGAGCTTGGTCTCTGGCCAAGCTCATCTTTAATTCCTTTCCTTATCTACCTCTCCCACCTGGGACCTGGCTTTTTGGCCAGGCACTCTCTTTTCTCTATCATGTCTCCGACCTGTGTGGTATTAATTGTGGATCTCAGGATGGATCATGCCTCTGCGACATCCTAAAGATCGGGGTTATGCTGTGGCCCCATTATAATCAATAAGGCCTGGTTTGTGACTCATTTCTGCCACCTCCTATCTATAACTTGGCTCCACCACGCCCCTCGGGGTATCCAAAACTTCTATCCTTTTTCTATCTTCCTACCTTGAGGCTTCTCGCAGGTTCAGGGAGCCTCATATATAGTTTCAGGTAATCTGCTTATCCTGGGTGGGACCACTGAGGCCATCTAGTCCAACCCTCTCATTTAATGGAGGAGAGAACGGAATCGTTTTGGGCAGGGATTTAAAGCTGTCCTCTGAGGTTGGCAGTGGCGGTTAAGTGCCTGGCTTAGAGTCACACCACTAAGTATCTGAGGCCAGAGTTGAAGTCAGGACCTCCCATCTCCACTGAGGCAGCTAGCTGCTCCTGATGTGCAGTTTTCTAAGTCACTATGCAGCCAGGAGGGATCCCCATGTATGGTTTAGTGGCCCCATTTCTATTGGAGCTTGATACTTCTCTAAATCACACTAGATGCTTCTGATATAGAACAGGCTCAATAAATGTTTCACTGATGAATGATGAATCTGTAGAGTACATACGGGGGAAAGTGGGATTTGGGGCCAGGGATCTAGGTTCAAATCCTGCCTGATGGTTTCCTGCATGATCTCTCTGACCCTCTGTTTCCCCATCTCTAAAATGACAGGGTTAGATGAGACGATCTCACTCCAGATCTGATGAGTGGAGGGTTACCTGTGGAGACTCACTGTTCTTTGGAGTGTGATCAGAGGAACTGCTATCTAAGGGATTCATGCACATCTCTGTCAAGCAGCAGTGTTCATGGCTGCTAATTAGCTCACACAGTTAAAGCTTAATTGAGCTCAGCTAATTAAAATGGTGTAGAGGCCAAAAGGGTCTGTAGGATAGCAGACTCCTAACTAAGAGGAACTGAGGCCTGTGTATCTACAAGGTTAAACCCACCTTGTAAGGCCCATGGCTGGCTGGCTCCAAAGGGCCGATGAGTTAAGTCCCTGGACGCGAGCTCCAGCCTTTCCATGGCTGGTGTGAAAATCTTTTCTCTCCAGGCTCTGACACTTAGATTATGACAATAAGCTGGTCACTTCCTCTCAGCCTCAGTTTCCTCATCTGATAAATGGGAAATGATGTTTATTACCTACCTTATGGGGTGGTTGTAAAGAAAGCATTCTGCAAACCCAGAAGTATTAAAGAAATGTGTATTATCAAGCAGTGTGGCCTGATTTATAGAGAGGGCTGGCCTTGGCATCAGGAGGACTCCAGGGAGGTTCCTGAGCAAGCCACTAAGCCTCTGAGGCTCAGGCAATTCACTGATTCTCAGAGGCAGAGCCAGTGCTGACCTGCTGTTTGTGAGGGAATTCCTCACCCCAGTGAAATCACATATATGGACCTAAAACAGTAGCTCTGACGGACTGAATCCTGCTTCAGATACTTATAAATTATTTTTGAAAATAGTTTTATTTTTTCAATTAACTATTAAAAAAAAACTAATCTTCCCCACCCACTACCCCTTCTCCTACCTTTTCCTGTTATTGTGGTAATTGGACCTGGATTCAGGAAGACCCGAGTTCAAATCTATCCTTGGATACTTACTAGCAGTGTGATTCTGGGTGAGTCACTTAACCTCTGTTTGTCTCAGTTTCCTCAGCTGTAAAATGGGGATAATAACAGGGCCTCTCCCAGGGTAGTTGTGGAGGTCAAATGAGGTAATAATTGAAAAGTGATTGGCACAATCCCTGGTACATAGTAGGAGTTGTATAAATGCTTATTCTCTTCTTACTGAGGGAATTTAGAAAACAAAAAAATAAAGCCCTCGGTATGTAACCACATAGTCCCGTTAGCCACGTCCCACGTCTGTCTCTGTCTCCCTCCCTCTCTGCATCTTAAGTTCATCACCTCGCTGGCAGAAGGTAAGTGGCCCATTTCACCTTCATTCTTTTGGACTCTTGCATCGATCAGTGTTCTGAAGTCTTTCAAGCTTGTTTTTCTCTCCAATGCGGTTGTCATTATCTAGATTGTTCTATTTCTGCTCACTTCTCTCCCCGTTGGTTCACAAAGGTCCTCCCAGTTTCCTCTGAAATTGCCCGTTTCATCATTTCTCATGGCGCAATCCTGTTCCATTACATCCACATACCACAGTTTGTTTAGCCATTCCCGGGTAGGAGGGCACCCCTAGGTTTCCAATTTGGGGCTGCCATGAAAAGAGCTGCTCTAAACATTTTTGCACTAGAGATTCTTATCCTCTTTCTCTGATTTCTTTGGGGTATCAGTCTAGAAGTGGTATAGCTGGGTCAAAAGGCAGGATAACTGTGTGACCTTAGGCCAGTCACTTACCCTCTGAGCCTCATCGTCTTTTTCTGTCAAATGGATATAATAATAATTTCTGCCTCACAGCAAATGAGATCACAGATATAAATAGTTTTCAGACCTTAGAATTCTCTATCAATGCAGGTATTACTATCAGAAAACAGATTGGATGTTGTGTTGCCAGGTGGCAACTTTCACGTGGACATTTAATTTAGACCTTGGGGGTGGGGGGTGGGGGGTGGGAGGATTAATTAATTCAATTCAGCTTGATAGAGGAGTGGAGATGGTTTCAAGCAGCCACTTTGAGTTTGAATTTCCTCTTCCAGGGAACAAATCAGTGTGGACGGAGGGAGGACTTGGAAGGCCTTGTTCCTACAGGATCTTTTCAGTAAATATCTCTTGGCAAAAGTGAATCGATCTCATTGTCTATCGATTTTATTGAGGGGATTCTCACCTGGTTAATAACACCAGGGAGATACAAAGGCTGGCCAGTGATCTGCTGCTGGTCAGTGTTGTCTGACTCTTCCTCACCCCTATTTGGTTCCCAACTACATGGAATAACCATGTTCAACATACACTTTCCAAAAATATAAGATCCAAATTGTCTTCCTTCCTCCCTCCCTCCTTCTGTCCCGTTTTGGAGACGGGAAGCAATTTAATCTGGGGTTTACATGTATTATCATGCCAAACACAGTTCCATATTAGCATTTGTTGTAAGAGAATACTCCTATAAAAACAAAGCTGAGTTGGGGTTTTCTTGGCAAAGATACTAGCATGGTTTGCCATTTCCTTCTTCAGCACATTTTACAGATGAGGAAACTCGAGCCAACAGGGTTAAGTGACTTGTCCAAGGTCATACAGCTAGTAAGTGTCTGAAGCAGGATTTGAACTTGAGCATCTTCATGATTCCAGGCTCGGCACTCCATCCACTGGGCCATTTAGCTGCTCTGGCAAATGATATTGGGGCAATATACCAGGTGACTGATACTGTAGGGGAATTCCAGGTTGGGGCTCGAGCCTATAGTATTAGGAATCACCCCAACTTCTTGGGGTTACCCTGAAACCCTGAGGAGATGTGTCTGAATCAAGGTTGAGAACCCCAAAGGAGACACACACACAGACAAACTATATTAATAAACCGTATAGCTGTGACTTTGGATAACTCGATCCATAGTATTAATTAAGCTCCAACTATGTGCCAGACTCCTTGCTGGGCACCAGAGAGTCAAAGATAAAAGGGAGATGGGCCTGCCCTCAAGGAACATGGGTTGTTTGGGGAGGAACTGTAACGTGGGAATAGTAATAGCTCGCATTCCCGGCCTCACTGGGCCACTGAGGTCCCAACAAGAGCTCTGTGCCTCGCCCTGTACTAGGTACACAGCCAGAACTCAGCAAAGACTTGGTGAATAAAGACAGATAAACCCAAGAGAAGAGCCCCCATTTCCTGCACTTCATGGGCACAGAGCAGGTGATGCTCACGAGCTCACTGTAGAAGGGATCTCAGATGCCAAACTGGCTGATTCAACCCTAAACGTGGCTCCCTCCAATAATTCCTCAAACTGCCATCTCCCTGCTGCTCTAAAGGGCTCCCCATTAGACAAACGGTGAAAGGACACGAACAGCAGTTCTCAAAAGAAGAAACAATCGAAAACAAAGTTCCTGATAATTAGAGAACCGAAAATAAAAAAAGAAAACCAAACCTCTGGGATCTCACCTCAGCACCTACCAGATCGGCAAAGACGGCAAGTAAGCGTTGGACAGATTGCAGGAACCCAGTAATACAAAGGCCTTGTTGGTGGCGCTCGTGTTTGCTCCACCATTCTGGAAAGCGATTGGAGCTGTGTGTGCCCTCAGCCACAGCACTTCTAGACCTCGACCGCAAAGATCCAAGAAAGAGAAAAAGGAATCGTCTGTACGGACACTTTGTGGTGGCAGAAACTGGAAACAAAGGGGGTGCCAAGCCGTTGGGGAATGGCTGAACGCAGCACAGGGCGTGTTTTGATGGAGTATCGCAGGTCTGTGAGGAAGATGACCAAGACAGCTTCCGAGAAGTCTGGGAGGTGCTGTATGAACTGACGTAGAGACGTGAGCAGAACCAGAACAATGTGGAAACACTCCAAAGGAAAACAGCCAGGAAGACTCCCGGAATCAGGATCCATGGCATGACCACGTCGGGCTCCACAATAACGAGGACGAAGCCTGCCTCCCGCTTCTTGGCCAAGAGGAGAGGCACGCAATGGGCACGGAGAGATCCATTTGTCAATAGAGCCAATGTATGGAGTGGTCTGGTGTGGGAGGAAGAGAAATGAAAGGTAGTGTGTGTGTGTGTGTGGGGGGGGGGTGTTAGAACTAGAAGTACCTTAAAAAAGATCCAAGAATAAATAGAACAGAAGGGAACAGACAAGCAGGGCAGTGCTGGAATCCCCAACTTCTATTTGAAATGTATATTTTTTAAGGAGTTCTTTGTCATGGAGAGTCACGTTTTCATGAGCAGCCTTCTTTTCCTCCAATTGGTATTTGTCATAAATTGGCATGTTTGTGGATGTCTATCAAGTTTACAGTAATGAAATAAGAGATTAAGACTTACCAAAGCACAGCCCATCCAGTAGAGCCCTCCCAATGGCCGGGTGGGGTAATTATGGAAGGTATTATTATCCCCATTTTACAGATGAAGAAACTGAGTCTCCTAGTGTGCCCAGGGTTATAGAGCCAGGAAGCTTCAGAACCAGGATCTTCCTGATTTCCAGTTCGGCATACGACTTGCCACTACATTACACACAGGAGAAACGGGCATTCATTCACTCACCCTCTGCTGAAAATCTCCAGAGGAAACCACAGATCATTCTACTTTGGGAGTGCTTTCATGGGGACTTGCTTTATTTATTTTGAAAACCATTGCCTTCTAGCAGCGTATGGTTCTATGTACTGGTTCTAAGGCAAAGAGCAGTCAAGTACTTGCCCAGTCACAAGGCTAGGAAGTCTCTGAGGCCAGATTTGAACTTGGGACCTCCAGTCTCCAGAGCTGCTCAATCCACTGAGCCACTTGGCTGCCCCATCATCAGGAGCTTATTAAGCAGCCAATCAGCAAATACTGATTGATGGATTGATTGATCCAATAACCATCTCTTAAGTGCCAGGCGCCAGGCCAGGTGATACAAACAGTCCTTGTTCTCAGTGAATTTGTCTCTCTGGTTTTGTCTTTAATATTTATTGTTGGTTTTTCTTTAAGTGTGGTTTAAATTTGCCCATTCGAGACAACTCGAGTTCACCGTTGGCCTCTAACAACCACCACTGACCAGAGCACAAAGGGGACCTTCAGCTCTACATTCATCTTGCTGACCCCAGTCAGTCCTGCCCCCCAAGGGAGGGCTCAGGCTCTTGTTCACACCGTCTCACTCTTTAGACTCAGCCTCCCCAAGTGCCCCCAAATCTTCAGGGAAAATCACCTAATATTAGATCTGGCTCTTGTCTAAGGTCTCCCCAACAAGGGAGAATGGAACGGTTGTCATTGGGGCAGGAAGAACACGCAGTGGCTGCTCCAAGCACTGAGCTTGGAGTCACCAACTACCACCTTCTGGTGAACTGCAGGCTCATCAGGACTTCCACCTGCCCTGCCCCTGCCTCCTGGGCCTTACCATCCTCGCCACTGCCCTGCCCCCCACCCCTCTGAAACACCCTTGGGACTGCCCGGCCAGACTGCCTGATGGCACTATTTTTTCTGATTAGAGGGTGTGATCGTTAAGGCATTAAGGCCAGGCCCTAGCACGGCTTCCATTTGTATTGGCAGTGCCCAGCACAGAGTGTGCCCAATAAATCTTCAAAGCATTCAGGCAGCCATGGAAGGCTTCCTTCCCCACACGTACAAGAGTCCCTGCGAAGACCTGATCAGGCAGCAGTAACAGGGACTAGTATTCTTTCCTGGGAGGTGGACACCTTCTCCTCCAGCCTGAGGAACCTCCTTCAAGGTCTGCGCTGAATCAGGCTGGCCCGGGCTCTTCCTGCTCTGGGTGGTCACCCTCTCCTTCGGAAAGCACCCCGGGGTAGGGGCTCGGCCACAGCGGGCCGGGGAGGGTGGGCCCGAGGCCCGAGGTACCTCTGGGGGGAGGGCAGCGAGTCCTGGAGGGGTCCTCGGCTCTCTGCAGGAGGAGTTGCCCAAAGGCAGCGAGTGGGCCCGGCCAGCTCCCCCAGGATGCGCCGGCCCTGGGCCCCCGGGCTGTCTCGGGAGAGCCCCAGAGCAGCTGCTGGTGGAGGTTTGCCCCGCCGGCCTATCTCGGGAGCCCTCAGGGTGCCCCGTTCCTGGCAGGGGCTGTTTGCACCTCAGGTTCTCCCCGGAGTCGGAGATGGTGCCGGGGCTGACCTCGTTAGATCGGGGTGAGCCGCCCCCACCCCCGGCTCCTGCAGGCCTGTCCCCGCCGAGCCTCCAGGTTATCCTCCCCCGAGCTTGTCCGGCCTCTGCTGTCCGCCGCCCCCCACCAGACCGGGCCTCCCTTGGGCCCCCGGGCGCCTGGTTCTACAGGGGCTGCCCAAGTGGCCGCGGCCCCGGGCGGGAGTGGGAAGCTCACCCCCAGCAGGCACACACATTTCGGGACTCGCTCTGGGGGCCCTCGGCTGATAGATGTCCGAAGCTGGACAGGCCGGCCCCGGGCCAGCGTCCGCGCGCTGTGTGGGGCTCCCAAGCCCAGGGCCGAGGGCGGGGGGAGGGGCCAGGAAGAGGGGGGAGCTCCACCCTGCTCAGTGCCGCCCCGCCCCGGCCCCGCGCCCACTCGTGCCTTGTCCCTGTGGGGCCACCGTGCCCGGCAACTCCCCGGAGGGCCGCGGAACCAAGGAGGACGGGGGTACAAGACCCAGGTAAAGCCCGCCAGGACCGCGCCAGAGAGGGGCGCGGCCTGGCGTGGACGTGCGGGGAGCCCGGGCCTCGGGAATCTGCTGGGAGAACCCCGGGCAGCTAGGGCCAAGCCGGGGGTGGAGAGGAGGGTGTGTCAGCCCCTCTGTGGGGACCCCGTCGTGCACTGGGCCAGTGGGGGCTGGGGGGACAGTCACAATTGGGAAGTTGGAGAAGTTTCTGTCACCCCCTTCCCCTCCTCTCTTTCTCCTCCCCCTCCCTCCCTCTTCTCCTTTTCCCTCCCTCTATCCCCTTCTCCCCTCTCCTCCTCCCGCTCCCTTCCCCTCCCCCTCCCTTTCTCCTTCCCCCTCCCTCCCTCCCTCTTCTCCTTCCTTTTCCCTCCCTCTCTTCCTCCCTCCCCTCTTGCCCTCTCTCCTGTTCCCCCTCCCTCTTCTCCTTTTCCCTCCCTCTATCCCCTTCTCCCCTCTCCTCCTCCCGCTCCCTTCCCCTCCCCCTCCCTTTCTCCTTCCCCCTCCCTCCCTCCCTCTTCTCCCTCCTTTTCCCTCCCTCTCTTCCTCCCTCCCCTCTTGCCCTCTCTCCTGTTCCCCCTCCCTCTTTCTCTCCCTTCTCTTGGTCCTCTCTCTTGACCCCCTGCCCCCTTCTCCCTCCCTTCCCCCCCCCCTCTGTCTGGCTGTCTCTCATCTTGTGTCCTCTCCTGTCTGAAATGAGTGGGGCTCCCTCCCACCCTGACACCGGCCTTCTATGCTCTGAGGCCCTTCCTGACCTCTATCACAGGCCTTTTCGCGGCAGAGCATTTAGGAAGCACCTACTGTGTGCCAGGCACGGTGCATTGTTCTGGGGAAGCAAAGGCCAAAAAGCAGCCCCTGTGGAGCTGGAAGTCTAGGGAAAGACCACCAGCAAACCGGATGGGATGCGGCCAGGATCCACTGGGCAGTGTCCGAGGGGAGGCTGAGAGGGGGAAGGACAGAATCCCAGGCTTGGGGCAGCCTCAAGAGGAAAGGCAGGCACTGGAGAGCAGGGAGCCCAGTGTGGGGCCAGTCAAGGGTTTAAGGACCGGCCAGGGAGGGGCCGATCTTGTAAAGGCCTTTGAGTGCCCCCAAGAAGCCACTGGAGCGGACTGAGCAGGGAGGGAGTCACAGGGTCTGAGCCTCTGATAACTCACCTGGGGAGGGCCCGGAGGCAGGCAGGCCACCAGCAGCCATGGCAGTGGTCCAGGTGGGGGGCGGGGAGGGGAGCGGAGGGTCAGAGGAGAGGACGGACCTATTCATGGGATGGTGAAGGTAGAATCAACCAAGCTTGGGGCACGTGGGAAGAGGAGAGCCTCTGAGGGAGAAGGATGGTGGCCTTGTTGAGCTTCAGACATCTCCCGGACGTCCAGTCGGAGATGTCCAGTGCAGAGTTGGAGGAGAGAAACTGGAGGTCGGGAGAGACGTTGGGACTGGAGAAATAGCTTCCTGGAGGACAGGCATTGTGCAGGACCCAGGGAGCTGCTTAATTAATGTTTCCTGACTGACTGATTTTCGTAGAGAAGATAACTAGATCCATAGGAGTGGCTGAGATGGGATAAAGGAAGAGGAGAAGAGGGCCTGCGAGTGCTGAGGAAGTCAGTGAATGGGGTTAGTGGATTGTGACTGGGATTAAGATCGAGCAAAGGAAACTACAGAGCTCTCTAGCAGGCAGGAAGAAAACCGGGAACCCAGGCAGAAGAAGTTGCAGAGAGATCAAGGGAAAAGGCCATTAGATTTGGCTGTTAAAAAGACCCAAGGTAGGGGGCAGCCTGGTGGGTCAGGGGATGGAGAGACAAGCCTAGAGAGGAGTGGTCCTGGGTTCCAGTCTGGCCTCAGATACTTCTTAGCTATGTGAGCCTGGGCTGACGTCACTTCACCCCCACTGCCTAGTCCTGATCCCTCTTCTGCCTTAGAATTGATACATGTATTGATTCAAAGCAGAAGGTAAGGGCCCAAAAAACAAGATCCCAGATAAGGTGGGAGGAAGCCGTTTTGGTGGAATGATGAGGTTGGAAGCCAGGCTGAAAAGGGTTTAGAAGGGAATAAGGAGAAGGGAAGTGAAAGCACTGAGTGTCGATGGCCTTCTCAAAGAGTTTACTCACAAAAGGAAGGAGAGCCATAGGAGGATAGCTAATTGGGTTAGAGGGATCAAGTAGGATTTTTTTTAAGGATGGGGTTGGAGTTATTTTCTGCAAAATGGGAAAATGAATAGGACCTCTCTGGAATGGTTTGTGAGGATCTGGTGGGATAATTTATGGACAGTGCTTTGTAAGCCTTAAAGTACTGTATGAATTATTTTTATTATTATAGATGTGGAAAGCAAGGCCTAGGGAGGAGAAGCGACTTCCTCAAGGCTGTAAAGACAACATCAAGGCAGGTTTGGGATCCTGGTTGTCCAGAGCCAATCCCCTTCCTGCTGTACTAGGCCACCTCCTGGTGCTTGTTTGTTGAGTCAGATGCATGACTGACAACAGTCTCTGTCCCTGTAGCCTAGATCGCCAGCCCCAGGCCCCTGGAGTCCACGATGCCGACGGATGCAGAGCCCTCAGTGCTGGCCAAGACCCTCCACCTTGTCTTCCTCTCCACCTTCTGGGGAATGCAGATTTGGGTGACCTTCATTTCAGGTGGGTCTCAGGGAGGATTTTATCCATGTGTTGTGAGAGGCATTTATCAGTCTCCATCTGCATTTGGGATCTGTGGTGGAGGCAGAGATTCAGTTCTTCAAGTGTATATTAAGTGCCTACTGTGTACTAGGCACCATGCCAGGGGCACAGAAGATGCATGGTCAAAAGAAATCAGTTCTTGCCCTCAAGAAGTTTATATTCTGTGGCAGAAGCATCTGGGTGGCTTCATGGATGGAGAGCCAGGCCTAGAGAGGGGAGGTCCTCGGTTCAAATCTGGCCTCATATACTTCCTAGCTGTATGATCCTGGGCAAGTCACTTAACCCATTGCCTACCTCTTACATTGAAACCAATAAATAGTATTGATTCTAAGGTGATAGGTAATGCCTTGGAACCAGTACACAGTATTGAGTTTTAAGATGGAAGATAAGGATTATTTTTATTTAATTGAATGCAGCATGTTTTCACATGAGTGAGACCTAGCCCAGTTCTTAGGGAGCTTAGTTTAGTGGTGGGATTGGGGGTCTGGGGCAAGGACTGATGAATTAAATAGATAGCAAGGTCCAGCAGAATGTGGTAAGCCTGCCATAATCAAAGAAATAGCCAGGGTTCACGTAGCCCCCTTGAGGTTTTCTTTACATCTATTAACTCTTTTGGTTCTCAAAACAACCCTGGGATGTAGGTGCTTTTATTATTCCCATTTTACAGATGAGGAGACTGAGGCCAGGAAGGCTTAAGGGACTAGCCTGGATTCACAGTTAAGTGTCTGAGGCAGAATTCGACATCGGCTTCCATGCTCTGTCTACACTGCATCCCCTGTCTTTGCCCTTCTAGCCCAATTCTGCCAATCTCTTAGCCTTTTCCTTCTCTGTCCTCCCTTTCATTTGTGCCAACTGGAACCTCTCTCAGTCATTCAAACTCTGTGAGTTGCTTACTCAGTGATTGTGCAAGGCCAACAGGGAGCCTTGGCTAAGAGGCCCCCAGGGGTCTTTACCTTTGGGCATGGGAAGCCTGATGGGCTTTTGGAGTGGTTCATGATTATCCAGTTGGTCACCAACCCTGGCAGTCCTTTGGAGCTTCTCTATTTTCTGTCGTGGCAGAAGTAAAGGCCATCCTTTACGTCACCTTGTCACCCTCTTCCCATCATGTGGACCTCATGGAGGGTCCTTCTGAAAGCCCCTGCCTCCAGGGACACCCCCTGCAGCCATGGTGGCTCCTCTGGTACCCTGGGATGGGCCCCTCTCTCTGTGCTTCCTCTCCAACTTGATCCTCGAGGACTAATGCCCCCTGGAACAGCCTGACCCCCTGTTCTTCAGCCTCCTCAAGCCCTGTGTCCCGTGGCCTCACTCCTGCTCAGCCATCTAGAGGGAAGGCCCCCTCCCCTTCGGATCTCACCCCCTCAAGTCAGCATCCTTCCACCATGTTCAGAACTCTTTGAGCCATTCTTTGAGTTTGGAAGGACCCACATGGGGTGATCCTGAAGCCACCCCAACGGCTAGCCCTGAAAGGGACCCACAAGTTTGGGGACTGACAATGTGTGAATTTGCCCAAGTTTGTGCCAAGGTTTTGTGTTCCTTTTTTTCTTCTTTAAAGCCAAGAGAGAAAATAATTCTTTTTTCATAGAAAAAGTGAACATTAAAGTAAAAGCTGCAAACACGGCTGCATGTCTGGGACCCATATCCGATGACTCGCCTTCCCAGTGAGAGGGGAGAGGAAGGAGGGAGGACAGAACTTGGGACTCAAAAGTTTAAAAAATGAATGTTAAACATTCTTCTTACTTGTAATTGGAAAAAACAGAACGTGTTTTAAAATGCAGAGAGTTGGGATGGGGAGGGGAGGAGGAAGCATCGGGCTCCACCATTCTTCGGAATTTGTCTTTTCTTATTAGAGTTTTCACTCCGCCAGGGCTTCCATTTATGTTTCCTTTCCAGAGCTTAGCAGGCTTTTGTCCCTTCCCCCTACACACTCTCAGTTGATTTTTAAAAACCCTCCCCTTCCCTCTTGGAATCAATACTGTGTGTTGGTTTCAAGGCAGGAAGGAAGAGGCAGTTGGGGTTAAGTGGCATGTCCAGGATCCCAGTTAGGAAGTATCTGAGGCCAGATTGGAACTCAGGTCCTCCCCACTCTTGGCCTGGCTCTTAACCACTGAGCTACCTCGCTGCCCCTCACTTGTTCATTTTTATTTTATTATTTATTGGTGACAAATTACACGTCTTAACAAATTTCCACGTAAGTTTTCCAAAGTTATATGATCCAAAATGTCTCCCTCTCTTCTTCCCTTCCACCTCCCAGAGCGTCAAGCAAGTCAATCTAGATTATACAGGTTTTATTATGCAAAACATATTTCCATGTTATTCTTTTTTTTTTTAAACCCTCACCTTCTGTCTTGGAGACGATACTGTGCATTGGCTCCAAGGCAGAAGAGTGGTCAGGGCTAGGCAATGGGGGTCAAGTGACTTGCCCAGGGTCACACAGCTGGGAAGTGGCTGAGGCCGGATTTGAACCCAGGACCTCCCGTCTCTAGGCCTGACTCTCAATCCACTGAGCTACCCAGCTGCCCCCTCATTTTTTAAATATTATTCATTTCTGTGAGGGTAGTCTTATAGAACCCAACCCCCAACACACGGATCCAGATAATAAGTGATGAATCATAGGTTTCCTCCTGCACTCCGACTGCGCCGGTTCTTCCTCTGGAGGTGGATACGAGCCCCATCCTGAGCTCCTCGGAGCTGCCCTGGAGCAGCGTTGCTGAGAGTCTGCCCGTTACCTTGTCGGATACTCTCCTGGTTCTGCCCCTTTCACTCTGCATCAGTTCATGCAGCTCTTTTGGACGTCCTCCGGTTCGTTGCTCCTTGCAGCACCTCTTACACCCCAGGGCATCCAGCTGCTCCCAATGGAGGGTCACCCCTCAGTTTCCAATCCTCGGCCGCCACAAAGAGCCGGCCAGGAGTGTACTGTGCGAGGCTCCTCTCCGGCCAGGAGTGTGGTGTGCGAGGCTCCTCTCCAGCCGTGAGTGTACTGTGCGAGGCTCCTCTCCAGCCGTGAGTGTACTGTGCGAGGCTCCTCTCCGGCCAGGAGTGTACTGTGCGAGGCTCCTCTCCGGCCAGGAGTGTACTGTGCGGGGCTCCTCTCCAGCCGTGAGTGTACTGTGCGAGGCTCCTCTCCAGCCATGAGTGTACTGTGCGAGGCTCCTCTCCGGCCAGGAGTGTACTGTGCGGGGCTCCTCTCCGGCCAGGAGTGTACTGTGCGGGGCTCCTCTCCAGCCAGGAGTGTACTGTGCGGGGCTCCTCTCCGGCCACGAGTGTACTGTGCGGGGCTCCTCTCCGGCCACGAGTGTACTGTGCGAGGCTCCTCTCCGGCCAGGAGTGTACTGTGCGGGGCTCCTCTCCGGCCAGGAGTGTACTGTGCGAGGCTCCTCTCCGGCCAGGAGTGTGGTGTGCGGGGCTCCTCTCCAGCCAGGAGTGTACTGTGCGAGGCTCCTCTCCGGCCACGAGTGTACTGTGCGGGGCTCCTCTCCGGCCAGGAGTGTACTGTGCGGGGCTCCTCTCCGGCCAGGAGTGTACTGTGCGGGGCTCCTCTCCGGCCAGGAGTGTACTGTGCGGGGCTCCTCTCCGGCCAGGAGAGTACTGTGCGAGGCTCCTCTCCGGCCAGGAGTGTACTGTGCGGGGCTCCTCTCCGGCCAGGAGTGTACTGTGCGAGGCTCCTCTCCGGCCACGAGTGTACTGTGCGGGGCTCCTCTCCGGCCAGGAGTGTGGTGTGCGGGGCTCCTCTCCGGCCAGGAGTGTACTGTGCGGGGCTCCTCTCCGGCCACGAGTGTACTGTGCGAGGCTCCTCTCCGGCCAGGAGTGTGGTGTGCGAGGCTCCTCTCCGGCCAGGAGTGTGGTGTGCGAGGCTCCTCTCCGGCCAGGAGTGTACTGTGCGAGGCTCCTCTCCGGCCAGGAGTGTGGTGTGCGAGGCTCCTCTCCGGCCAGGAGTGTGGTGTGCGGGGCTCCTCTCCGGCCAGGAGTGTACTGTGCGAGGCTCCTCTCCGGCCAGGAGTGTACTGTGCGGGGCTCCTCTCCAGCCAGGAGTGTACTGTGCGGGGCTCCTCTCCGGCCAGGAGTGTGGTGTGCGAGGCTCCTCTCCGGCCATGAGTGTACTGTGCGAGGCTCCTCTCCGGCCAGGAGTGTACTGTGCGAGGCTCCTCTCCGGCCAGGAGTGTGGTGTGCGGGGCTCCTCTCCGGCCAGGAGTGTGGTGTGCGAGGCTCCTCTCCGGCCGTGAGTGTACTGTGCGAGGCTCCTCTCCGGCCAGGAGTGTACTGTGCGGGGCTCCTCTCCGGCCAGGAGTGTACTGTGCGGGGCTCCTCTCCCACTTGTGGGTGTTAAACATGGAACTCAGCCCCGGCTCTTCCGCCCTCTCCCTGTGTGTGTCTGCAGGCTTCGTGATGGGCGGAAACCTCACTCGGCACACTCTGGGCTTCATCCAGAGCCGGCTGTTCCCCTATTATTTCCACATCGGCTCTGCCTGCTCCTTCTTCAACCTGACCATCTTCGCCATGTGCCACCCCAGGGAGCTGCTCAACGACGAAGAGACCACCCAGGTAGGTCCCTGTCACCCAGGGGAGGTGGGAAGGTGCCCGCAGGCAGACCCAGGGGAGGCGGGAAGGTGCCCGCAGGCAGACCCAGGGGAGGCGGGAAGGTGCCCGCAGGCAGACCCAGGGGAGGCGGGAAGGTGCCCGCAGGCAGACCCAGGGGAGGCGGGAAGGTGCCCGCAGGCAGACCCAGGGGAGGCGGGAAGGTGCCCGCAGGCAGACCCAGGGGAGGCGGGAAGGTGCCCGCAGACAGACGCAGGGGAGGCGGGAAGGTGCCCGCAGGCAGACCCAGGGGAGGCGGGAAGGTGCCCGCAGGCAGACCCAGGGGAGGCGGGAAGGTGCCCGCAGACAGACGCAGGGGAGGCGGGAAGGTGCCCGCAGGCAGACCCAGGGGAGGCGGGAAGGTGCCCATAGGCAGACCCAGGGGAGGCGGGAAGGTGCCCACAGACAGACGCAGGGGAGGCAGGAAGGTGCCCATAGGCAGACCCAGGGGAGGCGGAAAGGTGCCCGCAGGCAGACCCAGGGGAGGCGGGAAGGTGCCCGCAGGCAGACCCAGGGGAGGCGGAAAGGTGCCCACAGACAGACCCGGGGGGGGGGGGGGCGGGAAGGTGCCCACAGACAGACCCAGGGGAGGCAGAAAGATACCCACAGGCAGACCCAGGGGAGGCAGAAAGGTACCCACAGGCAGACCCAGGGGAGGCGGGAAGGTGCCCGCAGGCAGACCCAGGGGAGGCGGGAAGGTGCCCATAGGCAGACCCAGGGGAGGCGGGAAGGTGCCCACAGGCAGACCCAGGGGAGGCAGAAAGGTACCCACAGGCAGACCCAGGGGAGGCGGGAAGGTGCCCGCAGGCAGACCCAGGGGAGGCGGGAAGGTGCCCATAGGCAGACCCAGGGGAGGCGGGAAGGTGCCCACAGACAGACGCAGGGGAGGCAGGAAGGTGCCCGCAGGCAGACCCAGGGGAGGCGGAAAGGTGCCCGCAGGCAGACCCAGGGGAGACGGGAAGGTGCCCGCAGGCAGACCCAGGGGAGGCGGGAAGGTGCCCGCAGGCAGACCCAGGGGAGGCGGGAAGGTGCCCGCAGGCAGACCCAGGGGAGGCGGGAAGGTGCCCACAGACAGACCCAGGGGAGGCAGAAAGATACCCACAGGCAGACCCAGGGGAGGCAGAAAGGTACCCACAGGCAGACCCAGGGGAGGCGGGAAGGTGCCCGCAGGCAGACCCAGGGGAGGCGGGAAGGTGCCCGCAGGCAGACCCAGGGGAGGCGGGAAGGTGCCCATAGGCAGACCCAGGGGAGGCGGGAAGGTGCCCATAGGCAGACCCAGGGGAGGCGGGAAGGTGCCCACAGACAGACGCAGGGGAGGCAGGAAGGTGCCCATAGGCAGACCCAGGGGAGGCGGAAAGGTGCCCGCAGGCAGACCCAGGGGAGGCGGGAAGGTGCCCGCAGGCAGACCCAGGGGAGGCGGAAAGGTGCCCGCAGGCAGACCCAGGGGAGGCGGGAAGGTGCCCACAGACAGACGCAGGGGAGGCAGGAAGGTGCCCATAGGCAGACCCAGGGGAGGCGGAAAGGTGCCCGCAGGCAGACCCAGGGGAGGCGGGAAGGTGCCCGCAGGCAGACCCAGGGGAGGCGGGAAGGTGCCCGCAGGCAGACCCAGGGGAGGCGGGAAGGTGCCCGCAGGCAGACCCAGGGGAGGCGGGAAGGTGCCCGCAGGCAGACCCAGGGGAGGCGGGAAGGTGCCCGCAGGCAGACCCAGGGGAGGCGGGAAGGTGCCCGCAGGCAGACCCAGGGGAGGCGGGAAGGTGCCCGCAGGCAGACCCAGGGGAGGCGGGAAGGTGCCCGCAGACAGACGCAGGGGAGGCGGGAAGGTGCCCGCAGGCAGACCCGGGGGGGCCGGGAAGGTGCCCACAGACAGACGCAGGGGAGGCGGGAAGGTGCCCATAGGCAGACCCAGGGGAGGCGGGAAGGTGCCCGCAGGCAGACCCAGGGGAGGCGGGAAGGTGCCCATAGGCAGACCCAGGGGAGGCGGGAAGGTGCCCACAGACAGACGCAGGGGAGGCAGGAAGGTGCCCATAGGCAGACCCAGGGGAGGCGGAAAGGTGCCCGCAGGCAGACCCAGGGGAGGCGGGAAGGTGCCCGCAGGCAGACCCGGGGGGGGGGGGGGCGGGAAGGTGCCCACAGACAGACCCAGGGGAGGCAGAAAGATACCCACAGGCAGACCCAGGGGAGGCAGAAAGGTACCTACAGGCAGACCCAGGGGAGGCGGGAAGGTGCCCACAGACAGACGCAGGGGAGGCAGGAAGGTGCCCGCAGGCAGACCCAGGGGAGGCGGAAAGGTGCCCGCAGGCAGACCCAGGGGAGACGGGAAGGTGCCCGCAGGCAGACCCAGGGGAGGCGGGAAGGTGCCCGCAGGCAGACCCAGGGGAGGCGGGAAGGTGCCCGCAGGCAGACCCAGGGGAGGCGGGAAGGTGCCCGCAGACAGACGCAGGGGAGGCGGGAAGGTGCCCACAGACAGACCCGGGGGGGGGGGCGGGAAGGTGCCCACAGGCAGACCCAGGGGAGGCGGGAAGGTGCCCGCAGGCAGACCCAGGGGAGGCGGGAAGGTGCCCGCAGGCAGACCCAGGGGAGGCGGGAAGGTGCCCGCAGGCAGACCCAGGGGAGGCGGGAAGGTGCCCGCAGGCAGACCCAGGGGAGGCGGGAAGGTGCCCGCAGGCAGACCCAGGGGAGGCGGGAAGGTGCCCGCAGACAGACGCAGGGGAGGCGGGAAGGTGCCCGCAGGCAGACCCGGGGGGGGCGGGAAGGTGCCCACAGACAGACGCAGGGGAGGCGGGAAGGTGCCCATAGGCAGACCCAGGGGAGGCGGGAAGGTGCCCGCAGGCAGACCCAGGGGAGGCGGGAAGGTGCCCATAGGCAGACCCAGGGGAGGCGGGAAGGTGCCCACAGACAGACGCAGGGGAGGCAGGAAGGTGCCCATAGGCAGACCCAGGGGAGGCGGAAAGGTGCCCGCAGGCAGACCCAGGGGAGGCGGGAAGGTGCCCGCAGGCAGACCCGGGGGGGGGGGGCGGGAAGGTGCCCACAGACAGACCCAGGGGAGGCAGAAAGATACCCACAGGCAGACCCAGGGGAGGCAGAAAGGTACCCACAGGCAGACCCAGGGGAGGCGGGAAGGTGCCCACAGACAGACGCAGGGGAGGCAGGAAGGTGCCCGCAGGCAGACCCAGGGGAGGCGGAAAGGTGCCCGCAGGCAGACCCAGGGGAGACGGGAAGGTGCCCGCAGGCAGACCCAGGGGAGGCGGGAAGGTGCCCGCAGGCAGACCCAGGGGAGGCGGGAAGGTGCCCGCAGGCAGACCCAGGGGAGGCGGGAAGGTGCCCGCAGACAGACGCAGGGGAGGCGGGAAGGTGCCCGCAGGCAGACCCGGGGGGGCCGGGAAGGTGCCCACAGACAGACGCAGGGGAGGCGGGAAGGTGCCCATAGGCAGACCCAGGGGAGGCGGGAAGGTGCCCGCAGGCAGACCCAGGGGAGGCGGGAAGGTGCCCATAGGCAGACCCAGGGGAGGCGGGAAGGTGCCCATAGGCAGACCCAGGGGAGGCGGGAAGGTGCCCGCAGGCAGACCCAGGGGAGGCGGAAAGGTGCCCACAGACAGACCCGGGGGGGGGGGGGCGGGAAGGTGCCCACAGACAGACCCAGGGGAGGCAGAAAGATACCCACAGGCAGACCCAGGGGAGGCAGAAAGGTACCCACAGGCAGACCCAGGGGAGGCGGGAAGGTGCCCGCAGGCAGACGCACTGTGGGCTGGAAGGATTCCTCTCTCACACCGAGAGCCGTGCCAGTGAACCTCACTGGGCTGCTGGCCTCGAGGGGCTCAGCTGCCCCCCGTCCCTGGAAGTCTCCAAGCAGGTGCCCTTGAGGGTGGATGAGGGTGGGATCAGAAGTCTCTTCTAGCTCAGAAGGTGGGGCAGCAGGGCCCTCCCCCCCTCTCTTTTAACTCTTACTTTCTATTGTATCAATTCTAAGACAGCGATAGAGTGAAGTGACATCTCCAGGGTCACCCAGCTAGGAAGTGTCCGAGGCCACATCTGAACCCAGAACCTCCCGACTCAGGCTTGGTTCTTTATCTACTAAGCCACGTCGCTGCCCTCCCAAATTCACTCTTATAGGCATTTATTAAATATCTCCTCTTTTTCTTTTTGAAGGCAGTTAGATGGTGGTGTTAGGTCTGGAGTCAGGAAGGCTTGTGTTCAAATTCTGCTTCTGATACTTCTTTTTTTTTTTTAAACCCTTACCTTGGAATCAATACTAGGTATTGGTTCCAAAGCAGAAGAGTGGTTAGGGCTGGTCAATGGGGTTAAGTGACTTGCCCAGGGTCATCCAGATTTGAACCCAGGACTCCCGTCTCTGGGCCTGCTGAGACTTCTTAACGGTGTATCTGTGGGCAAGTCATGTTACCTCTCTCTGCCTCTGTAAAATGCACATCAAAATGGCACCTGCCTGCCCAGGTTACTATAAGGATAGATGCCGATAAGTGTCAGTAAGGCACAAGTGATGTCTTAACATAAACTAAGAACGTAGCTTCTGCTGTTATCGTACTTGTAATAAATACTGTTGGTCAGCACTTCGCAGCTTTGAACACTAGAAATGCCGGCCGTTCTGCTGGCTTTGGGGGCCGAAGGCACCGCCCTGCCCTCTGGGAGCTGATGGGGTGGGCGGTCCATCGTGATCCCGTCTGACAGACAAGGACACCAGCTTCCCTTAGACCGGAAGCTCCTCCAGGGCTTCCTTGTGTGTCCAGCACTTCGCCCCGAGCCTGTGCTTCGTACACACAGTGGGGGCTTCCTCACTTTTGTTGATCGCCTGACTAGGCCACAGGTCGTCCTCACTTCTGGACACTGTGTGGTGGTGTGAGCAGGTGGTCCCAGCCTGCCACTCCCTCAGAGCCCGCATGCTGGAGGGATCTGGAGGCAGGTCTGACTCTTGGCTCTGATCCCTACTAGTGTATGACTGGAGAAGCCACTTCCTTGCTGAGACTCAGTTTCCTCCTTAGTAAAATGGGCCAACAAAGCTTGTACTCCCCCAATCCCAGGCTGGGAGCCCTCTAGAAATCTCACTGATGCTACTATTTCTGAGGTTCGAGGCCCGTGAGTGTGAAGGGGGCCTCCTGGTGGCCTCCATATTGATTTGCTCATTCCCTGTGGCAGCTCATCATTTTCTTCGTGTGCGTCATTGTGTCTGCACTGAACGCCCAGTGGTTTGGCCAGATGACCTCAGATATCATGGCTGACATGCACCTCATAGAGCAGAGCTACGGCCTGGGCCAGGACATCGGGTTCTTCTCACGCAAGTCCTATACCCGGCTGCGGGACTCCAACCCCAAATACAGGCAGTTGTCCAGCCAGCTCAACCGTTATCGCTTCCTCTCCTCCCTCTGCAACCTGGGATGCCTGGCGTGTAATGGCTTCAGCCTCTGCCACATGGCTACTAACCTCTCCACCCTGTGACCGGGGGGCTGGCCAGGACACCCAGCCTTGATTCTTGGGGGCTGGGCCAGTGGGAACAACAGCGCCTTTTTGCCGGGAAGGACCTGAGCCAGGTGGTATAGTGGATGGCGTGTGGGACTTCGGGTCAAGAAGGCTTGAGTTCCAAGTCCTGCCTCAGATTCCTGGGCAGGGAATGAATGAAGTCTGCTCACCTGTAAAACAAGGGGCTTGGACTCTGCTGAGGTCCCCTTTAGCCCTCCAGCTATGATCCTGTCATCTCAGGAAGTCTATCTCCAGCCTTTTCTTAGAGGCTAAGGTCAACGGCAGTGCTTTGGAAAGAACACTTTGAGTCAGAACCTTGTTTCCCATCTATCTTCCTCGTAAAAGGTTTGGGGAGTCCATAAAGAGATGGAAGAATGACTGCTTGAAAGACTGAATGAAGGAAAAGTGGATGGATGGATGGATGGATCGACAAATGGGTAGAGAGATGGATAGATGAGTAAATGGATGGCTGGATGGGTGGGTGGGCAGATGAGTGTGGATGGATAGATGGGTGAGTGGATAGATGACGGATGGATGAATGGATGAGTGGATAAGTGGGTGTAGGTGGGTGGTGGGATGGATGAATAAATGGATGCATATACAAATGGATGGTTAAGGATGATGATGGGTAGTCCTAGTCCTGATGTATAATTAGAATTTTCCATCCCAGAACTCTCTTTCCCAGCTTCTGATGTTCCTTCTCACGTTAGGTGCTATCTTAGGGAGGATATATTTTGAGTGTAGCTACGCCCTTTCTCTTTTTTTCAGGAACTTGGCTGGTGGAGGTTGGGTGGGTGCTAGGCAGGAGACTTTTACTCACGCGTTATTTTCTTAGGCTTTCATACTTTTGTTCTTTTATTTCTTCTACTTTGGAGTGATTAATAAACTCTATAAAATATAATACTTGGAGTTATTGGATATTAATTTTAATCTTACACTGGTAATATGCAATCCTTTGTGGTTAATGGAAGCTTTGCCTCTGGATGACATCCCTAGGGGTCTTCTTGCTGTTACCCCCACTTAGGACCATACCCAGTACATAATGAAATAGTTGTAAATTGTTTGTCATAAAAGGTTTGGACCAGTGCTGAACCCGGTTTTAGATGGTAACAGGCTGTAGGCCCACATGGTAGGCCTCACCTGCAGTATGATGATTTGAGATGCAATCTGACTGCTTCTTGATGATATAAAACAGTAAATTGATTTATTCACTTTCCTTAACTCAGGAAGGGGATGGAGGACCAGGGAAAAGAAGACCCTAATCTTTTCCCTCTAAATCCCTCCCAGAATCTATGGACTCCTCACAGAGTCATCGTCTTGATCTTGATGCTGCCTCAATTACACTCTGACTGTTTAAAAGAAAAAAAAACACCCTACCTAGCTTCCTGACCTAACTGGTCCTCAAATTCAATAACTGACAAGTTATAGTTCATCAGTAAGTAGCAGACAGGGTGAGGTAACTGAGGAATTCACCCTCTGGGGCCTCAGCCAAAATGGCCGCGGGCTCACTCCCACAGACAGGTCTCTGGGCTCTGGTAGGGTTCTTAGTTGGTACAAAATCCCTTATGGCACTGGATCTCAGGAACTAAATTGATGGCTACAGTGAAGATAAGGTGGTCAGGATATCTCACTCACTGACTGGATGGCCGGGTGGCTGAATCACAGAAAACAGGAACCAACGGCTTCCAAAGAAAGAAAGTCAGGTTACCTTCTTGGTCAAACAAAGGGCAGGAAATGGTCTCTCCCTCTCCCCCCCCCCCCCCAACTGTTTCTGTGAGTTTCCTTTCATATCTTCATCACACTCTGGAATCTCTTTTAGTTGCACGCGCCAGCCGCCTTCTGCAAAGTCTTATACCAGACTTTTGCAAAAGCTCCTGCCTGCCTTTGCTCTCTCTTACTTTCCCCCCTTTGCACAGATCAAAACTCATTTTGACAAAAATTTGTTCTGTCATCTGTGCACCAATAAGTTTCTCTTGCCTCCTTGTATTCCCACTCGAAATTTTTACCCCCAAATGACAAACAACTACACTTTCCCAGCTATTCCTATCTTAACTTCTCTATTCTAGGGACTTGAACATAGGAAAGGAAAGGAAAGGGAAGGGATTTACAACAAGTTGTTACAAAGATCAGGCTGCAAACATTTGCAAAGTCAAAAACAAACAAGAATAAATGTGCATCTAAACTGCTAGGAATACAAAATGCAATAAAATTCAGTCAAATATCCCAACAGAAGCTTTTTCAAAACCAGTTTGCATCTAAAAAAACTATGCTATTAAACCAGTACAAAAACACTCAAATAAAAATTATTAGAAAACTGTATGAATCTAGAAAAAATTACAATAAAACACAATGTAGCATAAGCTTTTACAAAAAAATTCAATGTTACCTGACTCAAAAATGGACTTCTGCAAAATGCATTTAAAACATTCTAAGTTGAACAATTCAAAACAAATTCTATGTTTTTTTTTTAAACCCTTACCTTCCGTCTTGGAGTCAATACTGTGTATTGGCTCCAAGGCAGAAGAGTGGTAAGGGCTAGGCAATGGGGGTCAAGTGACTTACCCAGGGTCACACAGCTAGGAAGTGGCTGAGGCCAGATTTGAACCTAGGACCTCCCGTCTCTAGGACTGGCTCTTAATCCACTGAGCTACCCAGCTGCCCCCTAAATTCTTTTGATGTTAAATGTGATTGCTAATACATTCAACCACACTGACTACATTGAACTGTGGACTAAGTATGCTAGACTATGACTCTAAGGTTTTCACATCTTGCACTATGCACATCCTTATTTTACGTACTCTGTTGTAATAGAGGCTGTATTTGATGCTATAAGAGAGAGGGAGAATGGAGTACTCCCCCCCCCCAGGCAAGGCAAAGGAGGGGTATTTGTTATTAAGTTTAACTAGGAGGGAGAAGGAAGGCGAGTCTGGGTTTTCCCCCTTCAGCCCTCACTAGATATGGCCCCTCACTATATTACTTTGTTTCTATCCATTAAGGTCTTCTTCCTAGGGGAAGAGAGGTCCCTTCACTCCCCCCCCCCCAGTTGTAAACTGCCCTTTACTCAGTTTTAGCCAGTTGTAGTAAATCACAAGTTTATTCTAATATAATAAGGAAACAGGATGAAGTTGGGAAGGGCTGGTAACGAGGTAAAAAGGGTAAGAGGAAGGAGGAGTCCCTCCCTGTCTAAATCCTCCCCTCAAAGTTGAGGGGACTTGGGCTTAATGGCCCCAAGCCCCTGAAGGGGTGAGCGATGAACCCTGGCTTCAGCTCTGCCCAGCAGGAGCTTCATCAGGGGAGAGACTGTGGTGATTCTTCTGGTGGACTCTCTTTTCACTCTTTGTCCACTTGTTGGGGTTTTGAGGGAGTGGTGATCAGGATTTCAAGAAAGAAAAGGTTTCTTGGGGATCAAGACCCAACCAGACTGGACCTTCACCTCTACTGTCTCAGAGTCAGAGCCAGACCCCCCACTGCAGCTCTCTCTCTCTGAGTTCCTTTCCCCAGGATTCCAAATCTTTGCCCATCCCTCATTGCTGCTGCTGGAATCTTTGGAACCACTCCAGGCTTTTCCCATGTCCAAAAAGTCTCTGGGTTTCCTCCTCTCACACACTATACATATATCTACATATATGGACAAACTTGCAAAACTTCTGCATTTCAGCAACTATAGACATTTAAGTTACATATATGTACAAACTCATACACACGGACATTACTTATTTTACATGTACATGCATGTGTATAATATGTAGTTTATGTATTATATGTTCCTACTCTAACTTCAATATTGATCCCTGTATGATTCCCAATATTTCCATCAGATCTTCTATTTGAGTGAGATCTTATTGATCTAATATATATATAACTATTGTGAATCTTAAAACTGCTCAGACTCTACTTCAGAAGATTTGATTAAGCTATTCCCCATTTTTAATAATAGAGGTACTCCTCAGGAATGTATTAAGAACTTTTAAAATTACTCCACCCTACTCAGACAGTGCCTTAGGGGAAGATAAAGTTGAAAACTCCTGATTGAACAATGAAAAGTCCCTAACTCATACTTATAGTGAAGCTAAAACCTTAAGCTAGGTGGTTTATTTTTAGATCTAGCACAAAAGGGTGCTTAAATACCTATAAAGGTTAAATTAATCACTAAAAGGTCAAGCAACTTACAAAAGGCAAGCTTAACAAAAGAGGTGTGAAGTTTTAGTCTAACCAGAGAAGGTGAGAACCAAAGAAGATGAGAACTAAGAATGGACAGTCCTGGGAAAAAGCGTCTACTGTGATTGGTAGATGTGAAAAATTAGGGGAGGTGACATAAGAGAAAATTTCTTTAAAAGGAGAATTTGGTTCAGTTTGGAGTTAGTTCAGTTTGGAAGTTGAATAGGAGTTCAGGAGTTCAGTGGAGGACTGTAGCTTGCTTGAGATGATCTTGTGGTGAGTGATAAAGCATGATTCGCTCTCCCTTAGGCCCTTTCCACTATTCTCTCTCTCTCTCTCTCTCTCCTTCCTTCATTTGTATTAATTAAAATCTCCATAAAATCCAGCTGACTTGGGTATTTTCATATTTGGGAATTTTCCCATGGCGACCACTTATTTTTTATTTAAATCAAGACATTAAAAATTATCTTTACAGTTTGGCCGAAACCTTTACAGTTTTGTCAATTCACAGTCTTGGCAAACCACATTTTCACGGTTACACTATTTTACTACTATATCAACCCTTTCCTAAATATCCATTTATCTACATGGATATTGTATCAAATACAGATCTTCTAACAGTTAGTGAAACATGTAACCTTTAGGTGCTAATTGTATGCAGATATACTTATTTGAGACTTCAGATCTCCTCCTCTCATGTTGCCTGATATTTCTCTTCAGTCTTCAGTTCTTGGTAACTTTGTGTAATGTTGCATGTAACTATATTTGGAAGTGAGCTTGTGTTTAATGACACGTTTATCTCACAATTTTTGTGTACATTCCTCTGTTCCTCTTCTCTGTAGATTCCTTATAGTTTTTACTGTCCTGTCAGTCTCCGGTAAGCAGTTTCTGCTTGGTTCTCCTTCCTGCTGCTAAGTTCTGCTTCTACGCTGTTCCTTTCTAGTCTGTCTGTAATTCCTTTTCCACTGGATTTGTCCCCTCATGAACTTTCTGACTGTAGACTCAAGTTGCCTGATGAATCTTTCTCTCAGCCCTCCTCTATATGGCAGTTTTCTACTTTTTCTTCTTCTCCTTCTATATCTCCTAAATCTATCTTGTCTGTTTCTCCTCTACTTTCACTGAGCGAGTTTTACATGTGAACAATGAACCCACGGTTCTTTTTCTAAGATTTTTTGCCACTGAAGGTGCTACTAAGATAACTTTATATGGTCCTATCCAATTTTCTTGTGTGGCTGAGGTTTTTGCAAAGTTCTTTATATATTGAGTCTCCTGGTTTTGTGTTATGAAGTGAATAATATAATGGTCCAGATTGTTGTAAAAGACCCATGTCATTTAGCTCTCTTAGTCTATCCTGTAAAGCTGTTATATAAGATGCTATTTGCATGTCTCCTCTTAGCATAGACAGGCTTGTTTACACATTTTTGCTTGTAAGAGTGGATGTCCATACAGCATTTCATAAGCAGAAAATATGTAGGTCTGCACAAGGCCTTGCACAGAGATGAAGAATTTCTGGCCACTTCAAATGAGTCTCTGTACAAAGTTTTCCCACCATTGATTTTCTCTCTCTGTTCAACCTTTCTACTTGTCCAGAGATCTGTGGATGTATGACATGAAATCTAGCTGTTATTCCCAGATTTTCATAAATTTTACATAATATTTCCTGTGTGAAATGAGTCCCATGGTCTGAGTCTATGGAAACTGGGACACCAAATCTAGAAATTATTTTCTTTAGCAATATTTAAATCACAACCCCTGCTGTATTTGTAGCTGATGGAAAAGCTTCTGGCTACTGTGTTAGTCTATCTACCAGCACTAAGCAATATTTGTATTTCCCAGCTTTGGGCATATTGATATAGTCTACCTGTAAATTTTCAAATGGGGAGTAAGCTAATAGTTGTCCACCTAATCGTTTCTTCCTAAAAGCTAACTGGTTGAATTTCAAACAGATAGAACATTTGCTATAGACCCTATTTGCAACTGAAGTTATTCCTGGTACAATCTATGTTTGTTAATGCAATCTACCAAGGCTTGAATTCTGTGAACTTTTGATTACTCCACCCTACTTAGTCTAAGAAAATCAGGAATGTCTACACCCATACTTAAGGATTAAGTATTTAGGAGGGTGGCCTATGACAGACATGTGCTAGCAAATGACAAATCAGAATCAACTGACAGACCCCTGGGCTGTCCCAAGTCAAACCTAAGATATCATTGGTACATGTGAGATGCAGGAAAGTGATGTAAAACTGTCTATATATTTCGTGTCACTTCCTCTCTCCGGGCTCTTTGACAGTGGAGAGGTTTCTAGCAGCAGCTTGCTGAACGTGTTGGCATCTATTATCTGGGTTTAGCGATGAGTTTTCCCTGATACCATACTGGAAGAAGCCTAGTAACCTAGTTCAGGGGAGACTCTTCTCTGAGATCTCTTGGAGTTTAGACTAATTTTTCTCTCCTTTACATTCCAAGCACTATCCTCTTAGATAAAGCCTCTAATCTTCAAGGACCTCGTGGCGGAGGACTTTGAATTTGCCTTGCACAGGCTGGGCAGGAGAAATCCTATACCTTTCCCTCCCTCTTCTCCTTGATTTCTTCCCTGTATGTTGATTAAACCACCATATATGTCCAAACTGACTTGGGCATTTTATTTGGGAAATCCCCTGGCAACCAAAAATCAAATTTAGATTAGATCACAACCTTAAATTATTCTTACAATTCCAAAATGTCCTTTACTATGGATGGAATACCTTGAAGACAACATGGAAGAGTTGATGCCACTGAACCCATAATCAGGAAGACCTAGGCCAAATCCCAATCCAGACACTAACTATGCGTCCTTGAGCAAACCACTTAACCTGTTTACCTTGGTTTCCTTATCTGTAAAAGGAAGGGATTGGGCTCCATGGCCTCTAAAATCCCTTCCAATTTTAAATATAAGTCTCAACCATGTTGGTGTTGCCTTGAATAACTTCCACTCTGGGCCCATTTTCTTACCTGTAAAAATAAAGGTCATAATGTAATGTCCAGTATACCACCAGAGATGGGAGCCAAGTCTGGCCTTGGCAGGATATGGCTGGATAAACAGCATTTCTTCTGCCTTCTTGTCTAAGGGCTTACCGTGTTCCAGGTACTTCCCAGATACAGTGGTCCCTGGGCATAGGCAGCCCTTTGCCATCCAGCTCCAGTGCCAGCTTGTCCCTTGAGTCCCAGAAAATGTTTAAAGGGCCCATGCCCCCCAGCTAGTTTAAGAATAACCTATCTTCTCAGTTATATGAAGCACCTGCTGGGGTCTTCCCAACTTAATCAGCTGCTGTGAATAACTTGTACACGGTAGTGGCTGCCAGTGCCTTGTGCATGACTGCTGCTAGGCTGTTCTTCCTCTCCAATGACAGCACCCCTCTGGCCGTGGTGCTCCAACTAGGCTGGAGAGAAGCCCCGGACCTTTGACCCCAACACCTTGGCGAATCTGAGGCCCTGCCTGGATCCCTGCTTGTCTTGGGGCCTTGAGTTTCACCACTAGGTGGCTGTTACTCAGCGGGGTGTGTGTGGGGGGGGGGTTAGATGTGGCCCCTAGTTCCATCCTTGTTCCATGTACCCTGGGCAGCCAGGTATTGAAGGAGACAGAATCCTGGACTTGGAGTCAGGAAGCCCAATGTTCAAATATGGTTTGGCCACAGCTATGTGATCCTTGACAAGCTACTTAACCTGTCTGTCTCCATTTCCCCATCTGTAAAAGGAGATAACACAGCATCTACTTCCCAGGGTTGTTTGAGGCTCAGTCGAGATAACTAAAGCCCTTGGCACAGTGCCTGGCACATAGTAGGTGCCATATAAGTGTGAGCCATCGTTATTACTATTCTCATTGCCTGTGTTGCCCAGGCCCCCCTCAATGGAATGTTCTGGGTTCAAGGTTGCTAATCAGCTCTGCTGTCCTTAGAGTCTAATTCTTAGTGACTTATCCTCTAGGCTCCTCTCTCAGCCAATCTCTTCTCTCTGGACTCTGGCCTTCTCTTGCCTGCTTTATCCTGAAAGGAGTGGTCAAATGAGTGCCTGTAAGTGATGGTGGCGAGATCCCTTTCCCTGAATACAGTATTTCATGTCTGGTTGGGCCCTGAGGGAAGATGGCTGCCCTGGGTTAGACTTAGAAGATTCTCGAAGTTTTCCTATGGACAAATTTAGGCAACATCAAAACATATTAATGAAAATCTCTCTTTTAAAAAAGGTCCTTCCAAAAAGACTCATACAAGAATATTCATAGCTGCGCTCTTTGTGGTGGCCAAAAACTGGAAAATGAGGGGATGCCCATCAATTGGGGAATGGCTGAACAAATTGTGGTATCTGTTGGTGATGGAATACTATTGTGCTCAAAGGAATAATAAAGTGGAGGAATTCCATGGAGACTGGAACAACCTCCAGGAAGTAATGCAGAGCGAGAGGAGCAGAACCAGGAGAACATTGTACACAGAGATGGATACACTGTGGCACAATTGAATGTAATGGACTTCTCCACTAGCAGCAATGAAATGATCCAGAACAATTCTGAGGGACTTAGGAGAGAGATGCTATCCACATTCAGAGGAAAAACTGTGGGAGTAGAAACACAGAAGAAAAACTGCTTGAACTGCTTGATCACATGGTTCGATGGGGATATGATTGGGGACGTAGATTCTAAAATTTAGAGTCTAAATGATCACCCTAGTGCAAACATCAATAATATAGAAATAAGTTTTGATCAAGGACACATGGAAAACTCAATGGAATTGTGCATCAGCTATGGGAGGGGTTGGGGGAGGGGGGAGGAAAGAACATGATTCTTGTAACCATGGAAAAATATTCTAAATTGACTAATTAAATAAAATTTTCAAAAAAAAAAAGTCCTTCCAAATCTTTATAGGAATCTAAATCTTAGAAAAGATCTTTGAACTCTCCCCTACCTAGGTCAATCCCCTCAAGGACAGAGAAGGAAACTGAGGCCCATTTCCTCTCATCTGTGAGAATGGATGTGCCAGGCCTTAGGCTATTATTTAGGGTGGCTCCCTGAAGGAAGGAAGGAAGGGACGGGATTTGGGGGGAATCCAGGCAAAGTCGGAATGAGATCTCAGCAGAAGTCTCTGAGGAAATAATTATTGTGCCCATAGACAGCACAAGTTGGTTATGAGAAAAGCACATTAAAACAGTTCCTGTGGGGGGCTCCCCAGTTGAAACAGCAGACCCTCTACTTAGAAGGTTCCTAAGAGGAAAGCCGCCCCACACCTCAGGGTACCTGTTCAATGAGTGCCAGGTCCTGCTCCCCAGCAGCAGCTCCTGCCAGGCTCATGGTCAGAAAAGTGGCCAGGATGTGGCACTATTAGGATTTTATTCCTATTATTTTGTTTGTTTACGGGCATTCTTTTTCTTTTTTAGCAAACTGTAAACAGTTCTGAGTTTGTGGCTTCAAGTACAGTTTTATTGTTTCGTTTTCATGGAGATGGTTATTAAGCTGGTAATAAAATGATTTTCAAAATAATCATTAAGTCGTATGAAAGCTGTGGCCTGCTAAGGACCTCTCAGAAATGGGCAGAAGGCTTTGAGAGGCCAGCCACCACTCCGAGACCCTCGTGCCCAGGGGCCTGACTTGGCCTGGGCTCGTTCCTCCTCCTTCCCTTCTGCCTCCTTTCCTCAGGTTGAGGCCGAGGGAGGGGAGCCCAGGCTGTGCGACTGCTGGCAGGTGGCTCCATCACTTCAGCCGATGCACTTTTCTGCCCCGGAGGAAACTCTTGCAGAAAGGAGACTGTTTGGCCAAGACCAGGAAGGCCGGAGTGGAAGCTTTCACGACATACCTGGGATTCCGACAGACAGAGGGAAGCCTCCTTAGGGTCCGGCCCATCTAGGCTCCTTCCCCAAACCCGGGAGGCGAATGACTCTCGGCACGATTCCACGTGAAAACAAAGTCCGGCCCGTTTCTCGGGCCGGGACGAGGCTTTTTGTTTCCAGTCTGCTTGGCACCCCCCTTCCCCCAGGCCTGTGGACCAGTGCCAGAATCGCAGAAGTGAGCAGGACTGCAGAGCTCCGGGGTGCCCTGTTGTGCCTCTTCATGCTAGGGGGTGACCAGCCCCTCAAAGACATGAGAGCAAAGCCGAGGCGACAACAGCGCCCATTATTTTCTCTGCTGAATGTCATTAAAATACATTTCATTGGTTTTCACATCACCTAGGTTTCCCAACACCCCCCCCCCCCATTCCCCGAGGGCCCTCCTCAGAAACAGGAAAGACAAATCAGGAAAATGATGGCAGTGCTGCCCCCCTCCCCCCACCACTACACGCCCCAACTCTCCATGCCCCACCACCTTCCTTTGGACTGGACATGCTCCAGACTACTCTCTAGTATTGACTGGACAGTCTGAAGGACTTGGCCCCCAAGACAGGTTCATTCTGTCCCTCCCCACATCTCTCTGCCCAGGATCCCCAGGGCTGCCGGGGGAAGGAGGCCCAGAATTTGGGCTCTCTGGCTCCTGGGGTGGGGGTAGGGGAGGCACAGGGCCTTTAAGCAAACCCACGTCCACTGTGGCAGGAGCAAAGTGGGGTTCCCTCCACAGCTCTAGAGCTGGCCAAAGGGAGCTGGCACCGCAGCAGGCCCTGGGGCTCCGGGAGAGGCTGGACAAGGCCCGGGTCAGGGAGGAGGTCGGAGAGGGAATGTCCTTTAGTCTTGTGCTGGGGTTTCCGAGGGACTGTAGGAAAAGGGCTCACAGGTTGGGGCCCAGACGAGGCGACAGGGAGGGCATCAGAGAAATGTCTGATAAAGAAGGGGCCTGGGCTGCCCCCACAGAGGGGGGGGTGGGATAAATGCCCCCTTTCTTTGTAGCCCCAGCACCCGGCACCTTTCCGGGCATACAGCAGGCATTTAATAAATTCCCACTGACCAGCAGGATGGCCAGAAGCCTCCCTGCAGAGTGAGCATGAGGCCAGGCTCAGGGTGTCATCTAGGAGCAGGAGTTTCCTGTGTTCACCCTGTTCCATCCCCTAAAGGACCTTCCCACTGAAGGCCGCCTACCTGGGGTGCTGCAAGGCCTCCAACAAGGTGCTCTCTGGGCTCAGCTGGTACAGCTCCTCCTGGGCATCGTCTTCAAAGTAGAGCTGGGGGGGAGGGGAGAAGATGGCCCTCAGGTCCAGGGTATTTGCCACCACCCCGTGCCCACCAGCACTTGCTGAGCCCCTGCCACCTGCCCACACTGCCCTCCTGTCCCCCAGGAACTGCCCCTGCCTGAGGGAACAGCACATGTGCGGGCCAGGCTCTCCGGACACCCGGCAGGGCCCCTGGGCAGCCCTGAGGAGTCCATGCCGGGCAGATCAGGCCTCTCACCTGGAGATTATCCGGGTGGTACTTCCGCTCCAGGTCCCATGGCGGCAGCTCCCCAAACATGACCAGGAAGTGGTCGATGAACCTGAGAGCGACAGGGCTTTGGGTGAGCCTCCGTCACGGGCATCCCCGCTCGGGGCCCCAAAGTCCCAGGGAGGGACCCCTCCCGTGGGCAGGCTGGCCAGCCAATGACATCCGCAAGGGGAGGGGCGGCCTTGCCCCCCGGAAGGAGCCTGGCGCAGACACAGAAACGCCAGAGGCCCAGCCCCGGCTCTCCTGGGACCACAGGGCCAAGCTAGGGCCAAGCCTCCCTGGCCTAGAAACAATGAGGAAACTACTGAGGCCGGGGCAGCCCCGCGGGGAGACTCGTCTAGCACAGAGGAAGCTGCTCCCACGTGTCCGTGCGTGCCAGGTGCCGGGACAGACACACAGACACACTCGCGCTCCACCCTCCCCGCCAGGTCTGTCTTGGCGGCTTCTCCAATGACAGAACAGGGCAGCCCCCGCCTGACCCGGCTCTCTGTCCAGGCAGGGAGTGCTTTCTCTGCACAGGCCGAGGCTCACTCTCGGCGGAGGTGTCGGGCCTCGGTGGGGGGATGGCGTCCCTCAGGCTCCACGGTTTGTTCGTCATCCCGATCGGCGGAGAGCAGAGCTGCGGCCTGAGGGAGACCCTCCTCGTCCGGGGCCCCCTCCCCTCCCAGCTCTGCCATCCTGACCGGGCTTAGCTCCTCCTCTTCTCCCTCACTCCAGGCTTTGCTTTCACTCTGCCTCTGGGGCCTCGGACAGCCCAGGGAGACAGCACTGCCCAGGGTCCTTCTGGGGGGGGGGCGCCTGGACGACGGCCCCCCCTGCCCGGGGCTGGGCAGGCTGCGCTTCCCTTTGGACTCAGACTTCTAAAGCCCCTGAGCCCTTCCTCGGTCACCCTGGGCTCCCTTCCGTCCTGCGCCTGCTTCTTTTGAACCCTCACCTTCCCTCTGAGCATCGATGCTGTGTGGGTTCCAAGGAGGGAGAGTGGTGAGGGCTGGCCATGGGGGTCAAGTGACTTATTGAAGGTCACCCAGCTGGGAAATGTTTGCGGCCGAACTTGAACCCAGGACCTCCCATCTCTGGGCCTGGAGCTCAATCCACCAAGTGGCCCCCTTCTGATGGACCTCAGGAGAGGAGGTCCTTGGGACACTCGGTGCCAGAGCCACTGGGGCTATGGTCAAGCGGACAAAGCTCTTGGCATGTAGCGCCGCCGCGAGCTGGACGCCTGCTCAGCATCTCACAGGACCCAGGAATGACGAGCGTCTCACTCACAGCCTCGACAGAGCCACCAAGAGGCACCACGGCCACCTCCAAGGGGGCGTCCCGAGCCACTCGGCCCCTTCTGCCCCCCCCCCCGGGAGTCACCCCTAGGCCAGGACGTGCCGAGGGCCCAGGAACAGCTGGCTTCCCCGCGCCTTAATCGGATGCCTTTACAGGCGAGGCCCGAGATGGGCCTGGGCCGGGCCGCCGTCCACACTGCAGACGAGGGGGCTGTGGAAGGGGGGCCTCGGCTGCAGAGGCACGCCCCCCCCCACCCCCACCCCCCCGGTGCTGCTCTCTCCTCACAGGGCCCGGCCACGCCGTTACCTGGAGTCCTCGTGGAAGGCCGAGATGAAGTCCGTCTGGCCGTGCTCGGGGTACAGCAGCAGCGTGGGCCAGCGGAGCCGGCCGTCGTCGCCCAGACACACCCTGGCCCCCGCGGCGTTCTCGGCGCCCAGGCCGGCGTGTGGGGACGCTCCGTCCGGATCATCCGCGTCGTCCGATGGCTCGTCGTCGTCCCCGGGCGCCGCGGCCGCCAGCCGGATGTTCCTGGCCTGGTTTTCAAATGAAACCGTAAGAAGTGCCTTCGTGCAGCCCCCAGAACCTCGTCTACACAGCGACAGTGAACACCACCGGGGTGCCTCTGGAGGCAGGGCCAGTGTTCTCCCCATTGCGCGGGGAGGGAAACTGAGGAAGGGGAAGGGGCGGCGGCTCCCCGAGGGCAGGGGCGCCCAGGGACAGGCCTTTGGCGGCCTCAGATTCAGGCCATCGGAATCTACAAACACGAGGACCCCCGCGCTGCCCCGGCCTGGGCCCGACACCATCTATAGTGACTCCTGACCTCTGGCATCTTCAAGCCCAAGACTACAGCCTGGGCCTCTCAGCACCTCAGTTTGCTCCTCTGGAAAATGGGGATCCTGGACGTCCCTTCCATTAAAAAGGAGGAAAGGAGGCTCAGAGGGTAAGCCAAGGCAGTGGGTGGCAGGGCCAGGATTTGAACTCGGCTCCTCGGATTCCAGTCTTGTTACCATAATGGAGCACCACCTGCACTGCTCTCTGTGGGCTGTGGGTGGGGAAAGCTCTTGTTGCCATTAGCTGGGGCTAAAGTCAGTTTTATCAAAAGCCAAAATACCATGAGTGCTGGGGGGGGGGGGGGTGACTTTAAATTGGGGGGAGGGCCCAATGGTTAGAGCCAGGCCTAGAGATGGGAGGTCCTGGTTCAACTATGACCCGAGCCACTCCCTAGCTGAGTGACCCTGGGCAAGTCACTTCACCTCCATGGCCCAGCTCTTCAGCCTCTCCCCAAGCCCACAGGGGGCTCCGAGCCACCAAGTGCTGAAGGTTACAGGCAAGATCTGAACTCGCAGCTCCCCATTCCGGGTCCCCAACGCTGACCCTGCGCTGGATTGCTGTCTGGCCCCCTTGGGTGTCCTGGGCCCCCTCGGACAGCCCCCCTTCCCCATCAAATCAACACCCCGGGACGAGGCTGAGCACACCCAAAGGTGGCGGATGCTCGGAAATTAAAGCTCCGCCCTCACGGTAGGAACCCTGCCGGGGCCCCTCACTCATCCCCGACGTGGGTCCCAGCCGCCTGCCGGGCCGTCCCTTTGGGACAAAGATCTCGGCGCTCTCCCGGGCCCAGGCAGCCCGCGAGCTGGGAGCACCCACCTGAATGGCGCGGAGCAGCGCCCCCTTCTGGGCCTCCTCCTTCTTCTCCTTCACCTTCGCCTTCCGGATGTCCCGTTCTTCAACTCTCTGAAAGCAAGAGGGCACCGGGAGCTGCCGGAAGGCCGGCCTGTCCCCTGGGGCATCAATGCCCCAGCATTGGCCAGTCTCCGCCCCCTTCGAGGTCACGTGAGGTGGAGCCCAGCCTCCCAGCTCCCCAGGGGAGGGGCGGGCCTGTGCCTGAGGCAGGACTCGCACCCCAGCTCGAGCCACCCACCTTCAGCCGCTCCGCCTTGGCCCGGGTCTCCAGAAGCTTCCTCTCCTGGGAGTCCAGCCTCAGGCCCTCATCACACCAGTTCGAGGCCTCCCGGAAGTTCTTCAGTTCTAGGTGGCAGGCGGCCCCTGAGGGGGAGGGGGTGCTTTTAGGGCCTGAGGCCACAGGAGAGGCCCCCCTTGGGGCGTGGAGGAGAGGACTGGACCAGGGCGGAGCCTGGCCAGAAGCCCTGGGTGCGAATCCTCCTCAAACTCCCCTTGGCTGTGCGCCCAGGGCAAGCCTTCCCACCTCTGCTCCGCTAAGAACAGCCCCCCCTTCTGGAGGCTCTGCACCCACGCAGCTCTGGGTAAATGTAAAAGGGAGAACAGAGCCGCGCTGCGCCTGCGCAGTTGGTTTGCATCCGCCCGGCTCTAGGGGCCGGCGAGGAAGGCTCCCGATCCCGGAAGAAGCTCTCCTCAGCTGGAGGTTTGGCGCAGAGGGCGGGGTTAACCCATCATTTCCCCACCACAGGCCCAACCCCCCCCCCCATCTTTTTCAAAGGGGCATTTTGCTCTACAGGATGGTAGATGTCCAGGCTGCGGGAGCCCATTTTACTGGAGGGGAAGCTGAGGCCCAGAGAGGTCGGAGACAGCAGGGGATGGCGCAGGATCTGAAGTCGGGTCCTCGAGCTGCCTCCACCCCCTTTCCAACCGCCCTGCAGGGCCTCCCCATGGGAATGCTTAGAGAGGCATCTCAGGGAAGCCCAAGAGGCAGGAGGCCCCGAATTCGAATGCTGCCTCAGATCAGACCCTTCCTAGCTGTGCCGCCCTGGGCCAATCAGCTCACTGTGCAGCGACATGGGGACAACGAGGGCCTCCTGCTCAGGGTGGCTCGTGGAACAGCCAGGTAGGATAGAGGCCAGCTTTGAGCCCGGAACCTCCTAACTCCAGGCCTCCCTCGCCTTCCTCAGCACCGCCCAGCCACCTCCTTAGCCCTCACCTTCATCTTCCTCCCTGTCCTCTGGGCCCCACCGGACACAGGCCTTCGCAGGCCGGGCTCTTGGCCCCTTGCCCCGGGCTGGGCTTTGGTCCAAAGGCCCGAGGAGTCTGGGCCTTTCTAGCTGGACCTGAAGGGCCGAGGTCTGGGCGCCGAGCCTGCTCCGAGCCCCTGTGGCAGCCCAGAATCTGAAGCCGAGGGTTCACGTCCCTCCTCTGACTCTGAGCCCTGGTGTGGCCCGGGGTCCCCCCTTAAACCAGAGAGCCCCAGCTTGGGAGCCAATAGCAGCTCATTCGATGGGGGGGGGGGGGGGCGGCTCACCTCTGATGATGGCTTTCAGGTGGTTCGGTTTGAGCTTTCTGGCCGCTGTGACGTCATTCAGAGCCGAGCGCAGGTTGCCTAACAGAGCATGTGAGGAGGAGAGGACGCTCGCTGTCCATCAGGAAGTCTTTCTGCTGGAATTTCTGAAGCAAATGAAGCTGCAGCCCCAACCCAGGCTGCCGGGGAGGCCGCGGGAATGTGGGACACGGAGGTCTCCTTTGGGCCTCACAGGAGACCCGGAGAGGGTAAGTGCCTTGCCCAGAGCGGTTGGGCCTGGTGGCCCCGGCTACACCCCCCCAAGGCCTGAGGCTCGTCCTCTCCGGGATCTCAGGCACAGCACCGTCGCCCCATTGGTGTGGAAGGAAGGCTTTGGCCTGGATGGTCTCTTCCAGCCTTAGCAAGGATCCCCAGAGTCCAACGTCCTGGACCAGGGATGGAGCGGCAGCTCTCAGGGTGGAAAGGAAGAGCTCCGGCCTCTTCAGCTATGGGCTAACCCAGAGGCTCTGGAATTTGTCAGACAACAGTCTCATCACTCCATCAACGAGCCACTACCCAGGTGGGTCCTCCAGCTCTGCCCCAGGGCCTCCATCCATGAAGGTCTCGCCGTGACTTACCCAAGTGAAACTGGGCAGCTGCCCGGTTGGTGAGGAGCACAGCGTTCAGGTCGGGGTCCGAGCACTTCTTCCTCAGCCCTTCTGTGTAGGAAAGCACGGCTTTCTTGTAGTCTTTGTCCTTAAAGTAATCATTGCCCTCGTCCTTGTAGGTCTTGGCTTGCTCTGTGAAAGGACAAAGGGTTGGCAGCTGTCTCTCCCTCCCTCCAGGCCTCTTTAGAGCTTCTGCCATGGCCTTGCAGAGATTCTGGGCTCCTGCAGGCCGTGCGTATTCAGCACCTACTGTGTGCCAGGCACTAGTGCTACAAAGACCACGGAGGGCCCCAGTTTTTACATAAACTCCACTCCATAGTCTATAACTGAATTCTATTCCAGACACATTAACCAATCAATCCTTGAACCTTACTTGAGCTCTTACTATATGCCAAGCATGCTGCTAGGCTGAGACGGCAACAGCAAAACAAAGGGACCCAGTTGTGAATCAAGCCACACTCTTGGGGAGGGAGACAGAGCATCTATCAGTCATTCAGTCAGCACTGACTGGGCAAAGACGAAGGAGACCCCAGCCTTCTCGGCCGTTCTCGGTGAGTGATGATGTCCCCGAGACAAGCCAGCACGAAGACGCTCTGACAGGGACACACCACCCTGCCACGTTTATCTGTATGCAGCGCCTCTTGCTTACCAAAGGCTTTCACCTCTATCCTGGAAACCCAGATTGAGATTTGGAAGAGGATTTCCTCAACCACCCGCTGGACAGCTGGGGAAGCCGAGGCACAATGAGGCCAAGCTAGGCCTGGCACTTGGCGCGGCCCCCTCCGATTCCAGCCCGATGATCCCCAGCAGCTGGGGCCAGAGGCTGTACCATCCACACAATCATCCAGACTTTGTCAGATCAGAAAAGCAGGCCCGTCTGGCACCCTGTGCACCCGCCAAGCACCTTCGGGAGATCTCTCATCATCGAAAATAAGGGACTGCAGACAGGCCAAGTCGGGGGTCTCTTGGGGGTTGATTTCCGTCGGGGCTGCCTTCATGAACATCGGGATCTTCTCAAACTCCTGCAGCAAACCAGTGAAGGGAAGCAGCGTGTCAAACCAAGTGTGAAAGTGCAGAGCGCCCAACCCAGCACTTGGGCTCCAGATCCCATCTCAGCCAAGAGAAATACGGCTCTCAGAGGCTTCCTACCCACCGAGTCTGGAGTCTGCAGACCTTGCTCAGGCCCCAGCAAAGTGCCAGGGACCAGGCTGGGCCGGGTCATTCTGAAGACCATCAAAACGTCTGTCCTACCCTGGCTTTTCTTGTTTTTAAACCCTCACCTTCTGTCTTAGAACCGATACAAATATTGGATCCAAGGCAGGAGAGCAGGAAGGGCTAAGCCATGAGGGTTAAGTGACTTGGCCAGGGTCACACAGTCAGGATACTGATATCAGATTTGAAGTTCTGTCTCCAGGCCTGGATCTCTATCCACAAGGCCACCTTGCTGCTCCCTACATTGACTTAAATATTAGAAATCTACAAATCATCTGCCCAGGCCCCTATTTAAGTCACTTCCCACACTGGAGGGCTGATGGAGCCGGCTTGGACCAGCTCCTGCACTGACTTAAGCTTTCAAATGGGAGCATTTAATTCAGCACTCAGGACAAATCAGGGCTTCATGGATTATTCGATTAATTCGTAGAGTTCAGGATCAAATACTAATAATGCAGAGTAAACCAACACATGTTTCAGGTCATATTTTGGCGGAAGCAGGTTGTTAAACATCTTTCCTCACCCCACCCTGCTGTAAATGTCAGCAAGACCTTATGGACATGGCCAGAATCACTGAGGGTTGGGGGTTGGGGGGGAGGGGTCATCACTTAATCAGATCTGGCCAGGAGGTGCCCCAGCTACCGTAGCCTCCCCCGGCCTCAGTTTCCTCATCTGTAGAATGGGCTAATGACGGCTCTTCTTCCCCACTAGGGAACGCGCGGTGGAATCGTGGGCTATTGCTATCATTGCTCTGGGGGGAATTCCCTCCCCTGCCTGCGTCTCCGCTTCTCCTTCTGTGAAATGGGCTCGACTGAGGGAAAGAACCACAGTTAAGGGTGAGCGTTAGCTCTGGGCGGGGCGTGCGGGCCACTGACAGAGGGGTAAACTGAGGGCCAGTGGCCCCGCACCTGCTCCCACGTGTCTTCGCGGAAGCGTCCCCGATACGGCTGGCTGCGGAACTTGTCCAGGAAGGCATCCATCGTGGCCTCGGCCTCAGCCTCGTCCTCTTGCCCCCTCCCCAGCTCTCTGGGCCCGGGATTGTCCCCCGCTGAGCCCCGCTGTAGCGGCGGTGGCGGCGGCGGCGGCGGCTGCTGCCCCTCCATAGCTGCTCAGCTTCGCACCGGCCTGACCCACTTCCGCCCTCATTCCGCCGGTCCGTTTCGACTTCCTTCCCCACTTCCGGCGCCCAGGCCTGCAGACCCCGCCCTTGCGTTCCTCCCAACCTCGGAGAGCCTCGGGAGATGGAAACTGGTTAGGGGGCGGGGACTGGCTTCAGCTCCCACCTCCTCGGGCAGGTCACCCCTTCTGTAAAATCGGGGCTTTGGACCAGCTGACCTGGAAGAGTCCTTTTCAGCCCTGGATCTGACTGCGACCTCGGAGGCCAGCTAGTTCAGCCTCTCCTCCCTGTTGTTCTGCCACATCTGACTCTTGTCTCACCATTTGGACTTTTCTTGCCAAAGATACAGGAATGGTTTGCTATTTCCTTCTCCATTTTACAATTTACAATTGGGGAAAAGAGGCAAACAGGGTGAAGTGACTTGTCCAAGGTCACATAGCCAGTAAGTGTTTGAGGCTGGATTTGAACTCAGATCTGTCCGTGGAGCCACCCAGCAGCCCACATATACCTGCATGTGTGCCTCACCACCAAGTCTCTCCCCACTTTTCCCAAAGACACTTTTTTTTTTAAACCCTTACTTTCTATCTGAGAAGCAATGCTAATTATTGGATCCAAGGCAGAAGAGCAGTAAGGGCTAGGCTATGGGGATTAAGTGATTTGCCCAGGGTCACCCCTCAGGGGAAGGGTCTGAGGTCAAACTTGAACCCAGAACCTCTCTACAGGTCTGGTTCTCCATCCACTGAGCCATCCAACTGTCCATACTTCCTGTGGTTTTAAGCCTCCCTTTTGTGTGTCCATATTACTTCCCCCCGTGGAATTGTAAGCTTGGGGCCCCAAGTCTGAGCCGACCCTCCTCCCCTGCAAGAACTCAGCAAGCACAATAACCAATCTAGCATTTATAGTGCCGCTGGGCAGTCTGGGCAGCTGCCGGGAGCACAGGGTGGGGTATTGCTATTTTAAAGTCTTCTTCCAGGCCCTCAGCGACTCCACGATCCAGGACCTGCGGTGATGAGCAACAGGGAGGTTCTCTTTGCTGGAGTTCCACCGATGTGTGGAGGCCGGGTCACAGACCCAAGAGTCGCCCCGGGGAAGGGGCCAGGAATTCCTCCAGCAACTTGCCAGGATGTGATCCTGGGCTTGAGCTGCAAAGATGCACACTGACGCTTCTGGGTCGTGTCTCAAGGCCTCCAGGGCTGCAAGCATGGGGAAGATGGGGGCCAGGAGGGAGGAAAAGAGAGAGCAGAACAGGGGAGGGTTACCCAGGTCAGCCAGAGCGCCCCATAGGGAACTGCTGCTGACCCTTTCTCATCCCTTTGGCTCCCACATCAGCAGGAGCTCCTCACGACCTGCTGGAGGAAATTCCAAGCTCCCCCTCCCACCTGGAAAGCCTCCCACCCTCTGGCCCATGGGTCTCTTCCTGTCTCTCGTGCTACTCCCCTGAACATCTTTTTGGCTTCATTCCTTAATGTTCTCTTCTCAAATGGTCATATATTTCCCTATCAGTAGGCCTGCTACACCTCCCCAGGAAATGAAGAGTAACTAAGGGACAGAACCTATGGCCCCTCCAAGGGATACTTGGAGATCACAGGGTCATTGAGTTGGATGGGGCCCCAGTGCCATCTTTAAAAAAAGAATCCCTACCACTTGTAGGCTAATAGTCCTAACCCTAAAAGGCCTCCAGGACAAAGAACCCACCAACCCCCGAGGCACCCCATTCCACTTCCAGACAGTTCTGCTTAGGAAGGGTTTTTCCTGATCATCTAAACTAAATCTCCCTCTCCAGGACATCTCCTGGTAGCTCCTAGCTTTTTCCCTCTGGGACCAAATAATACAGATCTAAGCTCTATTCCTTCTGAGCCATCAGATTCTTGAGAACAGAGATGGTATTCTCCATAAGTTTTCTTATCTAACTTCATTCATTCCTTCAACCTCAGTAAGGATGCAAGTGAAGAGGGAGGAAAGGAAGCCCCCAGGAGGATGGTGATGGCCATTGAGAGGAAAGAGAAGGTCTCTGAAGGTTTTGCTTTCATCTTGTTAACAAGAAGATGACAACTCTGGAAACCTACTCTTACTTTGCCAAAGAAGCTGGTAGACCAGATGGCCATGCTATCAAGCCAGAAGTGGTGGTGACAAAAGTTGTGGAGAATGAAAGCCAAAGAAGGAGGAGGGGGGAGAGAGAGGGATGGAGAGAGAGGAGGAGGAGGAGGAGGAGGAGGGAGGAGAATAGGGGGAAGGGAGGAAAAGAGGAGCAAAAATATGAGCAAGGAGAAATGAGAGAAAAAAGAAAGAGAAAGGAGAAAAGAGAGAACAGAAAAAGAATGTGAGGTAGAGAAAGAAATAGATACAGAGGGAGGGAGGTAGAGAAGGTGAGAGAGAGACAAAGAGAAAAAGAGGGAGGGAAAGGGAGAGTAGAGAGACAGAGACAGAGACAGAGGGAAGGAAAGAGTCAGAGGTAGAGGTAGATACAGAGACCAAGAAGAGAGACAGAGAGAGCAGACATTTAACTTACCCGACTTCACTTCACTTAGGAGTTCTTCAGTCAGCATGCCTTCCATGCAGGGTACCAGGGACCCTTCAAGCACAATTCCAAGGAGTGACTGAGCTGGCCTGTTAGTCTCCTCTTTCTTCCCCACCAACCAAGACCCTGGATTATAGCCCACATCTCAGCCCTTTGGACAAGCACAGCTCAACCTCCCCTACTTCACCCCAATCCTCCAATCATGGAAATGTTGAAAATCAAAGAAAGGGAGGGCATCTCTGGGGTCCTTTAGGCTCTCTTTCCTCTGTAACAACACTAGCAAAAGACAGCACTGCCCTCAAGCCAGTCCTCCAGAAGGGAAGGACTAGCACAGGGGAAAGAAGCCTCTGGTTTAGGTTTCCAGAGAGTTGGAGGAGTCTCAACTCCACCAATGACTTTGTGAATTTGAGCAAGACCTGTTGCATCTGGGAGCTTTGGTTTCTTCTTCTGCAAAATGGGATCATTACTAGTTGTTCCCTTATTCCAGTGGGGCAGTGTGAGGATCAATGAGGACAGAGGGACAAAATCAAAGCACTTTGAAAAGCTTTAAGTACTTACTACACATGTGTAAGGATGAAGGAAGGGCTGCAGGATTTGACTACAGGTTTAGTCTTCTATTTCCCTCCAAATCCTCATTTTACAGATGAAGAAACTGAGGCCCAGGGAATTAATTGACTTGCCCCAGGTCACACAGCTAGTAAATGTCTGAGGTGAGTTCTTTCGCAATACCCTTGGGGACTGCTAAGGGAGGGGAAGGAATATGTCCATCTGTAGACAAATTGTAGTTTATAGGGGAAGCAAAGCAAGCATTAGCCCAACACAGGAGTCTTCCCCTTGCCCTCTTCCTAGAGGCTTGTCTCACAAGGGGTTCCATTCAGTCTGAAGTGACCCTACCTTGAGCCTCACTGGAGACACCAAGGCACAGTTGGGATTTACCTATAAATGTGACTGCACTCCTCCGGAGGGCAGCCCGAGGACTTTTGGTATATTCCAGGCTCTGGGTCAGGAACACTAAAGCACTGTCACGGTGGGTGTTCACCTGGGCCAAAAAACCTCCATTATACCATCTGCCAGTTGAGGAATGACCCAATTGCATTCTCTGTATCCGCCCACTTAAGACAGATTAATTAAAATTATACCCCCCTGTCCTAACATCTGAAAGAGAGCTGAGCCTAAGCTATCCTTTCTGATTTCAACCAAGAAGGACCTACTACTTATCTAAAACTCAGTCCACTGCTCTGCAAAATGGGGGAAAGCATCTCAAGGTAGTAAGAAAGATCACAGAATACTTGAATCTGACTCTTGGCTCCCCTATCTGTTAGGAACACACCCTTTGGGCAAGTCCTTTTCCTTCTCTGAACTTCCATTTCCCCACCTGTAAAATGGGGTGATGATGCCCAACTTATTGATCACACAAGGCTGTCAAAACAATGGATGAGATGATGGATTTTTTTAAAAATGAGATAATGAAGATTGATCTATATCTACATAGATACATAAATATGTGAATGTGTATATATTTTCAAATGTAGTAGAAATGTGGATTGTTAGCCCCATGCTCTCCTGGCTTCCATGTAACTCAGAATCCCCAGTTGCCCTGCGTGGACCTCTTGTGGTGAATTTGTGGGAAGATGGGATGGGGAGAAGAAGATGAGAGTGTGATCAGCATCACTGGAGGAAGATCCAAATGGATGACATCTGAGTCCCACTGGAGTGGAAAGTCTTGTTCCCTTGCCTTGGGAAAGGTACCTATCGCAGTGATCATCCCATGTTTCCCATCACACAGTGACATATTGTGAGTTGTCATTATGGGAAGAAGAGAACTGGTAGAGGAGGATCATCTGGGGCTCTGATGCCAAGGCAGTGGGGCATCAAGTCAACTGAGGGACAGACAGAGCCTTGCAACCTAGAACATTAGAATTCAGGATATCGGAGTGGGGAGCATCCTCAGTTGATATAATTTACACAGCACATAAAGGTTTGCAAAATGCTCTCCACATTGGATTCTCAAAACAAGACAGGTGCTGTTATTAAATACCATTTTATTGCAGAGGTTAAGTGACTTGCCCAGGATCACACAGCTATTTAGTGGCTGAGGCCAGATTTGAACTCAAGTTTTCTGGATTTCATGTGTAGCACTCTGCCTACTATGCCATCTAGCTGCCTTAGAGCAGAGAATGTCAGAACTGGGAGGAAGCTTAGAATAGAGAATGTTGGAGATAAAAGTAATCTTAGAACGTAGGATATCAGCAGTGAGAGGAAACACAGTTTTCATCTAATTCTTCTCAGCTAACTGAAGGCCTTCCATTTTTGGATTCAGAACTGTCACTCAACCAACAGAACTTTTCCAGTTGTCTGAGGCAGAAACCAGAAGCATCTGCTATTACTCTGATTCAGACCCAGGTCAGGAACTTGCAGAGCTAGGACCAGGGGAGGCAGTGATCAGACTTTGCCCTGGATCAAACCATTTTGGGAGTGCTGAAAGATGATTGGTCTAGGAGGCAGCTAGTGGAATGAGAGCCAGGCCTAGAGATGGGAGGTCCTGGGTTCAAATATGACCTCAGACATTCCCTAGCTCTGTGACTGCACAAGTTATTTAACCTCAGTTGCTTAGACAGAAGGTATGGGCTTAAAAACTATCTTGGAATTAGATCAAAGAGAGAAAATGTAAGAATCATTGGACTAACTGAAAGCTATCACAAAAAAAAGAACCTATACATCATATTTCAAGAAATAAAGAAAACTACTCAGATCTCTTTGAACCAGAGAGCAAAGTGGAAATGGGAAGAATCCATAAGTCACCTCCTGAAGGAAACTTCCAAATGAAAATTCCCAGGAACACCATGGCCAAAATCTAGAGCTCTTAGGTCAAATAAAAAATACTGAAAGCAACCAGAAAGAATTCGAGTACTGAGAAGCCACAGTCAGGATCATACACAATTTAGCAGCCACCACCTTAAAAGAGTGGAAAGCTTGGAATATTTTATTCCAGAAGACAAAGGACATAAGCTTACAGGCCCAGAAAAACTGAACATATCATACAAGGGGAAAATGAACCTTTAATGAAATAGAGGTCTTGCAAGCATTCCTGACAAAAATGCCAGAACTGTGTAAAAACTTTGAATTCCAAACATGAGTCAAAGTGAAAAAAAGATAAATATGAAAGGATGAGTATAACTTGTTTACATTAAAATATGGGGAAATTATACATATGTCCCCTTTGAATCTTATCATCATCAACCAAAGAATTTAATTAGGTAGTAGACCTGGATATAGCTCTACTAGGATTTAAAGGAAGAATAGACAGCTAAGGAAAAAGGAATATTCTAGGGGGAAGGGAGAAGAAGATTAAGAAAAGTTATTTCACATAGTTTGGGATGTATGTGCACATATATTGCTCCTATACACCTACACATATATGTATACTTTTGTATTCATATTCATGTATACATGTGTGGCTATATGTATGTATGTACATATGAATGTGTGTATATATTTGGATATGGCCAGTGTGGAAATTTATTCTGCTTATTATACATATTTATAATAGAAATTTGTTTTTTTCTATGGAAGAATGAAAGAGGGATAGAAGGCAAATTTTTGCTGACTGACAAAAGATTTAATTTTTTTTAACTAGGTGATCGTATTAAATATTCTTGGATTGTAGCATTCTCAGTCTCTTTTTTTGACTGGGCTTCAATTTCTTGTTCTAGAAAATGAGAGAATGGAAATAGGTCCTTCTTTACACCCTTTTGCGGGCAATGACTCTTTCTCTCTCTGCCCTTACTTGGTATAATGTTTGCTCTTCTCTTACAATACAATGTTGTATGTTATACTTAGGTATTTGTATATATATACACCCAGAGTCCCCAAAGTGTGCTCTTTTAAACTTTTACAAGAATAAACTGCATTAGATGACTTTGGGGATACCCTGCATTTGTACATATTAATTTTCTACTGGAGTTGTTGCAGAACTATGAGTTATGGAATATCTTGATCTCTGAAGAATTAAAAAGGGGGATCCCCTACAGGACCAAATGAGATAATATCTGTAAAGTCCCTAACACAGTTCCTGATACCTGGTAGACATTTAATAAATGCTTCTTCCCTTCCACCCAGATGACAGTGAAGAAGCTTATGGTACACCATTTGATACACTACAATACCTAACAATGTCATTGGGTTCCTTTGGAGATTTCATTAGATAAATGCATGGATGTCCCTTTCTGGTTTTGTTTCTCATTATTTCCTTCTATGCATTCTCCCTTCTAGTCATACTGGCCTACCTAAGACTCCTGCAAATCTAGAACTGGAAGCGAACTCAGAAATCATATTGTCCAGCCTCCTAAGCAACTGAAACTCAAAAGAAGATAAATGACTTTAGTCCCATTTCACATCCCTGTGTACAGATTTTCTCCCACATTTGGGGGAATGTATTTCCTCTTCTTCTCTGCCTCAAAAGAGGCTATCGCAGATGCCATCTCCTACATAAAACCTTTTCTGATCTCGGCCCCTAATCAATAGCACACATACCCTCTCTCTATGTTGAAATTACTTTGCATAATTATGTATTTATTACTTATTTTTCTGTGTCTATGTTATTTTTGCCAAATATAATGGAAACTCTTTGAAAGCAGGAACTGTTTGGCTTTTCTCATTGTACCCCAGTTCCCAACATAGATCTTTGGCACTTAGGAGGTGATTAGTAAGTTCTTACTCAGCTGCAGTGCCTTTCTTCCCCTGATTAGGAAGCCTATGCCCAAGACTCACCAAATACTTGCAGATCTTGGCCACACTCTGCTGACTGGGGTCCCATGGCTTTTTGCTATACATCATTTTTGGCAGAACCCATGCCATGTGGTAGCAGCAGTAGGACAAAGTCTTCTTACATCTCTGTAGGCAGATTGAGAAAGTATGGGATCAAGAGAATAATAACATATGTTTTTATAGGGCATTTTTCTAAAACAACGCTGTGAGGTAGGAAGGAAGGCTAGGTGTCTTTATCCTCCATTTTACAAGTGAGAAATGAGAAGCCAAGAGAAAGGAGGTGACTTCTTGGAGGGTTCTCAATTAGTGAGTGGCAAGGTCAAGAATCCAAGCCAGGCCTTTGGACTCCATGTCCCTGGGGAACCCAAATTGAGACCAGGCCCAGAGTGCCATGAAAAGGAGTGTCATTTATCCCTCCCAGTAGCTCCTTTTCATGGGTAGGTCTTCCTTCAGTGGGAAGCCAGATAGCCATTGAGCGATGAATGTGGGCAGAGCTGGAAGACCCTGGAGGTCCCTGCCAACCTAGGGATGCTCTCCTTTAGAGCAGGATTTGATTAAATGAGATATACCTTCATTACTCACCCCACCACCCCAGCAGGCTTGCTTAAGGTGACACCTACATCTCTCCACCCCTCTAACTCCACCCTTTTATCAGGGTCCCAGACACTTCTCCAACTGAAGAATGAACAAACTCACCTTCCCCACGACAGGATTCCCTTCCTGAAGTTGCAGGATCAGGGGTACCAGGCTATTCACCAACTGCTGCTCTGTGAGGGGTGTGCAGGGGCTTCGCAGTAGCTGAACCACCTTACCAAAGAGGGTGATGGCCGCCAAGCGCACCTCTTCTCTATTCTGAAGAAGGAACCACTGGGTCATGGAGTGACTAGGTTGGGGCATCTGTGTGTGGGGTGGGTTTCAGGGGAACCTTAGAATAAAGGATGTCAAAGCTCAAAAGGATTTTAGAAATCAAGTTCCATCTGTCCATTTTATAAATGAGGAAACTGAGGCCCACAAATGGAATATGATCAGTCCAAGGTCATCCAGATAGCAATAGAGCTGCAACTATAAACCATATCTCCTGGTCCCTATCTTTTTCTTTCTTTCTTTCTTTCTTTCTTTCTTTCTTTCTTTCTTTCTTTCTTTCTTTCTTTCTTTCTTTCTTTCTTTCTTTCTTTCTTTCTTTCTTTCTTTCTTTCTTTCTTTCTTTCTTTCTTTCTTTCTCTTTCTTTCTTTCTTTTTCTTTCTTTCTTTCTTTCTTTCTTTCTTTCTTTCTTTCTTTCTTTCTTTCTTTCTTTCTTTCTTTCTTTCTTTCTTTCTTTCTTTCTTTCTTTCTTTCTTTCTTTCTTTCTTTCTTTCTTTCTTTCTTTCTTTCTTTCTTCCTTCCTTCCTTCCTTCCTTCCTTCCTTCCTTCCTCTTCTTCTTCTTCTTTTTCTCCTTTTTCTTCTTCTTTTTCTTCTTCTTTTTCTTCTTCTTTTTCTTCTTCTTCTTCTTCTTCTTCTTCTTCTTCTTCTTCTTCTTCTTCTTCTTCTTCTTCTGCTGCTGCTGCTGCTGCTGCTGCTGCTGCTGCTGCTGCTGTTGCTGCTGCTGCTGCTTCTTCTGCTTCTTCATCTGCTTCTTCTTATTAAAATTTAAAACCCTTACTTTCTGTCTTAGAATCAGTACTATATATTGGTTCTGAGGAAGAAGGGTGGTAAGGGCTAGACAATGGGGGTTAAGTGACTTCCCAGAGCCAGGAAGTGTCTAAGGCAGATTTGAACCCAGAACCTCCTCTCTCTAGGCCTGGATCTCAATCTACTGAGCCAGAAAGCTGTCCCATGGTGCTTCTTTTTAAATGTGACTTCTGTCCAATTGCACCCAAGTGTCTTTCAGGTTTGGGGTACTGCCTAACCAGGCAAGACTAGAATTGTATTTGGATGTTTCTAGTATACTTTCCCAGGAGACTCTGTTTTTGACCCCTTTTAGTACACAAAATGTTAAAAGGTGCCTGGAGATAGATTTTAGCCTGAGAAAAGTTTCTTAGAAATGGCAGTTGTCCCAAGATGGAATGGATTAATTACATGGGGGGTCTTTAAGAGAAAGCTGGAGAAGTTTGGATGGGATTTTTGTTTAAGTGCCCATCCTAAGTGACCTCAGAGGTCACCTCCAAGTTAGGAGATTGTTGTAATAATGGCCCCTGGGATTCTCTCAGAACAGCTGCTAACCCACGTTCAAGGTACACTATGGACTCAAAATAAGGGTTTGCAAGCTCCCACTAACATGTGGACTTTTTCTCTGATCAGTGGGAATATAATTAAGTCAAAGCAAATTTATTTAATGAATAGCATAGTAAGTGAAATGGAACATTCTGTCCATAAACCTAAGACATGCTCTTCTGCAAATATACACACAATGCATAGAGAGTGTGAGCAAGTATGGAGCTTACATATTGATTCAGCATTCTGGGGTATCTTGAGGCAGTTAGGGGGTACTACAGTACATATAGGGCTGGGCTTGGAGTAAAAAAAACCTGAGTTCAAATCCATCCTCAGACCCTTCCCAACAGTGACCCTGGGCACAAAACTTAATGTCTATGTGCCTCAGTTTCCTCAACTATAAAATGGGGAGAATAATATCACCCACTTCTCAGTGTTGCATTGAGGATCAAATGAGATATCTGTCCATCACTTAGCACAGTAATAAATGCTTGTTCCCTTGATTATGTCATTTGATCTTTACCATATCATTGAAGGTAGATAGGTCATGTGTTCTCGTTTTTGCAGAGGAACCACCTGAGACTTGGAAACATTAAGAGACTCACTAAGGGTCATCTCTCTCTTAAGTATTAGGGTACATAACCTTAAGCACCAGGTCTTTCCTGACTCATAGTTTCCCTTTGTCTGGGCTGTGGTCCCTCATGTCTGTCATGCTCTGCCTCTTCTTCTTTGTCTTCTAAAACCATTGGCTTCCTTCAGGGCTCATCTCAGATATCACTTACTATGGGAAACCTTTGTGGCTATCCTAGTATCATTGGCCTCTCCCCCCTCCTTATCATGTCTTTACTGAACTATTTCCCATTAAATCTCCAACTCCCAGCCTCACTAGAAGGTCATCTCTTTGGGGGAGGGCAAGGGCTATTTCTGTTGTCATTGCTTAATCAAGTGTTTGGATTGTATTGGGTTGAGTTGCTTTGGGTTGGGTGGTACAGTACTGAATTGACTCTATGATGCCTCTAGCAGAGGAGAGGAGAGGAAAGGAAGCAGGTAGATCAGAGAAAAGTGGGCTTGAAAGGTCACTTCCAGACCCTAACACAGTGTCCTGTAGAGCAGACACTCGATAAGAAGGATCTATTGACTAGCCCCAACCAAAGGCTCTCTGTCTATTGAACCAGGTTCATGGCTCTTGGGTCATGCCCCCAAATCTCCCTTCCTTGCTCTTACATCATCAAAGTGAGGCTGGAGAACCTGCAGAATGTCCAGGTAAATGGAGATGTCACTTGACTTCTTGTCCTGAGATCTCAGGATGGTTTTGACGTTGCTGACTGCCTCCACGGCCAATAAGCCATCTACCCACTGCAGGCCTTTCATCATAGAGGGCAGAAGAGCCTGGATTTTGTTACTCTGTTGGGGAGGAAGAAGAGGAATTAGACTTTGCCTGGGAGTCCGAGGACCAGATTGGAATCCCAGATTAACTGTTCCCTCCTGAAATGCCCCTTTCTCTCTCTGTATAGTTAATTCCTGCCCTTTTCTATCTATGTGAGCTTGGCAAGCCCATTCTCTCTCCAGGCCTCAGTTTCCTCATTTGTAAAATGAGGGAGTTAGAAGAGATGGCCTTTGAGGTTCTTTCTAGTTTCGAATCCTGTGGTGCTATTTTTAGCCAGCTCCAGTCCCACATCTTCCAGGAAGCCTTTCTTGATTACCCTCATTGTACTGACCGACCCTTGGCCTTCTGAATTCCTGTACCACATACACTGTTGGGCTCACCCAGATCTTAGCATGGATGGTCTTATGTTGACCTTGTCTCTGTTGTCAATCCCCAACTAGACTATAAGCTCCCTGAGGGCAAGAACTATGCCTGACATATTTCTGAGTCCCCAGAGCCGAGTTTAGAGTCTCACACTTATTTGTTCTGTGTTTGGACTTGAGTCTGATGACGATGATGATGGGACCTTAATCTCTTTAGTCTTCAGTTTTCTCACCTGGAAAAGAGACATAATAATCTTTGCCTGGCCTCCACCACTCAGAGTTGGCCTAAGAGTGTAATTTAGTGCTTTGTATTGTGAAGAGGCCAAGGGAAAGGGCATTCCTTTCTATGGATGGAGACATTGAACTAAGCCCAAGATCATGGGTAGGAGATCAGGTGGATTCAGTGGCAAAAAGAATTCAGGAATCTCCTTGCCAAGGGAACCAAACCTACACATACTTCACCCTGTGCCCTTCGAATCCTGACAAAGTTACCTCCCTCAGCTCTCTTACCTTTTCTGTTCTATGGGCCAAGATGACCAGACCCCTGATACAGAGCACCTTCATGATGGGGTCTTCACTACTCAGGCCCTCAGACATTCGGCCCAGGGAGTACTCCTCTGGAATCCGCTTCACCTGCTCCATGCGAAGGAGCTAAGGAGATAATTTGACATTGACTCTTGGGTGGAGATGGATCTGATCGCTGGGAAGGAGAGGGGAGGGAAAGGGACAGAGAGGGAAAGGGAGAGGTGGAGAGGGAAGGGACAATGCAGGGAGAGGGTGAAGGGAAAGAGGAGGAGAAGAAGTGGAGAACAAGAGAGGGGCAAGAAAGACAAGGAGGAGGAAGGAGAGGGGAGAGAGGGAAAGATGTAAAGGTAAGGGGAGAGAGAGATGGAAACAGAGAGGGAGAGGTGGAGGGGGTAAGGGAAAGGAGAAAAGGAAGGGAATAGGAAGCCCCTCTGACCATTCATTAGCATCACATCCAAAAGTCTAGATTAATAACACCTCCTGTTTATAGCAACGACTATGATCATGATGAAGAGTAGGGTATGTTAAGCTTTACATAATGATTTCTTTACAACATTCCTGTGAGATAGGAAGTGCAAGTATTTTTATTCCCATTTTACAGATGAAGAAACCAAGCTCAGCGAAGTGATTCATCCAGGGCTCACCACTAGTCAGTATTGGAATCAAGTATCTCCCAAGGTTCATTGACTCTGAGGCCCAAGGCCCTTCCCACTCCAACTTATGTTTCTATAATGCTTTACATCTGTCCTGAGAGTGTGGCTTACTAAGCAAGCCCGTATCCAGAATGGGGTCACCTCCCATTTGGGTTTTTTTCTCTCTTGATGAAGGGCTTTGTGAGACCTTGAAAGATCCAGGGACTGAAGACCAAACCAGAGTTTTCCAGCAGCTGTCAATAGTCAGTCAACAAACATTTATTATTTATTAACACAGTGCCTACCATGTGTGAGGCAGCACAATCCTGAGGAACAACTTGCTTGGCCCAGACTAGCAGTGTATCAGCCAGAGATATCCTGTCCTGCAGCAAGGGACAGATTTGTCCAGTGGCCATGCTACATTTGACCATGAACTTGTTGGGGGAATGCATTGAGTGATGAATGTGGGCAGAGCTGGAAGACCCTGGAGGTCCCTGCCAACCTAGGGATGCTCTCTTTTAGAGCAGAGTTAAAGGAAAATTGGAGATTAATCATTGAGGAATTTGGAGATTAATCCTTTTAAGACTGTGGGGAAGAACTCTAGGACTTTGGGTAATTACAGGAAATCACCCCTTCTGAAATATCTTAGCAAATTTGGGGGTACCACCCTATACTCTACAGAATTTGTTTTCAGAAAGAATAAGGATTAAATTCTATCAGATTTCCAGGTGTAGACAGCACTTAGATCACTTCTTTCTCCCCACAAAGATCGATAGGCCTATTGTTTTAGTGTAATGAAGGAAGACAGCTTGAAAGCAATTTCAGAGTGAAGAGAAATAGGTAAGCAGTTTGCAGTTTAAATTTACCTGGTACTTCACCCTTCCTTGACCATGAAAAAAGAAAAGCTTGTCTTAATCAGAGAGCAACTGAAAAATGGGTATAATTTAATTAAGAAATAGAAAGGATGACTTAAACTGACACCTCCCACAATCCACATCCGAGATTTCTCCCCCTTTCCTCCCCATCATCTCAGAGATTCTCTTCTGATTCCTATCCTGGCTTAGAGATCAGATTCCCAAATAAAGGTGCTGATAAAAAATGCTGGAAAAATTCAAGGAAATACTATAAAAGTCTGGCTCCTCTCGTATTTAGGCTTTAGTCCTAAGTTGAGGAAGGAGCCTGGTCCTGATTTATTTTGTTGTTGTTGTTTTTTAAACCTTTACCTTCTTTAGAATCACTACTGTATATTGGTTCCAAGGCAGAAGAGTGTAAGGGCTAGGCCATGGGGGTCAAGTGACTTGCCCAGGGTCACATAGCTGGGAAGTGTCTGAGGCCAGATTTGAACCTAGGACCTCCCGTCTCTAGGGCTGACTCTCAATCCACTGAGCAACCCAGCTGCCCCCCCCCCATCCTGATTTGTTAAGGCAATTGGCACGCATTCATCTTTTACCTGCTACACTAGTACTTAATACAAAGTATAAATAAGATACAGTCCCTGCCTTCATGGAACTCATATTCTAATAGGAGGAAAAGATGCAAACAGAGATTCTGACATTACTGAACATCACATGACAAAGGACAGGCCATCTGCATCAGTACAGAGTGTCCCCAAATCTAACAACCCACACATTTTCCAGGTACCAAAAACATGATTTGGAAGGTACCAAACAAAGGGTTCTGAGAAGTTTGAGGGCAGAAGTTTTCTCATTTGCAAAATGGAGCAGCCACTCCTTTCCTACTTACCGCAGCCCTATAGGGCCAGGAGGTGGATAAAAGGAGGATTTCATAGAATATTAGAGCTGGAGCTGGGTTCAGAGATTACCTAGCCCTAGGCAGCTAGGTGGCATGGTGACTATTAATGGACTAGGGGTATGGAAAGCATGAGTTCAAATCCTGCCTCAGACACTTACTATCTGTATAACCCTGACTTAACCTCTGCCTGCCTCAGTTTCCTCATCTGTAAAATAACACCTACTTCCTAGAGGTGTTGTGATGAACAAATGAAATAGCATAGATAATGTACTTTATCTTAGAAAAAAATCTTAGGAAATAATATAATTGCTACCAGGTATTATTATTATTATTATTACCACTATCATTGTTACTATTATCATTTCTAAGGTCCCTGCCATCTTTGATTCTGTGATCCTAGTCCAGCCGAAATCCAACCCTGTCCTGATGAATGAAATCCATTTGTGTCCCTGACAAGTGGTCATCTGAACTGTGCTTGGGGACCACTAATGATGCTGAAGAACCTACAACCTTCCATTTCTCAGTTGGAAGACAAACAGAAATCCAAAAATCATGGTTTCATTTTTGTACAATTTATCACTGAAAGACAGGCAGTAGGAGTAAAGAGAATGGCCTTCCAGGCTGGGAGAAGTGAGTTCAAGTCCTGACTTAACCTAAGGCAAGTCACTTATGTTAATGCCATCAGGAGATTTGACAAGACCAAAAGCTATAAACAAGTTATCAGTTCACAACAAAAGAATGTCTTTCTATACTTTGAATTCTCCACTTAGGAAAACAAGCTCCACAATAGTCACCCCAAAATCACTGAATTGGGAATAAATTATGTCTTATTCTATATGCTTAAAGCCTAAATAACCATAGGCATAGAATCTAGAGCTGCGATGGTATCGGTATGGGGAACTCCCAGGTAAGGAGACATCCTCTCCCAATGTCAGTCAGCACCTCCTTTATGATTTAAAGTCCCACAATCCTGCCTGATCCCAAGGGCAGGATAAATGATTTACCACTCTTGCTCTATCATATGGCCAGTAGGTGTCAGCAGCAGAACTTGAACCTGAGTCTTTTTGGCTTCAAGGCTGGCTCTATCCACTAAGTCATGCCATGATTATTCTCATTTAAATGTGTGTGTAGGTAGACAGAAGGGTGGACAGATTGGGGGGGGGGGAGTGGAAAAAGAAGGAGGGAAGGAGGGAGAAAAAGAGAGGGAGGGAGAGAGAGAGATGGATGGATGGATGGATGGATGGATGGATGGATGGATGGACAGATAGATAAGACAAACAGTAGGAATATAGACAGATAGATGGAAGGATGAATAGACAAAGAGATGGATAGAAGAAAGAAATGGATAGATAGATAGAAAGACATATAGATTGATGGATGGATGGACAGACAGAGATAAATAGACAGACAGGCAGGCAGACAGAGAGATGGCTAGAGAGAAAGAGAGACATCAATGATAAATGGATAGATAGATGGAGGGATGGTTGGATGGCTAGAAGGATGGATAGATAGGTGAATGATGGATAGATGGATACATACGTACATGCATACATACATATACACACACACAAAGATATAGATACATAGATAACAGGTTGATGGATGGGTAGAGAGGTGATAAAGAGACAGATACATAGAATCAGACTTCTGGTGCATGGGAGCTGAGTATGCTTTGATGATATAGCTCCATTGGCCAGGCCCCTGTTTTATGTATAAAACTCATAAAATACACAACTAAAAATAGATATAGAATTATACTTACAACCATATAAATTATATAACATCTATGTGTATATGAGAGTGTAGGACATGTAAAACTCATGTATATACATAACAAATAAAGTCTATTTTTTTGTGTTTGTGCACTCACACGCACACACAGAAGGCAATGGGCCAGCCTGACCTTGGAACAAGGAAGATCTGGGTTCAAGTTGTGCCTAGGATGTGTCTTGACTATGTGATCCTCAACAAATCACCTAATCCTCTTGCTCTAGGTAGCACTCTAAGACCAAGATGTTAAGGGTTTGACCTGCAATTGGCACAAGGAGTTTCTCCCAGGAGAATCCCCAAGCCCAATGACATCTGAGGTTCAGTCCCTATCCCGGTATAACTCTATGTAGTTCTATTGGCAATAAAGTATTATGGAAGCTTGCGGTCATCTTACTTATTCCTCAGAGTTGAGCCCTGTCCATGGTGCTATCAGTGGGGAAGGTCCTGCTTGTTCTCTTAAGCCCCTTGCGGGATATCTTCAGTCCTTTGGAGCTAGTGATTTGGGAGCTCCTTGAGGGCAAGGACCATCTTTCTTTGTATACCCAATACGTGGCCCTGTGCCTAGCACATAGTGGGTGCTTAGGACATCTCCGCCAAATATCTCACAGCCCCACCCTCCTTCCAGATTTACCTCCACAAAGAAGGCGGTGGCAGTGATCTTGTGCTTCTCGTCCCCTCTCTCCAGGAGTGGAATCAGCAGGTAAAGCATGCGACAGAGTTCTTGGCAGGAATAATGCACCATGGCCCTGGATGGGCACAGAGAAGGGGAGAAGATGAAGCTAGACCAAGGCCCCCAGCAATACAAACTGCTATTGCCTCACCTATAAAATGATGGGGCTGGACTTGGTGGTGTCTGAAGTCTTATCTGTTTCTAAACTGAGGAGTCTATGATCCTTGACTTTGTGGCTGTCCACTCCACCTCGCCTACCAAATAAAACAAGATCTGATGCACAACTCAAATGTGACCTCCTCCACAGTCTTCATTGACAGCCATGGTTCCTTATATTCTCTGAACTCCTAGTGGCCCTTCATCCTTCAGGCATGATTCTGTAATTCAGGTTGCTGAGGATCTCAGAGCTGGAATGGACCTCTTGGGTCACATGGAGAAATCACCCCCCTGCTCCCTCTCTTTGCTACCAGAGTAGGAAAATGAAGGAGAGAATCTGGGTTCAGATAGTGGCTTGACCACTTACTACTTCTGTAACCCTTATAATAGCACTTGACCTCTATGGGCTCATCAGTAAAGTGAGAGGGTTTCACCAGATGACTTCTAAGATCCCTTCCAGCTGTAGAATCCATAATTCTACATGAATGCCCCTGCCAGAAGGGATTGAACTCTTTAGCTCAGACACCCTCCCAAGGGTACTCACTACCTCTCTCAAGAAGCTTAATAATTAAGAAGTTTTCATGATGTCACGTAGAATCTACCTCTCAGCCTTCACCCTTCCTCCCAAATGCTCCTGATTCTGCTCTCAGAGGCCCAACAGAACAAGGTTCATTCCCCTGCCACAGCCTGAAAGAAAGGAGCAGGGCAGGGGAGAGACAGGACTTCTTTATTCAAGGGTCTCAAGGGTTATCAGATAAAAAGATCAGCTTCTCCTTACTTGGTCAGAGCTAGGATCCATGGGAGGAAGTCTAGAAAGGCAGATGACATCAATCAACCAAAAGCTTTTATTTAGGTCCTACTATGTGCCAGGCATTGTGTTGGGTTCACAGGCTATTGATTCAAAGGATGAAACAATCTGTCCTCTCAATAAGTTGATTTAGATAGGATGCTAAGAAAAGACTTCCAAATAAGAACTCTTCCAACAGGGCATGGGTTGCCTCTCTGGAGTTCTTTATGGGTGGGTGGATGTCTTTAAGTGAAGGGCAGAGTGATAGTGGGGTATTCCTGTTCATCATTTGGGTTAGACCAGACACCTTCTTTTAGCCCTTTCAACTTAGCGGCAAAGCCTAAACTCAAAGCCACTCTCCCTCCCAGCCCAAGGCTCTATTCCCTGAACCATACTGCATTCAGGCCTTTAGGGAGATCCCAAGGCCACCAAGGCACAGTCCTAGACACTCAGGGTGCCCAATTACAGCATAGCAGCCTTTGTGGAAGAAGTCTACAATCCCAGGCATCCCATGAGACTTTGGGATAGACTTTCTTGTAATGATTTTTTTCCTTCACATCTAGCCCAACTCTCTTTGATGAAGGTCCTCGATCTGTCCTCAGGGGCCAAGCAGAAGATATCTAATCCTGCTTCCATAGGAAAGTCCTTCAAATATTTGAGTCAATTAATCGACAAGAATTTATTAGCCTCCAATCTGTGGCCGGGGACCAAGGTAAGCAACAGAAAAGGAAAGACAAAGTAATCATTGTTCTCATGGAACTACTCTTCAGGTATTAAAGACAGATTTCAGTCTCCCCCAAGACTCCTCTCCTCTGGGCTAAATACTCCACTGAGGCTCTAGGGGGACAATCCTCAGGCCTCTCCTATCCTTGGGGGACCAACTGCAGAAAGTACATCATCCACAGCTCCTTTGTGGTCTGTTGTGGTCTGAAGTTCAGAGACTGTGGAGTAGAAGGAAGGGCTCCTGGCTCGGAGTCAGAAGATCTGAGATCCATGACCTCAGATGGGTGACTTCAACTCACTGAGCTTCCCTTTCCTCTTTTGTAAACTCGGAATACAAGTGCTCATGAACATACGAGGACTATTGTGAAGAAAGCACTTTGTATGCCCTACAGTGCTCTAGGTACAAGAGGCTGGCCTCTCCCTCCCAAGCCTTCCTTCGCAGACACCCAGGGCCCAGACCTGGGCTAGCAGGGGGCTTACCTGGCCAGCAGAGATACACCCCGGTGGTGATGCTCCGCCTGGCCCATGAGCTCCCAGCCTCCTTGGCTCTCCAGCAGGGTAGCTTCATAAGAACAACCCATCTTCAACAAGAGGGTCTTGACCACCTTCACCACCCACCTGGTGGGACAGTACAGAGCTAACATCACATCTATCCTTACCCTACCCTGAGGAAGTTGAGGCTGTCTGTCCCTCCCAAACATTCTCCCCCCACAACCCAGATCACCTTGGCCATGGCCCTAGGACCCACAATGGCAGTGGAAGGAACCCCTTGCCCCAGGACTGCAGTCCCTCCATTTACCTGCAGCCTATTACACAGGCTGTGTTAGGTACTTTAAGTCTCCATTAGGGGGTGTTAGTGCATTAAGAACAAGGTTTTAGGAAAAGGGTTAGCCCTGGGAACTCAAGAATAAACAGAAGCAAAATCTATCATCCTTTGGAGACCTTCCTTCCAAAATCCCTTTGTCTAACTAGCTATATTGGTGGGATAAGAGCATGCCTATGTAGGGGCTATGCCCCAATGTCCTTCAGCCAGTGGCCAAGCAGCATCTTTTAGGCTATACTCCACCCTCTTACAGCTAGTCCCCATATCACCTGAGACGTAACATCAGGTAGTCAATCCTTAGTGTGCTGGACTTAAAATCAGGAAGACTTGAGTTCAGATCTTGCTTCTGCCATTTATTCACCACATGACCCTGCTCAATCTCTCAAAGGGCCCCAAAGGGCCCTTATACCTCTAAACCTGTCTCTGATTAGTTTTCCCATTTGGCTTTGAACTCTGGAGATTCGACTTTGAGTCCTGCCCATTAGTCTGCCCATTACTAGTCAGTTCCCTTCTGTGAGAACTTCTCCTTGTCTGTAAAATGAGACCTACACCAGTAGGGGCTCATGAGCCATAATGTTAGGACTACAGATCACAGGGCTAACCCGGAACCTTAGTTAGCAGGCATTCCCCAAGGACCTAACCAATGCGTGAGAGTAATCATGAGAGTCCACATTTACACTGCATATCTGACAGGGCTGTGGTGGGACATTCTTTGGTGGCGGAAGCCATCATTTGTCTCTGATGGCTTCCACAAACAGCGAATTCAATCTGGGGCACAAGGAAGCTTGGGGGATGTCTAGTTCCACCCTCCATGACTGATGGAAGCCTGCTGATTCCCTAGGGGCACTTTAGCCAAAATGGGAGGGACAGAAAACTCGGGAAACTATGTTGTATGGACCACTCTACCTGCCATCACCCAACTCCCTTCCTGCCCTCGAATCTATACTTGCCATTAAGAAAAGGTCTTGACTTATTGAGTGGAACAACTCATTAAGAGCTGCCATTTCAACAAGCCTTAATGTTTGCAACGCACTTGCTCTACCGACCTCATCGGGGTTCGCTGCTCTGCTACTGTCCACCCGTGTGAGGCTGGGCAAGTCCCTTCTTTCTGGCCTACAGCTTTCTTATCTGCAAAATGTCTTGGATGGTCTCCAAGATCTTCTCCCATTCCAGATCTTGTGATCCATTTTTGCCCTGCACCTCCCACCCCAAATGGCCTGACTACCCGCAAGAATGCATCACTTTATGAGCTTCAGTTCCTAGGAAGGGAAGAATGAGCAGATTCGCCAACCGGCCTTCTGTTTACCCTTGTAGTGCCAAATCTAATGGATGGTTTGTTGGAACTTGGGGCTGGTAAGAGGGGTGGAGATTACCGGACAGGCATAAAGGTGGCGCTTAGGCTATTCCTGAAGCAAGAGCCTTGGCCAGGCAAGTTCAGGCCAATGTGGTAATGGACCTGGACCAACAGGGCAAGGAGTAACTGGGGGTAGATACGCCTCACTCGAGTCACACAGCTGTTGACAGAGAGGAGCTCACACAGACCACTGGCTGCCTAGAGTAGGGGAGGGGGAAGAGAGAGTGGAGGGAGAGAGAAGAGGAGGGAAGGAATGTGAAGTCCAAGGTCATCCTTCGAAGCCCACCAAGGCTGCTCTGCAGCCGATGGGTCCATTCTTCCCTAGCAGGGTTGGGAACTCCCATCCCCACTCCCCTCGGGGAATACCCTGTCCCTCCTTGGTGGGAGGCCAGGCTGCCATTTTGAACTGAAGTTTTAATGACTTTGGCCTTTCTTTACTAGGACAAAGCATGGGGCTCCACTGGCCTCTGAGAAAGTCCCACCTACACACAATATCTATGTGAGGGAAGCACAGGGGAGCCTTGCTCCAGGGATTCCAGAAATGTCTCTCTCTTGTCTGAAGGTCTAGAGCAAGGGGCAAGCCACAAGGTTCTCCATTTTCTTTTCTCTTTGTCTAAAAACTCAGTATACTAAGCTGAGTATATAGGTAAGCAGATACCAGTCCAGGCTCTTCAACTAATGGGCCACACACAGAATGTTGGGTAAGTCAGGTAGAATAAAGGTAGAAAGAATACACAGACACACACAGTCGAGCACAGAAATACATTTCATTTGATAGGTGAATAGGAGGAAAGGGGGGAAACGATGGGGGTGAGGAGGGATAAACGGGGGAGGACAGAATAAGAGAGAGATTATTCCTAAGCAAAAGAAACTACCTAATAATGAACAAAAATACTTCTAGCTCTTTTGAGGTGAGAAAAAATGGGAAACTGAGGGGGCACCCATAAGTTGGAGAATGGTTGGACATGTTGTGATAGAATATTATTATTGTGTTGTAAGAAATGAGAAGGATTACATAAGGTTAATCTATTTAGATTTCTACATGGGTGTGAGTTCCCTATGATGGGATGGTACCAAAAAATTAAAATTAAGGGGTGAGAAAGACATTCTTCTGGGAATTCCACTGGGAGAGGTAAAATGCAGAAAATAATTGCACATAAAAGAGGCACAAAAGAACTTTTATGGTGGAGTGGGATTCCCTTGAAACATAGTCTCATCAGAATTGGCTCAAAGCAGGAATAACATACTCACTCAACTGAGTATAGAAATCTCTCTTACCTTACAGGAAAGTAGAAAGAGAAGGTGATAAGGAAGGGGGTGTACTGATAGAAGGAAGTATAGATTGGGGGAGATGGTGATCAGAAGCAAAATACCTTTGAGGATGGACAGGATGAAAAAAGAAAGAGACCATAGAATAAACAGAGTGGAAAATAGGATGGAGAGAAATATACAGTAGTCAAAAATGAAAAAAATGTACAAGTTTCTCTAATAAAGGCTCATGTCTCAAATACATGAAGAAATGAGTCAAGTATATAAGGCAACAAGTCATTCCCCAATTGATAAATGGTCAAAGAATGTGAACAGGAAGTTTTCAGGTAATCAAAGCTATCCATCTTCATGTGAAAAAAATACTCTATTAATTAGATACATACAAGTTAAAACAACTTTGAGATATCTCCTCACATCTATCAGATTGGTTAGTATGACAAATGTTGGACGAGATGTGGGAAAATTGAGACAGTAATATACTATGGGAGAGTCGTGAACTGATTCAGCCATTCTGGAAAGCAATTTGGAATTATGCCCAAAGGACTATCAAATTGTATATACTCTTTGACCTAGCAATACCATTCCTAAGTCTGTATCCCAAAGATATAAAAAATCAAAAGGGAAAGGACCTGTTTGAATAAAAATATCTATTGTAGCTCTTCTTATGGTGGTGACAAATTGGAAACTGAGGCAATGTCCATCGTTTGGGGAATGGTTGAACAAGTTGTGGTATGTAATTGCAATGGAATACTATTGTGCTATAAGAAATGATGAGGGAGATGGTTTCAGGAAAACCTGGGAAGACTTACATGAATTGATGCATAATGAAGCAAGCAGAACCAGCAATATTGTATGATAAATAACTGTGAATGACAACTATTCTTAGTAATACAATGATCCAAAACAAAGGACTTATGATGAAAAATGCCATCTGCTTCCAGAGAAAGAACTGATGGAGTCAGAATTCAGACCAAAGCACACTTTATTTTACTTTCTTTCTTCATTTGTTTTTACATAAGTTTTCTTCCACTGTCTGCCCTTTGATCCAGCCATAGCACTGCTGGGTTTGTACCCCAAAGAGATAATGGACACAAAGACTTGTACAAAAATATTCATAGCTGCACTCTTTGTGGTGGCAAAAATTGGAAAATGAGGGGATGCCCTTCAATTGGGGAAATGGCTGAACAAATTGTGGTATATGTTGGTGATGGAATACTATTGTGCTCAAAAGAATGGTGAACTGGAGAAATTCCATGGAGACTGGAACAACCTCCAGGAAGTGATGCAGAGCGAGAGGAGCAGAACCAGGAGAACATTGTACACAGAGAATGACACACTGTGGTACAATCAAATGTAATGGACTTCTCCATTAGTAGCAATGCAGTGATCCTGAACAACCCGGAGGGATCTATGAGAAAGAAAACTATCCACATTCAGAGGAAAAACTGTGGGAGTAGAAACACAGAAGAAAAACAACTGCTTGAATACATGGGTCGAGGGGATATGGTTGGGGATGTAGACTCTAAATGAACATCCTAGTGCAAACACCAACAACATGGAAACAGGTTCTGATTAAGGACACAAGTAATACCCAATGAAATTGTGCATTGGCTACGGGAAGGGTGGGTAGAGTGGAGGGGAGGGAGGGAAATAATGTGATTATTGTAACCAAGCAATAATGTTCTAAATTGACTAAATAAACTAATTAAAATGGAGAAAAAAACATGTTTTCTTCCACAAAAGGATTAATATGGAAAAATTATGATTGCATATGTAAAATTTGTATCATATTGCTTACTGCCTAACAGGTAGGGCAGAGGGAAGGGAGGGAGAGAATTCAGCAATCAAAAAAAAGATTTTAAAAAGTTAAAATTGTTTTTACATTTAATTGGAAGGAAAATAATTTTTTAAAAAAGAAATTATGAGGAGAGATAGTTTCAGAGAAACCTGGAAAGACTTATATGAATGGATGCATAACAAAGTATGCAGAACCAAAAGAACAATTTATATGAAGACTGCAATTTGGTAAACGCAAGCAACTTTGTAAGAAATTAGGAATACTTATCAAAGCATTGACCAACCATGATTCCACAGTATCAGTGATGAAAAAGGCTATCCACCTCTTTTTTTTTTTAACCCTGACCTTCCATCCTAGAATCAATACTGTGTAATTGGTTCCAAGGCAGAAGAGTGGTCAGGGCTAGGGCAATGGGGGTTAAATGCCCACTTCTTGATAGAGAATGGATGAGCTCAGAGTGCAGAATGAGACAAATATATGTATATATGTATGTAATTTTATGTAGCCAATATGGAAATTTGATTCAATTGACTATATATGTTTTGTAATGAAGTTTATTTTTCTTTAGTTCTCAAGTTGGAGGCATAGGAGGATTGAATAGGCAGATTTGTGCTGATTAAAGAAAATAAAATATAATTTATGAACAAATAATTTATTAAATGAATCATAAATGAACTCTCAGAGAAACAAGTCTTGGGACCAGATGGATTTACAAGCAAATTCTACCAAAGATTTAAAGAATTAATTCCAAAACTACATAAATTGTTTGGAAAAAAAAGAAAATAATGGTTCTACCAAAGTCCTAATATGGTCTTGATACCTAAACCATGGAGAGTCAAGTCACAGAAAGAGAGCTATAGACCAATATCCCTAATTTAAAATGATGGAAAAATATTTAAATAAAATATTAGCAAGGAAACTATAGCAACATGTCACAAAGATCATACCCTATAACTAGATCAGATTTTGAGCAGGAATACAGGGGTGGTTTGATATTAGGAAAGCTATAACTATGAATGGCCTTATTATTAACAAAGACAATGAAAACTATCTATAGATGCAGAAAAAGCTTTTGACAACAAACAATATCCATTCCTTTTAAAATTGGTAGAAAACATATGACTAGATGGACCTTTCTTTAAGATAAGTACTGTCTGTCTAAAACCAAGAGTCAACATTATTTGTGATGGGAATAAGCTAGAAAGCCTTTCTGATAAGAGTAGAGCAATGTAAGGATGTTCGTTATCATTATTACTATTCAATATAACGCAAGGGGAGGTGGTGCCCTTTGGGATACTTGGGGAAATGTTTGCTGTTTTTGAAGTCAACATCTTTCTAAAAATGAATTTGTATTAAGTGGTCGATTTGAAGAGAGGTGGCTCACCGTGAGAAGAACACAAGTGGAGACCAAGCCAATGGCATTAGAGAAGCGACATATCTAACTCAAACCCTTCAGGGTCTACCAAGAGTCCTGAGAGGGGAGATATAGCTGCCCTAACTCTGGGAGAGAGCTACAGAAGACTTGCTGCAAGAACAGACATAGAAGCAGCTAAGGTTGAAAATACAGGTAGGAGAACAACTCTCAGTACTCCACCTCCAGAGAAAGAACTGTTGGCATAGAAAGCAGAAGAAAACATGATTTATCTCTCATTTATTTGGGTATATGTTTGGGGGGCTGGTTTTATATGATTATTCACTTATAAAAATGAATATGGAAATGTGTTTTAGGTGATTCCACCCAGTGGAATTGCTTGTCAGCTCCAGAAGGGGGAGGAAAAAAAGGAGGGAGACAATATGGATCGTATAACTTTGGAAAACTTATGTGGAAATGTATTAAAATAAAAAAAAATTAAAGGAAAGGTAGGTAGGATGGATCCAAACTGGAAAGAAGAGAAAGGAGATTGGACTTTGCTCAAGTCTTTGATAAAAAAATATATATATTTTAAAATATATATTATATATATATATAACACATATTATATATAATATATATATTATCTGTGAGAGGGCCCTGGGACACCCTAGTAGAGACTATCATTGAATACCTTTGCTTTTAGTTAGTTGCCATCCTCTGTCTGACTAGTAAATGAAAACACACTGAAGCAGTTTTATGAGATAAGGTAGAACTTCAGTTCATAGAACATAGAGTGTTAGAACCAGAAGGAACCTCAGGGATCGTTTAAGTTTGCTCTACTTGAAATAACTTGCCCAAAGTCACACAAAGAGTTGACAATAGTTAGGATTTGAATACAGGTCTTCTGACTTCTAGTGAAAGAGAGAAGAGATACAGTTGTGGAGGAAGGAGAACATAGGGTCCTTACCGCCAGGGGTACAATGGAGGCCCGGCCTTTGTTAGTGACAGGTTTCTCTTTCAGACTGGTCAGGAGTAGCTCCAGAAGGTCCCGGATATCACAACTGGGTTTTCGAAGAATTAATTGCCTCCACATCTCTGCCCCATTGCTATCAGGGTACAAAAGCAAGTCATAGGGGTAGTGTGAACCCACCCACTTGCCAGAGGATGCCCAATGGCCAGGTATGAGGTAGGACAAAAAGGAGAGTAGCATTTATTAGAGGTCATCAGGAATAGATATAGTTCAATGTAGACTTCTAACAATAAGAGCTGCTCCCTTGGAATGGGCTACGTTGGAAGGTAAGTAGTGAGCTCCCCATCACTGCTGTTCAAGTGGCAGTTGGGAGAACAATTCTCAGGGAGGAGATTCATATATCAGGCAGGAAGTCTCTTCAAACCCTAAAACTCTAAAAGTATATGACTCTAGGACCCTCGCTTGGTCAGTGATCTTCCCAAGGAATTAGAAGTGAGATCTTGTAAACATAGTCTGCTCTAGCTTTAACCCAATCCAATGCCTGATTGGTTGCCTCCATCACCAAGGATTCAGTGAGGAGTCAGGAAGGTAAAGATGGCACTGACTTGGTTCTCACCATTAATGCTATGAACATTCTATGAGTTATTGTCAAGGAGGGCAAGTATAGTAGTTCATAACCTCCTATCTACAGAGAACTAGTTAGCTCCACAAAGTCAGAGGACCAGGTTCTAAATGCTAGCTCTGTCACCTAATGCCAAGTCACCCAATCCCTTCTTGGTCTCAGCTTTCTTGTCAAACAAGGAGGTTTCATTAGATAACTCCTAAAGTCTGCATCAGATGTAAACTCTATGGTCTTTGGGATTCACAACATTTCTGAGGGAGAGTAATTCTTATCTGGCAATTGAGACAACTGAGGCCCAAGAAGGAGATAAAGTTCTTTCAGATAAAGGAAGTGGCAGGCACCTCAAGCTGAGGCCCTGCCCCACTGTCCTTGACTGGTACCTGTCCAGTGGGAGGGGACACATGAGCAGAGCAATGACCACCTCAGTCATGAAGGAACTGGCCAAGAGGGAGATGGGCAAGAGGGCAACTTCTCGGGCTCTTGGCTCATGGATGCCATGCAGATGCACATAGATGCCGTTCATGATCTCTGGAATCTGGAGGAAAATGGGAGACAGAAGTAGAGAAGTGGAGGCAGATAGAAGAGGGAAAAAGGAAGAGAGAGGAGAAAGGAAAAAGAGAGATGGATAGAAAGGAAGAAGGGAGTAGAACCCAGAGAAGAAAGATAAGTGAAAGAAAGGACGAAAGAAAATAAAGAGAAATAAAAGCAAAGAAGGAAAGGAAGAGAGTAGAAGGAAGAATAAAAAATAGAAGGGACAAATTTGAAAGTAGAGGAAGAGAAAGGAGAGAAGGAAGAAAAGAAAAAGGGGGAAGGGGGATGGGAGAAGAGAGAAGAAAAGAGAAGAGAAGAGAAGAGAAGAGAAGAGAAGAGAAGAGAAGAGAAGAGAAGAGAAGAGAAGAGAAGAGAAGAGAAGAGGGAGAAAGACAGAGGCAGAGAAGAGAGAGTAGAGAAGGGAAGGGAGAAAAAGGGGAAGAGAGAAAAGAGAAGGGGGACAGAAAGGGACAGAGAGAAGAAAGGAGATGAGAGGAAAATGGATGGACAGAGGGGAGGACAGAGGGGAAAGGAGAAGAGGGAGAAAGAGAGGGACAAAGGAGAAGAAATCAGAGAGAAGGGAGAAAGAAGGGAGAGGGAAAGAGAGAAGAGAGAAAGGGTTGACAGAGCAGGGGGAAGAGAAAACAGGAGAGATGGAAGAAAGGAATGCGATCAGAAAGACGAGAGGAGGGGGCCAAGGATGAGAAGAAATGAAGAAGAGAGAGAGAGTAGAAGGACACAGGGGAAGAAAAGAGAAAAGAGAAGAAAGAGGAGTTTGGGAGAAGTTAATGCACTAGTGTGACCTATTTTAACCAAGTACCGATTCTCTTTGGCAAAACTGTGGCAGCTCAGGGACTTTCTCCAAACTTGTCTCACTATTATTTTGTCACTCTGCCTTGTCTATGGAGAAAGCTCCCAAAATACAAAATGATACATAATAAAAAAGAAAGAAAACTGAAAAAATAAGGTGATTCACTTCCTGAAGTCCTTCAGAGGTCCCAAAAGTCTCACTTTCAGTGAGAGGAGAATTAGAGAAAGAGGGGAAAGGATATAAAGAGAACGTCAAGTAGAGAAGAAAGAGAAGGAAGGAAAAAGGGATGAAGAAAGTAACTTGGAGGGGGAAGAGGAATGAGGATGGGGAAAAGGAGAAAACTTAAGAAGGAACAGGGTCAAGGGAAAGCGGAGGATGAGCAGACAAGGAAGGGAAGAATGAGAAGACAAAGAGAGGCTGAGATAGGAGGAAGTAGTCAGGAGAAAGAGAAGCTGCAGGGACTCCTGTAGGGAGTAGAATCTGGGTCCCAAGCTGAGAGTGATGGCTCTTTTCTATAGAAAAGCCCTCTTATTCCTCATTGGCTGAGAGGAGAGAGGAGAAGAAGGTACCCCTGGGGCTCTGCTGTCTTTCCCTCCCCCTGAAGCCAGATGTGCATTCAAGTAGGCATCCTTTCCAATCTCCCGGTCTCTGCCCCTTTGATGACCCAAGAGCACTGTCCAGAGACCACTCAAAGATGGAGTTGAGGTAGAAAAGGGGAATACTGGGGCTCCCTATCCTGGGGACTGCCTCCTCTCCTTGCTTCTGGGACTTTCTCCAGTAGCCTTCTTACCACCTCCAATACCCTGTGTCTATACCACTCCAGAACGGAGCTCAGGGTGACCTCAGAAGCCAATTGCATCATTTCTGCTGTGTCCTTTGTAGGAGTTTCTTGGTCATCCCTCAGGCCTTCCAAAGCAGCCAATAACAGGTCTTTCACTTGTTGGGGTCCAAGAAAGTCTCCAAACTCCTGAAACGCACAGACACACATGTAGAAGAAGGATTAGCCTCATTCCACCTGGCCCCAGGGAGAAGAATTTGAGCCAAGGAGGGTATGTTGGAAAGAGGCAGATTCTCCATCACTGAATTTTTCAAATCATAGGTACCAGAAGATGGAAGTTTGGGGCTGGAGCAACATGAAGGGGACAAAAAATGAGCATTTGTGCTATTTGAATGCAGCTGGGACCCAAAGAGAAGAAAACCAGAGACAGAGATGTCAGGGGACATGGTGGGGACAGTTTCTGGAAGATTCATGCAAGCAACCAAGGAGGACATTGGTACATTCTTTCTCAGAGCACGGAGACCAAGAACATTAACCCTCTTCTACCTTGGAACCAACACATACATTGATTCCAAGATAGAAGGTAAGGACTTTTTGAAAAACTTTTTTAAAAGTCATTATATTTTTCAGTGAACAAAAATCTGTTTTCTCCCCTTCTCCCCTCTACCTCTCCATGAAGAGAAACAAAACCTTGTAACAAATGTACATAGTTATTAGTTATTTTAAAGAATTAATCTGTAAGGGCATTTAGGATGCTAGGAGCATCGGGGAAGGCTACGGACTGAGCTTATTCAGTACCGGGAGACTGGATTTAGGGAGAGAGGGACACTAGGGGAGGGAGGAAGCACACTCACTCCAGACATCAGCATCCTGGAGGTTTCCAAACACCAAGGCTCTGGATCCATAGAATGTCAGCCTCTTGAGGACAGGACTTGTTCCATTGACCAGTGTGTAGGATTGCTCAATCAACTAGCTTCCCCTCCCTCCCCTCCCCATCACCTGTAGTTACCGCAATCACTCTCAAGATGTTTTGGCAAGGGCTGACGGGGTTGTAGGGCCCTAGAAATCGCTTGTTGCTCTCGTACAGCTCTAGTTCATTGGTTTCTTCCTTATCCAGGTTCCCTGGAAGGAGAGAGAGATGGAGCTTTCTTCTCAGACAGAGAGCCCACCACCCACTCATGCTCAACTGGTCTAACCCTTCATAGGAACCTCATCATAGAAACCCAGGCTATAGCAGCCTCATCTAGGAACTCAGGGGCCAGGAGACCTGGGTTCTGAGTTCATCTCTGCCACCATCTTTCAAGGTAGCCTTCAGGATGCTGCTCATCTTAGCTTCTTTATAATCCCAGGGCAATGGCAAAGAGTATGGTTTAGAGGTGAGAAGGGACCTGAAAGATTATCTGGAGGGCAGCTAGATGGACTGAGAGTCAGGCCCAGGGATGGGAGGTCCTGGGTTCAAATCCGATCTCAGACACTTCCTAGCTTTATAATGCTGGGCAAGTCACTTAAATCCCATTGGCTAGCCCATACTGCTCTTCTGTTTTGGAACCAATCTAAAAGGAAAGGTTTTAAGAAAAAAAAAGATGATCTAATTCAGAACCTTCATTTTACAAATGAGGAAACTGAGTTTTAGAGGCAGGAAGTGACTTACTCAAAGTTGCTGAAGTATAAGGGAATGGCAGAACTGGATTATGGTCTAGTAGTGGGCATTGGATTAGATGGCCTTTGAGGTTTCTTTCAGCTCTTAAATTTGGGGGAATCTATCTACTTCTAGCTTTGACATTCTTTTTTCCCTTTTTAAACCTCCACCTTCCATCCTAGAATCAATACTGTGTATTGGTTCTAAGACAGAAGAGTAGTAAGGGCTAGGCAATGGGGGTTCAGTGACTTGCTCAACTAGTAAATGTCTGAGGACAGATTTGAACCCAGAACCTCTCATCCCTAGGCCTGGCTCTCAATTCACTGAGTCACCTAGCAGCTCCCATCTCCAACATTTCATTTTCTTAACATGGCCTTAAGGGAATGCTGAGGAACCTAATGCTACTTATGGGAGAGCCCAGTTGGACGTGTCTTCCTTGTGTTCTTCCTCCATGCTACTCATCCCATCACATACTCTTCTGTAATTCCAGGATGGTATAAAGGATGATGACACCATCCAGGGCTTCACTGCCAATCTCTTCATCTGGGTCACAGATTCGAAGAATGAGCCGTCCAAGCAGAAGACCAAACATGGGAAAGCCAGGGACTAACTGTTTGATAGAATCATAGATCACAAATTTAGAGAGGTCTCAGAGGTCACTGAATTTAATCTGCTCATTTTAGAGCTAAGAAAAGCAAAGATGATAAAGATTCAGTGATTTGTCCAGAGTCAGAGGCAGGATTTGAACCTCAGAATTCCTGACGCCAAGGGCACCACTTTAACCCCAATGCCATGCTAGCTCTCTTGGTTGATTAACAAAGGCTTATTGAATATTGGCCTTGTGGGAAAGCCTTGTCTGTAGCAGGCACTGAGGATACATGCAGAGTGAGCCTGGCTAAGACCCTCAAGAGAGAAGAGACCTTGTCCCTGACCCTTGAGGAACATGGTGGCCATTGCTCTGAAGAATATGAACACAAGCAAGAGAGCCCTATGAGAAAAGATCCGAGTGTAGAGTGAGATACAACCAGATATTCCAAACTGCAGAAGTATTAAAGTGAGGGCCCTTGCCCCCCCCAAAACTCTTGAGTGGGACCTCATCATATTAAAATGTAATTGGGAAATATTTAAGAAAATATAATACAAGTTAGATAATGTTCATTTGTGGTTTTCTGAGTCAATGTGAGGCCAGCATGGCTCTGTTTGGGTCTGGCATCACGGTAGCCAAGCAGGGGAGATGGAGAGTAGGGGGCTTGGTGTGGTGGAGCTCAGGGAAGACCACATAGGTGGTGGGCTCTTGAGTTGAGCCTTGAAGGAGCCTTGAGTTGAGCCTTGAAGGAAGTTGTGGCTGTGAATTGTCATGTCTGTCTGATTTAAAGGACGGGATGGGCATTGATTGATGTCAAGAATTAGGGAGAGGCTGTTCTTGGGGGTGGGAGTATTGGGAGGAGAAAGAAGAGTGGTTATGAGCAGAGGGAAGAGTAATAGCACTGGAGTGGGGTTGTTTCTGGTAAGAGATGGATTCTTCGTCCTGGGACTTAATAATGGCACACTTACTGGTGCTGACAATGGGGGAATGTGTGTGTCTATCTGTCTGTCTGTCTGTCTGTCTGGGGGCATGAATGTGTGTACTCATTGGGGGAGGATGGTGTACTCATCTGCTTCTATGCCCTTTCACCCTGATAGGCTGTAAATTCCTCGAGGGCAGAGACTGGTTTCACTTTTGTCTTTGTATCCACAGTGCTCAGCATACAGTAGGTGCTTATTACATACTTGATGGATGGAATGGAATAAAGCAGAGAAAAGGCTTTGCCAGTTAGGTTCATTGGAATTGGAACCAATGGAGGAACAGCCCTGAATGCCAAATGGAAAAGTCTGAATTTGAGCCCATCAAGGCAATGCCTGTTGTAGGTTCAACAGAAAGGAATGGGAGAAGACGGCGTCCATAGGACAGGCTTCCAGGCAGATATGACTCTGAACAAGCTTGTCTCCTCCTCCATTCAGGCAATCGGCCCCAAGTTCCCCAGCATCCCATCCCTCCTTCTCCCTACCCTTGCCCCCTGGTCCCATGCTCAAATGTATAAAGTACATAGATTCTACACACACACACACACACACACACACACACACACACACACACACACACACACACACACACCATATCCAGCCCATCCTCTTCTCTCCTGAAACATCTTATATTTTCTTTCCTGACTTTATTATTTCTACCTGTGCTATCATCATTCATTAGGGGGCAGAGATTTGGAGCAGGAAGGAACCTTAGAGGCTATATAGTCCAATCTGCTCCCCTTTTCCATATTTTATAGATGAGGAAACTGAGGCCCAGAGAAACGAGACTTACCAGGGTCATACAGTAAGTCACCATCAGAGAAGAGATTTAAACCCAAGTCCCTCTGAGCCCAAAGCCAATACTTTTGCCCCATAATGCCTCTGATTAGTCTCCCATGTTGCCAATCTTCTCTTTCCCTCACCTCTTCTAGTCTACTCATCATTTTCAATTTGCACAATGTCTCTCCCATCTGTCTCCTCTCTGTTCCCGTGGCCACCAGCCCTACCCCAATGTGGACTCCTGTCAAAGCTTTCTTCCAAGCCCTTTTGTCTTTGAGGTGTATTATGTGTCATTTGTAAAGAATTCTCCCTTTCCAATCCATCCTGGCAAATGAAGCTTTTTTCTGCATACATCTGGCCCCATCACTCTTCTCCTCAAAATTCTGCAGTGGCGCCCCTTTGTCCACAGAATAAAGTTCAAACTCCCCTGTCTGACATCCTAAACCATCACAATATGGCACCACCCTGCCTTATATCACATAGATTCCTGATGCACTACACTGGGACAGCAGCTACATGGCATAGTGTACAGTGTTGAGCCAAGAGTCATCAAGATATGAGTCAAATTTGGCCTCCGACACTACTACTTGGGTGATCCAGGACAAGTCACTTAACATTGTTTGCCTCAGTTTTCTCATTTGTAAAATGGGAAGAATAACAGCACCTACATTATAGAGCTGTTTTAATGATCACGAGATAATTTTTGTGAAGCATTTAGCACAGTGCTTGGCATATAGTAGGTATTTATAAATATTTATTCCATCCATTCATCTATCAAGCCAAATTGGCCTGATCTTTGTTGAAATACCTCCTATGATTTCTCACCTCTATGCCTTTGTTCATGCCCTGGGCATGAAATGTCTTCCTTCTATTTCTTTGAATTATTGAATTTTAGTCTATTCTTTAAAGCCCAACTGAAGGTACCATCTCTTCCAGAGGAGCTGGGGAGGGAAGCTGCAATGCAGATATGCCTCTTATTCATTCCCTCACCTGACACTACTCTGTGCTTCTCTAATACATTAATCAGGTATTATTTTTATTTACCTAATGGGTCTTCTCTCCCCCTACTAGACTATATGTTCCATGAAGGCAGAGATTATGGCTAATGATTCACTGCTCAGCATGTAGTCAGCCCTTTCCAAACAAATGGATAATATTGAACTGATTAGAATTAGCACAGATATAGACACAGACACAGACATAGGTACACATAAAGGTATATGTACATGGAGACAGTCTGAGACCTCAGGAGGTTTCAATTCTATTTCTGGTCAGACTACTTATTAACTGTGTCACCATGGGCAAGCCAGTTCCCCTCTGGGGGCCTCAGTGTTCTCCTCTATCACAAGTCAGGGTTAGAATAGAGAGTCTCCCCCATCTCTTCTAGCTCTAATATCCCAAATTCACATGCACACAGAATAAGATAATATACTCAGACAGCCCGGGGACATACTCAGAAACAAGCAGTCATGCATGGATACTACTGGACACACACAGACTGTCTTGTGAGGCAGGTACCCACATAATAGTTCCGTCGGTTCTGCTCTATGCTCAACTTTTCCTTGTTTTGAGGCTCCATAGGGGTGTTTGAGTCATGTTCTATGTGGCTGGTAAAGAAAGACTGAGTCTGAAGAGTGCAGTTCAGCAGGGACACATTGTTGTTCACCGCTCTAGCTCTCTCATGAGCCTTTGCAGATGTTATCCAGGGTCCCAGCGGCTGTGGGGAGAAGAATTTGTTTGTGGTGGCTGAGGCCAGCTGGTCAAGAGACTTAGGCTTGGGCCCCAATTCCATGTGTGACCTTGGAATGGCTTTCCTTTCTTTGGGTCTCACCCCTTCCTCTGGCAAGTGAGGTCTTGGGGCTGGATGACCCTGAAATTCCTTCTGAGCTCTGAAATGTTATTAGTCTCTTTTTCTCTGGCTGCTGGACATGGGCTTTTGTAGCTGGGCATGTAGCTTTTGTAGCAAGGACCAGGCAAAGAACCACAGGCTGTTAGGGGCTAGAAGGGAACTTTGAATATAGAATGTGGGAGCAGGAAAGAATCCTGGAATACATCACTAAAGCATAAAACATAATGGTGGTGAGTCTAGAAAGAATCTTAGAATGTAGAAGGCATAAAATGGACATTAGAAAGGAAAATGTTAAAGCTGGAAGGAAAGAAAGGTAGAGCCAGAAAGAACTTTAGAATACAGAATGCATAAAATGCACATTAGAACAGAAATATCAGTTTTGAGAGGGAACTTAGAACATAGAAGACTGGTGCTGGGGGAACCTAGAACATAAAAATCAGAGTTGGCAAGAACCTAGAACATAGACTCAGGCTGGGGAAGGAAACTGCAATGCAGAAATGTTGGGTAAGGGTGGGAACTTAGAACACAGAAAACCAAGGCAGAAAGGAAACCTAGACCATAGAAAGTCAAAGCTGAAGGGAACTAGAAATAGATATGAGGGCAGGGAGAGAAGCTAGGTTGCAGAATGTCAGGGAGAGGAGGAATTTTAGAACATGGAAGGTCAGAACTGAGAGAGAATATAGAACAAGTTATTAGCACATGAAGGGAAATGAAGACAGAATATCAGGGAATGAAGGAAACTTAGAACAAAGAAGGTCAGAAATGAGAGAGACCCTAGAACCTAAAACAGTGATGGTGAACCTATGGCACAGATGTCAAAGATGGCACATAGAGCACTCTCTGTGAGCACTCAGCCACCCTCCCTCCACTGCCCTCACCAGAGTTCATTACTAGAAAGGCAGAGGTACTTGGGTGGAGCTGCTCCCCTCCCCCTGCACCTGATGACATTTTTTCACATCATCCACCCCTCTGCCCAGAAGCCCAATGGGAGTATATAGGGGGGAAAGTGAGTGGCAGATGACAGAGCTGGAGGGGAGCAGAGTGCTTAGGCCACTTCCCTTCTCCTCTCTACACTTGCTGAGGATATTCCTCACTTCACCCACCCCTTCACCCAGCAGCCCAATGGGAAAGCTTCTTCCCTCCCCTGTATTAGGTAAGAGGTGGGGTCAAGTATCCAGCATGTGATTGGGGGAGGTGCACAGCACATGGTTTTGGGGGGCAGGCACAGCACTCAGTGGAGGGGTGGCAGGCTTCAGCATTCCATCTATAAAAGGTTTGCCATTACTGACCTAGAATATCAGAACTGAGAGGGAACTTAGAACAGAGACTGTCATAACAGGGAAGGACCATGGGATACAGAATGTGAGAACTTGGAAGGACCTTAGACCACAGAATGCCAACGCTTGAAGAGGTCTTAAAATATGGAATGCTAGAGCTGGAATGGGCCTTAAAACATAGAACATTAGAACTAGAAATTAACTGAGAGTGAAGGACATGTAGAATTACACAAGAACACAGAGCCCAGAATGTCAGAACTAAAGTGGACCTGGGAATATAAAATGCAAAGATTGAATACTGTTACAAACAATGTTGGAGAGGAAAAGAAATTTGGACCATAATACCTGAGCTAGGAAGAACCTTTAAGCATAGAATAGGTGGTATATACATTTGGACATAGAATGTCTAGAGTAAGAGACAGAGGCCAGGGTACTGAGGATACTAAAACAATTAAGACAGATCCCTCAAGAATTTGGCAATCCAGCAGGGGCACAGCTCCAAATAATGCCAAGACAAGGCAGAATGCCCTGAGGTCCTCTGAGGGAGCTGTGGAGAAAGAAAAGAAGGCTTCCTGGAAGAAGAAGCATTTGAGTGGGGCTTAGTAGCTTATAGAAGACCTCAGAGGCAGAAATAAAACAGGAACAGTGCTCCAGGAAGAAATAAAAGCTTAGAGGAAAGATCTGGAGATAGTCAAATACAGTGTATTTGGGGAGGAGAGACAAGGTAGGTAGAGAGGGGGTTTAGGAGGGTCTTGAGTGCCAGGCTAAGGAATAAGGCATTGATCCTGGGATAGGAGGACATTCTTTGCTGTTAGAGAATAGGCTTTGATTCCTCTTAATATCCTAGTGTGGGCAGGGTGGGAAAAGCTGGGGGATGGTGGGAAGTTAGTCACTGAGGCCACCAAGGCCCACCTACCTCCTCAAATCAACACAGATGTGTGCTGTGAGGGGCCAATGAAGGAGGTCACCCCAGACATATGGAGAAAGGAAGCAAATTGGGACAGAGGAAGTAGAAAGAGATTTAGAAGAAAAAATGAGATTGGAAGGGGCAAAAGGAAGAAGCAGAGATTGAGGCAATGGAGATGGGCAGAGACAAAAAGGGATGGAAGAAGACAGGGATAGGGGATGAGGATAGAGGAATAGAGCAAATAAAATGGAACAGGAGCATGACCCATCTATCCATTCCTTTGTGGTGAAACTTGTCTCTAGACCTTATCTTCCTCATCTGCAAAATGGGGACAATCACCCCAACTTGTGCATTTCATAAAACTTTTGTGGAAAATGAGACAGTTGTTTTTAAAAGCTTTTGTAGGGACAGTGAGGTAGCTCAGTGGATAGAGACCAAGGTCTGGAGATGGGAGGTCTTGGGTTCAAATCTGAACTCAGACACTTCTAGCTGTGTGACCCTGGGCAAGTCACTTAGCCCCCCATTGCCTAGCTCTTACTGCTCTTCTGCCTTGGAACCAACACACGGTATAGATTCTAAGATGGAAGATAAGGATTAAAAAAAGAAAGAAAAAAGCTTTTGTTAATTATTAAGCCCAGCATCTTGAACAGCCATTGCTAGGTAACAAGGAGCTGGACTCAGACTTGAGGATGAAGAGAAAAGTGGGCTGGATCATAGACCTCCCATTGGCAAATTCCTTCCTGGGCCTCCATTTTGGGGATGAGGCCTATTTGGTCATGTACCATTTGCCTCTGGCTTGTGCTTTTGACTCTACTGACTTCAGCATTAGGTGTGTACTTTCTCCTCCCCTCCCCTTTTATTCATGGACTCCCCTCATCCAAATGTAAGCTCCTTGAGGACAGGGACCATCTTTCTTTTAGATTAATTTATCCTCCCAGCACTCAGTACAGTGCCTAACACATAGTAGATGCTTAATAAATGCTCAGGGCTTGTCTGCCAGCCTAGAGCTGAAGGAGTGTCAGAGGCCACCTAGTTCTTCCTCATCAGTTTATAGATGCAGAAACTTAGTCCTAAAGATTGAATTACTTGTGCAAAAAGTATGCAGCAAAGCCTGGATTCAAATTCAGTCTCCTTTTTACTATCCCACACTATGCCACTCCATTAATAGGTCCCAAACTGCCACTTGACTCAAAAGTGCATCTTTGGGGCATCCATATACCCTCAGTGATGCTGTGTGGTTGGAAGTCATGAACTGTTGCCATCTCAGATGAACCATAAAAGCATAGATTTGGAGCCGGAAGGGCTCTTGGGGGTCAAAAGTTTCAACCTTCTATTTGACTTGTCCAAGATCACACAAGTGGTGAGTAGAAGAGGTGGTGTTTGAACAAGGGGTCCTGTGACTCTAAATCCATGACTCTTTCCCACTGTGGGAATGGGTGAAAGGGATGACAGTGGGAATGGAGATGGGGTAACAGAGATGGGGAATGGCGGAGAGAAGGAAGGGATGAAAGATAGGGGAGAGGAGTTGAGAAGAAGGGAGAAATGGTGGGGAAGAGGTTGGAGGGGAGGAGGAAGAAGGGTTCATTCCTGATGACATCATGACAACATGAGATGTTCATTTCTCCAGTCTCATCCCTACCTCCCAAACCCTGTGCCCAGACCCATCCCCTCCACCTTTTCTCTCGTCCATCCATTGCCTCTAACTTGTCCAAGGCCAGGTCCAGAACCATCTCGAAGGCTTCTGCTCACCTCCAAAATGCTAGTCAGGCTAGCTGGGGTAGGATCTTCTAGGAAGAGAGACTTCAGCAATGCCTGAAGAGCATCCAGGGTCTGAGAATACAATATCTGAGAGAGGGGAGGAGAAGAAAAGGGAGGTAATTAGGAGTTCTGAAGAATGGTAAGAGGACCTCCCACAAGCAATAGGTCATTCAAAGGAGAGGAATCAAGGAGATACCTTTAGCCCCTTCTGTGGGTTAAGGGGACGAGAATCATAGACTCTCTTGGGTGGAATGCCCTCTGAGGTCAGTCAGTCAGTCAATCAATAAACATTTATTAAGCTCCTACTATTTTTAGCACTGGGGATTCAAAGGAAGACAAAGCAAGCAAACAAAAAACCCCAGTCCCACTCTGAAGGAAGTCAAAGCGCGATGGAAGAGAAAACATTGAGATAACTGTGTAGGGGGTGGGTAAAGGGTCAAAATGGCAGAGTAGAAGCAGGGAAGCACAAAAACAGCATGAGAATCCCCTCCAACCAATCTTAAAATAATGCCACAAAATGAATGCAGGAGTGAAAGAACCAACAAAGAGACAGAGTGACACAACTGTCAAGAAGAAAAAAGCCTAAAAGGTAGGCAAAGAACATCTGGGGCAGTGGGTGAGAGGGGAGCACAACCAGTAGGAGGCTACAGCAAGGAGTAAGGAGCAAGTCAAGAGCAAGCACACACATGAACCCATTAATAGGTCCCAAGCTGCCACTTGACTCAAAAGTGCATCTTTGGGGCATCCATATACCCTCAGTGATGCGGTGTGGTTGGAAGTCATGAATTGTTGCCATCTCAGATGAAATGAGCACACACACACACACACACCACATCTGCTGTGTCCTGTTCTGACCCTGAGCTCAAGGCAACATCCAGACCCTGAGACCCAATCTGAGCAGATAGAGGTCCAAGCCAATGCACACCCCTTGAGGTTCCAAGCAAACCTGCAGTGGCGCAAACCTGCAGTGGCGTCTGGAATTCCAGCCCAGGGCAGTCTGTGCTGAAGCAACCTGATCTGTGTGGGCCCAGACTGAGGCCAGGAGTCCCAGCCAGGGCCTGTGGCGAGGATATAGATCCCAGTTTGGGGTAATTGGTGAACCCAAAGCCGGACCCCCTGAGCTTCTTGTCAAACGTTCAATTGAGGACTAGGCAGTCTACTGTATGCATGACTTGGTCAAGACCAAAAGTTCACCTAAGCCTGAGACTAGATTTGGAGCTGTGCCTGATCTGATCAAGCCCACAGTGAGACCAAAAGCCTAGTCTGAGGTGAAAATTTCAACCATCAGCAGTCTCCAGGTTGATTGAATCAGTAGTAGGAGGTGGCTCTCAGAGCTCCTAGCCTTGAGGCCATCATAACATCTTGGAAGAACTGAAACTGGCAGAAACCCAGAAATAAAGCTAAGGGTAGCATCAAAGATGGACTGAAGCTTAAGAGGGTACCATAGCCTCCCAGAGACCAAAGCCTACCTATAAAAAAGTTGGAAAAATGAGCAGACAAAAAAAAGCACCTAACCATAGAGAATGTTTATGGCGACGAAGAGCAAGGCACAGACACAGAAGGGGACAGTGAAAGCAAAGCTAGTACACTCCAATTCCAAAAGAAAACTACAAATTGGGCACAGATTCTAGAAGACCTCAGAGAAAATGTCAAAAAAAATTAAGAGAGGCAAAGGAAAAATGGGAATGAGAAGTGAAAGCAATGCAAGAAGAAATGGGCCAAATGAAAAAGGAGCTCAAAAGCTGAGGGAGGAAAATCATTTCCTAAAATTTAGACTTGGGCAATCAGAAAACTGTGTACAAACAAGCTATATACAGGATAAACTAGAGATAATTTCAAAGAAAAGGCACTAGCACTGAGAGGAATTAGGAAAGACTTGTTACAGAAGGTAGGACTTCAACTGAAACTTGAAAGAAGTCAGGAGGAAGAGATGAGAAAAAAGAGAACTTCAGACAGAGAGGACAGCCAGTGAAAAAGCCCAGAGCCTGAAGATGGAGACTTGTTTGAGGAATAGCATGGTGACCAGTGTCATCAGATCAGAGTACATAGGTGGGGGAGGGTTACTCCAAGATTTAAAACAGCTTTGACTTTTTTTTCATGGTCAAGAAAAGACTTCATAATAGGCAGTTCTTAAATACCAGATGAATTTAAACTGCAGACTGCCAACTTCACTAACAATACTTTCAAACTAGCTTCAGTTCCTTTTTTTTAAGTCAATGAAATAACCTTCCTCCACTAAAACAATACATCTGTCGCTTTCCAGGGAAGGTGCTAAAAGTTCTGAGTGCTATTTCTATGTAATTTTCACAACTTTTTATTCTTGTTTTTCCTTAAAATAAATTCTATGGAGTGATACCTCAAAACTCACTTAGATATCCTAGTATTTATAAAAACATTTAAATCACAATCTGGAAATTCACAGTAGAGAACTGAAATTTCTGTCACAGATTTAGTCCCCAACTAGTTTACAATGCCATAAATTTCTGCAAATTGGGAGGAATGATTCCCTTCTCTCTTACTTGTTTTTCCTCTCTGCTTCCCCAATTTAGCCCAAGTTATAAATTCAGAGAAGAGACTTTCTTTTTGAAGGGTTTGAAAGTTCTCCATAAAAGTTTTTACTCTTTATACTCTTCTTTCCCTTGTCTGATTAGATCACAGGATAAAGTCATTTTGATTTACCAAGACACAGAACATAGACCACACTGCCAACATAACAGACATTACCCAAATACAAACACCTAAAGAAAAAAAAATAGAATCAGTTGCTGAGGAAATCTTTCCCAAATACTACCAAAAAAGTAGTTTTTAACCCAGAACCAATAAAGCTAAAGGTAGCATCAAAGATGGACTGAAGCTTAAGAGGGTACCATAACGTCCCAGAGACCAAAGCTACCTATAAAAAGGTTGGAAAAATGAGCAAACAAAAAAAAGCACCTAACCATAGAGAATTTTTATGGTGACAAAGAGCAAGGCACAGACACAATTGATCAGATTGTTGTTGGAGATGGGTATTGCCATTTGTGGATCAGGGCAGCCTGGCCAATCCTCACTGCGTGAGCACAAATATTGACCAGGTTCTCAGCTCCAACACTTTAGGGCTGTCCCAAGCAGAGTCCATGGCATTCCCAGGTCACAACTCCTGGAATTCCACCACTACCATTTACTTTGGGTCAAATTGTTGGTGCCAGAACACACCAGGACCAGAACCAGAACCAAGACCAAAACCAAACTAAAAATTTAGAAACTAACCAGGATTTATTGAGTTTGCCAGCAAGGGAACCTCATTTGTACAGGTGCTGACTTCACAGAGGAACAAAAGGACCAAGTTTATATAGGTTTCAATAGGTTTAGGCAGGAAGCAAAATGGGAATGGGGGTACCTTAGGATTGGATAAGACCTGCTGCTGGGGGCAACCTATGATTAGACAGCTTGTTGCTGGGCTAGCAATAGAAGAAGTTCTGCTTCAGATTAGCTATCTCCTGTAATCCTATTCTAATAGACAAGACTTGTCCTTGCTGTGTTAGGAAGTTTACAGTAGGGTGGGAGTTCCAATACAAACAGCGTGAGGAAAGATAGAGGATACAAAGTAGAGTTGCTTCAGCTTTCTTGGTTACCCATAACACCCACTGGAACTATTTCATCATACATTGTTTCTACAAATACAGTCAGATTATTGGAGAAATATTAATTGTCCATGGGTAGGTTAAGGCAACCTAAATAAGGCAATGATAAAAATGACAATACCATCTAAATTCATTATTTATTCAGTGCCAAAACAATCAAACTACCAAAGATTGCTCTATAGAGTTAGAAAAATAACAATAGTATTCATCTGGAAGAAAAAAGGTCAAGAATGTTGAGAATTAGTGAAAAAAAAGGGAAGTAAAGCAGTCAAATAGTACTAAATCTTCAACTATAAGCCATACTCATGAAAGTACTAGTTAAGAAATAGAACGGTTGATCAGTGGAATAGATTAGATACACAGTCAAAAGAAACAAATGAACACAATAGTTATTATTTTATAAACACAAAGATACCAGCTATTGGAATAAGAACTCACTATTTGAAAAAACCTACTGTGAAAACTGGAATTTAAGTCCGACAGAAACTAGATATAGACAATCATCTCATACAATACACCAAGACAGACTCCAAATGGAGACTTGACTTAGTCATAAAGACTAACAACATAAACAAATTAGAAGAACATGGAAGAAATTACCTATAAGAGCTATGGGTAAGGGAAACATTTCTGACCAAACAAAACAGAGAGATACATAGTAAATAAAATGGACACTTTTGATTATATAAAAGTAGAAGTTTTTTTTTGTAAAAATAAAACCAAGGTAGCTAAAATTAAAAGAGAAGCAAAAATATTGGGTGGGGGAGCTTTCCAGGAAGTTTATCTGATATCAATCTCATTTCAAAGGTTATGGGGAAATGATTCAATTTATAAAAATAAGAGACATTTTCAAATCTGACCTAAGATACCAGCTGTGTGACCCTGGGCAAGTCACTTAACCCCAATTGCCTAACCCTAACTGCGATTGTATCTTGGAATTAATACCGAGATAGAAGGTAAGGATTTGGGAGAGAGAGACACAGACAGACAGACAAGCAGACAGAGATAGAGAGAGAGACAGAGAGAGTCCTAATTGATAAATGGTGAAAGGATATAAACTGATATTTTTCAGAGTGAAGGGCCTGATTTCCCTGAATCCTCAAGTTTTCATTATTTGGACTAAGCCTTGTACTGGAAATGATTTATTTCAATGATCCTAACCTAAAGCCTAACAAAAGAAAAGAAACAGCACTTCACTTCCAAAATTTATTTCTATGATTAACTTTTTGAGTATGTTGGGGTGGGAAGGGGGAGAAGTAAATAATCATAATTTTAGAATCAAATATCCAGAAGGCACATTATTCCTAAAATTCAGATTGGGAAAGGCAAGAGATACATCCTTCCTCTCCCCTTTCAGAACAATTAAGTTAAAATAGTACCAAGAGGAACAGACCAGAGTTCCTAAGAGATCTGTTGATTAACATGTACGTACATATGTGGTCATGTATAAATACTGACAAAGAGAACAGCAGTGTGGCCTGGTGGTTTGATTCTTTGATTTTTTTTTAAAGGAGCTGTCCAGCATTAAAGGTTGAAATTCTATGATTTGTCCCCAGTCCATCATGTGCTCTGTGATTACATTAGATAAACCTACTGTGATAATGTGGTGTCAACACTCTCTGCTGAGTCTTTACCCATCCTGAGACATTGGATTGGGTGAAATATCCTCAGGCCCCTTATGAAGAATAATAGCGTTTAGATCTAAAAGGGGTCCAACTGAATTTAAAGAATCTACATTTTTGGAATCTAAAATTCGTGGAATCAGTGTTTTTCCTATTTTTAAGTTATCTTATTCTAGAATACTATATTCAAAAATTCTAGCAATTTAAGGTTCTATGGATCTTACTTTCTAAAATTCAGAAGTTCTACAGCTTGATTATTCTAGGGGTTTGATGGTTCTAGCAACAAGTCTATTGTTCCAGGATACTAGGGTTCAGTTATTCCAAGATAATAGGGGTTAATCAATCTAAGATTCTTTTGTTTTATGATCCTAGAACCTAATGTTTCTTGGGTTCTACCCACCAGATTTTATAGTTTGAGGGTTCTAAGAGACTATCATTCTAGGACTCTATGAACTGGTTATTCTGCGTATTCTATACGTCTACTGATCTATGATTCTATTGTTCTAAGGATCTATCAACCAGATTTTATGGTTCTAGGATTCTAAAATTCTATCATTCAGGAGTTGTATGGTTCCATCAACCCAACAATCAATCACTGTAACAACCTTACATTTCTTTTGCTCGAGGGTCCTAGGATTCAGTTGTTCTAAAGTTCGATCTCACTAAGTTTCTATGGTTTTAAAGTTCTAGGGCTTTGAGATTCTACGTTTTCTCATTCTAAGAACCTCTTGGGGACTCAAGGGGACTCATATTGAGCATTATCTAAACTCTTCTGTTCACAGGTCTGAGAGTGCCAAGGGTGTCACATTGTTATTGAGGAGATGTAGTACTTTGGACCAAAAAGGATTTTATTTGGGATGATATTTCCAAACAGCTACCATGAATGGGGAGGGAATATGGCCAGGGAAGAGTCTGGTCCTATCCTCACAGTCCACATATTAGTATCCCCAACTCCCCCACTTTCCATGGCCTCAGAAGGTTCAGGATTGCCACAAATTCTGACCAAGGGCATCTTCTTCACCAGATGAGCTATCTGGAGGATTATAGAATTAGGAGGGACCTTGGAGAATATCTATTTTAAGCTCAAGAGAAGGAGAGGGACTTGCCCCACGTCATAGAGGCAGGAGCCGGCACAGCCCCTTTCCAAATGTAGGAAGGTCTGGAGACCAGGGACCTGAAGGAAATATTTCTCTATACATAGCACTATACAATGATTACCTTTTATCCTCACAACAACTCAAGAGAGATTGGTACAATTATTATCTTCATTTTATAGATGAAGGAAACTGAGGCACACCAAAGTTAAGAGGCTTGCCCAAGAATCATAAAGTTGATGAATGTCTGACGCTGGATTTGAACTCATGTCTTCTAGACTTCAGGTCCCAGACCGTGCCATTCATTAACTGCATGATCCTGGGCATATCGTGTAATCTCAAAAAAAAAGAGGCAGGACTGGGAGAGACTCCAGAGACCATCTACTGCACCCTGTGGGTCCTGGTTGATAATACTTTCAATAAATCACCAACCACACTGCTCGAAGACCGCCTACTCCAATACCATTCCATTTGGAGATTACTTGAATTATTGGGAAGATTTTCCTTAGAAAAAGCCAGAATCTACTCCCGGTCATTTCTTCTCATGGGACCTATTTCTGGCCATGAGGGCCAAGCAGAACACAGCCAATTCTCCTTCCCTTTGACCACCTTTTAAATAGAAACATTTTAGAAATATAGAATAGAAAATTTTGAGAAACAGCAACTTTGTCTGTCCCCCAACCAAGTATCTGCTACCCTGAGCTCAATAGCCATGCCCTCCAGGCCTCGGTCAAGACCTCCTCTGCACATGGGCCAACTAGAGAGCACAGACCTAGAGCTGGAAACCTCTCGCTTAACTCCTTTACTGAATAGCTAATGGAAGTCCTGAGAAGTTAAATCACTTGTCCCAGGTCACTCAGGTCATAAGCAACAGAGGCAGGATTCGAAGTCAGATCCCTCTGACCCCTAGAGCCTGGATTCATTCTATTGGCTCTGGAGTTCTTCCTAAAGAAAGATCTTTCCTATAAACATCCCTTCTAAAATGTGGTGTCTAGAATTGGAAACAATCCTCTTCTCCTTTGGACTTCCTTGGTAAAATTAAAGAGGGCACTTGAGTCATGGTGTCAAATTTGGGCCATCTATTGACTTAGAAAACCATACATTAAGGGGGCAGCTGGGTAGCTCAGTGGATGGAGAATCAGGCCTAGAGAAGGGAGATCCTGGGTTCAAATTTGACCTCAGACACTTCCCAGCTGTGTGACCCTGGACAAGTCACTTCACCCCCATTGCCTAACCCTTACTGCTCCTCTGCCTTGGAACCAATACACAGTATTGATTCCAAGATGGAAGGTGAGGGTTTAAAAAAAGAAAACCACAAATTCACATTGTTTATGTTGCATCGTGTTTTTATTTTTTTGTGAAACATTTCCCATATATATGGGACATGTTTATTTATAAGTGTAAATATGTGTTTATGTATATAGATAGATCCATCGATCTATATGTATATGTAAAACCCTTATCTTCTCTCTTAGAATCAATACTATATGGTAAGGGCTGGGCAGTGGGGGTTAAGTGACTTGCCCAGCGTCACACAGCTGAGACATATCTAAGACCACATTCGAATCCAGAACCTCCGGCCTCTGGACCTGCCTCTCAATCCACTGAGCCCCCCTAGCTGCCCCTCCCAGCTATATTTTCATCCCTGACTAACCCTGCGGGCCTAAAGCGACTGGGGAGCCTTTGACCCCCCTGGGCACCTTTGCACATGATCTCCTTTCTCTGGAGATGGTCATCCACAGAGGCTATGTCGGTCCTCCCACGTTTCCTCCAGAAAGCCCCTTGAAGGAAGCTCGGCGCCCTCCGGGATCTGGGAGAGGAATGAAGGGTGGGGGGTGGGGGGGTGGGAGGTAGGGGGATGGGGGTGGGGGTGGGGGCGGGGCTACCCAGCCTCACCTTTATGAAGTCAGCGTTGGGACTGTCCTGCTCCTGCATGGTCTGCACTGAGGGCAACGAGAACACACTGCGCACGCACACGGTCACCAGCTCCGACTTCTCCTTGGCGTGCAGGCGGGGAGGTATTTGGCTGGGGGGAACAAAACGGAGAGACGGGTCTGTGGCCTCCTCCGCCCGCCGGACCTCCCCAGGCCTCGTCCCTCCTTCTGCCTCCTCCCAGCCCGCCTCCTCTCCGCTGCCAGAGCCGCGGTCCCAAAGCCCGATCCCGCGAGCCACCTCGGAGCTCAGCTCCTGCCTTCCTGGCCATGGCCTGGCCTCCGCGGGTCATCGGTGGGTTCTGCGCCCCTCCCCCACACCAACGCCCATTTCATTTGCTCGGCCACCCCGCTGAGCACTGAAACCCCCCGGGGGAAGTCTGCTAGTGGAAGGGACCCATATATACACACACATATACATATATAGTGTGTGGGGATACGCTTTATATGTGTGTATATATATATTTAAAACAATTACCTATTTAGTATCAGTTCTAAGACAGAAGAGTAGTAAGGACTAGTCCATGGGGGTTAAGTGACGTGCTCAGGCTCACACAGCTAGGAAGTGTCTGATTAGAACCCAGAACCTCCCATCTCAAGGGCCTGGGATGCTTTCTACTGTGCTACCTCTCTGCCCGACTTATATAGTTACTCATTGACATGATCTACTGATCCCCTCTCCAGGTGAACTGGGTACAATACAGGCCGGGCCAAAGACTCCCGGAGACTCTGGCCCTGATGCTCTGTCAGAGTCAACTCTTTCAAAATTCCTTCCTTCCTTCCTCCCTCTTTATTTTTTCTTTCTTCCTTCTTTCCTTTCTTTCTTTCTTCTTTTCTTTTTTCCTTACTTTCTCCCTCCATTCTTTTTTCCTCTCTCCCTTCCTTCCTTCCTTCCTTCCTTCCTTCCTTCCTTCCTTCCTTCCTTCCTTCCTTCCTTCCTTCCTTCCTTCCTTCCTTCCTCCTTTCTCCCTCTTTATTTCTTCTTTCTTCCTTCTTTCCTTTCTTTCTTCTTTTCTTTTTCCTTACTTTCTCCTTCCATTCCTTTTTTCCTCTCTCTCTTCCTTCCTTTTCCCTCCCTTCTTGCTTTCTTGCTTTCTTCCCTTTTCTTCTTTCCTTACTTACTTCCTCCCTCCCTCCATTCCTTCCTCCCTCTTTCTTTTTCTTTATTTCTTCTTTCTCTCTTTTTTCTTCTTTCTCTCTCTCATTCTTTTTTCTCATTCTTTTTTCTCTTTCTTCCTTCCTTTTTTTGTTTCTTTGTTTGTTTGTTTGTTTCTTCCTTTCTTTCTTTCTTTCTTTCTTTCTTTCTTTCTTTCTTTCTTTCTTTCTTTCTTTCTTTCTTTCTTTCTTTCTTTCTTTCTTTCTTTCTTTCTTTCTTTCCTTTCTCCCTCCCTCCCTCCCTTCTCTCCCTCTGTTCCCCCATGAGAACCAGGCCTAGAGACAGAAGGTTCTGGGTTCAAATGTGGCCTTAGATGCTTCCTGGCTGTGCGACCCTGGGCAAGTCACTTAATTCCCATTATCACTCTTCAGCCTTAGAACCAATACATAGTGCTAAGTCTAAGATGGAAGGTAAGGGTTAAATTAAAAAAAAAAAACACTTTTGACTGAAATGAATTTGTGTAGGGAAAGTAGAGTTGTGTGGAAGATTTGGAACAGGTCAAGTTGAAGCCAGAACACCCTTCTGTTTCACAAAAGAATGTCTCAATCAAGTTAGAATGTCCAGGTTTCCAGAAGGTTCTCAGGGATGCTGTCAATGGTGGGAATTCTAGTGGGTGGGATAGCAACAACCATTTTAAGCAGGCATGCGGACTGTGTAGACTTGTGATTGTTAGTTTAGGGTTAATCCTTCCTAGAATCACACAAGGAGGATTCATGGGGGACCAAGGTTTAAAGAGGACACCAGGAGAAATGCATCAGGTAGGGAAAGGGATGGACCTGTTCTTAGCAGAAGAATTGGGTCAGACAAGGAGCAGAGCTCTGGCTATGAGATCCAGCTGAAATAAATGGTAGGTTGAGGCCGAAGAAGCAGGGAGAAGGGTAGGAGGGGACATCCACATACCTCAGGTGGGCCAGGGTTATCATTGCCTGCTGTCGGTTGGAATTGGAGAGTACATCGATGGGCTCCTCCTGGATCTGCTTCTGAAGAAGGGAAAATGGAGCAAATGAGCCCTCTTTCCTCCATTCCCCCGGCCTCACCCATAAAGGTCCCCAAAGAGAATCAAGACTCTGGAAGGCAGGCACAGTCCAGCCTATATTGGGAGTGGGAATCCCCTCTACAGTATCCAACAAGAAGACATTCAATTTCTCCCTGAATACTTCCAGGGATGGGGAAACCACTACCTTGGGAGACAGTAACTTGTCAGACAGCACTAATACCTCCACAAGGCTTTTCCTGTCAGAGTGAAGGGCAGAGGAGACAGGATGAAGCCCACCCTTGTAATCGTAGATCAGGAACCTTATAAAGAGGGGTGCTCTGGAGTAAAGAACACCAGACTAGGGAGTCAGGAAAGAGTAGAATCTTTGATTCTGAGATGGAAGGGTCCTTGGAGGTCACCGAGTTCAGTCCTTCCCTTTTTACAGAGGACATGATGGGAATTCTCGTGGAAATAACAAGCTCACTATCCACCTTGCTGTTCAAGGACTATTAATGGTTCTTCATTGCTTGCCTTTGACTAAGGACTGGACCTCTGATTTCATTGGACTAACCAGTCCCAGGCGGCACCATTCCTGCAATTTATGGTTGGGCCACATTTGTGGCTATGTGCCTCTGGCTCTTTGGGTCAGTCTTCCCAGGCAGAATGCCATTCCTTTGTGCCTAAGATCTCTAAGAGTGTTGGTGATGAGCAGATGTGCCGCCCTGCAAATGCTCAAGGTGGGGTGTTGCGTTGTGTGGAGGCACTGGTCCTGGTGGGGGGGGGGGGCGGACAATTGAGTGCCTTCCAGCACTGTAATAACAGCAACTTTTGCTCCTTGAGCCCTTGGAGGTTTTCAAAGAACTTTTCTCACCAAGAGCCTGTGATGTGGGTAGTGAAAATATTTCTCTCCCTGTTTTACAGATGAGAAAAATGAGGCTAGAGATGAGTGCCATGACTTGCCCAGGGTCATAGTGAAAAAGCGCCTTGCTGGATGGAAGAGAACTGAGATCAAGGACACCCACACTGAAATTCTGTCTCCTGTATTTACTAACTGTGTAACTATAGGGAAGTCATGGAAATTCTCTGGGCCTCAGGTTCTTCCTCTGTGAAATAGGGATAGTGATATATAATAAATGCTTCTTGATTTGATTTGATTTGGCCTTGGGTAAGTCATTTAACTTTTCCTGGTCTCAATTTTCCTATATGTAAAATAAGAGGATGGGATGAAACTTGATGGCCTCTCAGGTCCCTCTTAGCCCCAAATCTAGGATCCTGAGATGTCAGCAGTCATGGAAATTGTTATATTATTATCCTTCAGCTTCTTAAACTTATAGGGGAGGATAATGGGTGCATCCTCCACCTCATGGGACAATGGTGAAAAAGCCACTTTGTAAATCCAAAAGCTCTCTAGAGATCAGTTGTCACTGGTACAGCATAGGTGAGAAAATAAGGAAAGGCAAGTACCTTGGACAAGGTTTTAAGTGACTGGCATGATTCCCAATATTCTTCATTTATGAACTTGGACAGGATGGCCTTTTTGTTAGTGTTCTAGTTTCCAAGATCACGTCTATCTCTGAAAAGCTGTATTCCAAGGACCTTTCTATGTCTGATCATCTAAGTTCTAAGCATCTTCCCAGCTCTCACATTCTGAGTTTTAAGGCTTCTCCCAGCTTTGAAAATTTGTGTTCTAGAGTTCTTCCAAACCCTGACATCTCCTGTTCTAAGCTCACTTCCAGCCCTGACAATCCCCTGTTCCAAGCTCCCTCCCACCTCTGATGTTCTCTGTTCTAAGCTCACTCCTATCTCTGATAGTCTCTATTCTAAGGTTCCTCCCAGAACATTCCCTGATACCATGGCCTCTCCCCACTGCTGAGGATCAGACAGACATAGGAGCAAACTTACCAGGGCTGTCCCCTCCCTCAAGGGGCCCCTCCTCCCCAGGTACCACAGACCAGCTCATGGCTCCCGCACCATCATCTTCCTTAGCAGCTGCTTTGTCTCTCCTTCTGGCTCCAACTGCTCTTGGCTTTTCTCAGGGACATTCTTATTCTCTTCCTCCCAGAGGGCAAAACAGGAAAAGCCACAGGGTGAGCCCCAGCTCTCCACAGCCTGCCTCTCTCTCTCTCTCTCTCTTTCTCTTTCTCTCTCCTCTCTCTCTCCCCCCTTCTCTCCCCTCCCTCCCCCCTCTCCCCTTCCTCTTTCCCTCCCTCTCTCTCTCTCAATATCTCTCTCCTCTCTCTCTCCCCCTTCTCTCCCCTTCCTCCCCCCCTCCCCTTCCTCTTTCCCTCCCTCTCTCTCTCTCAATCTCTCTCTCCCTCCCTCCCTCCCTCCCTCTCCTTCTCTCTCTCTCTTTCATACACACACACACACACACACCCTCAGACACTCCTCCCAAACCCCATTGACAGGTCAGAGTTCAGGAACAAAACTGAACCCTCTTCTCTCCAGTTCCTAACCAAGGTCTGGACTTTGAGGGGACCTGAGTCAAGGAAGGGGAGCGTCATGTTCAAAATCACAGGCAGAGTTTGAAAGGACAGCAATTGTCATTTAGTCTGATACCCCATTTTATAGATGAGGAAACTGAGGCTTAATTCACCTTTCAAGATCACACAAGCCAAAAGAAGAGCTAGAATTCAGCTCAGGTGACAAATGTCTGGAGGAGCCCAAACTCCAAGGAAGAACATTTGGAAAGGAAACCAGGTAGATCAATTACTAGACAGGGAGGCAGGGAGGTGGTGTTTCAAAGCCCAGTATCGAGAGTAGGACCCCAGCTCAAGGGGCCAGCATCATCAGTGTTCAGAAATAGAAGGGAAAGAACATGCCCTGAATAAGCCACAAGTCTAAAAGGAAATGAAAAGGGCTCAGTTCCACCTGTGTCTCCTTGCCAGGTGAATCTCTAAAGGTCTTGGGCTTTGTCAAGGGACTTCCCAAGGTTATGTATCCTCTGAATCCAGTGACTGGGAGAGATAGAGAAAGGATAAGAAGTGGTGAGACAAGTCCCAGAAAGGGATGGGAGGGTTGAGCCTATACCTAGACTGAGAAGGTATAGTACTTTTCTGCTCCCATTCAAAATATATCCCCTACTCCATCCATCAAAATCTCTGATGGGGGCAGCTGGGTAGCTCAGTGGATTGAAAGCCAGGCCTAGAAACAGGAGGTCCTAGGCTCAAATCTGGCCTCAGACACTTCCAGCTGTGTGATCCTGGGCAAGTCACTTGACCCCCATTACCTAGCCCTTACCACTCTTCTGCCTTGGAACCAATATACAGGATCATTTCCAAGGTGAAAGGTAAGGGTTTTAAAAAAATCCCTACGAGAACTACTGAGAACCTTCTGGAGACATGTGTAATCTAACTGAATTAAGGTATTCTGTTGCCTGGGACTTGTTTTACATTCCTTGATTGGCCTGATTTATCCATTATTTTTCTATCTCATGGAAAGAAATGGTCCTGTGAGAATGGTACACAAGATATCTCCCTCTCTCAGCCTTTCCAAATTCCATCTTTCATGAGCCACTCACCACCTCCATGAAGCTTTCCATGACCATCTCCCTAAGCCCCACCACAATAATTTTCTCTCTACTTATCCCTTGGCCTTTAGCATAGACTTAGCTTGAGTTCAGCCCTTGTATATACGTATTTGGAAGTCAGCAATATAGAGAAAAGACCACCAGAATCTCATAGACCTCAAATCAGCCTTTAATTCACTGGGTAGCCTTAATTAGGGGGGCAAAGTAAATGATCTCCAAGGTCCCTTTGAGCTCAAATGTTCTGGTGTTACTAGGGGGTGTCTTGCCTCCCCATATGGACTGTAAACTCCTTGAGGTCTGGGCTAAGGAGCTTCCCCAATCTGATTCCCCAGTCTTCCTCCACTTTAAACTGAGAGGACAGGATTAGATGTTCTTTTAGAGCTTTCTCTTAGCCCTAACTTTTTATGTTCTAAAGTCCCTCAAACTGTCTTCTATGTCTAACATTCCATGTTCAGTATTCTAAGACCCCTTCCACCTCTAATGTTTTAGGTTCTAAGGTCCCTGCCAGCTCTGACAGTCTATGTTCTAAAATTCCTTCCAGCTTTGACATCTTTGTTTAAACATTTAACATGTTCTATATTTTAAGGTCCTTTCCACCTCTAATGTTCTAGGTTCTAAGGGCCCTTCCAGTTTTGACATTCCATGTTTTAAGATTACTTTCAGATCTAATAGTCTGTGTTCTGTGTTCCAAGGCCTTTTTTTCAACCCAAATGTTTATATATTAAGATTATTTCGAGCTCTGGCATGCTATGTTCTAATATTGTGTTCTGTGTTTTAAAGCCTTTTCAACTCAAATGTTTTATATTTTAAATTATTTCCACCTCTGGCATGCTATGTGCTAACATCCTGTGTTCTGTATTCTAAGATCTTTTCCACTTTGAATGTTTTATGTTCTAAGATTCCTCCCAGTTTTGACATTCTATGTTTTAAGATTACTTCCAGATCTAATAATTCTGTGTTCTGTGTACTAAGGCCTTTTTTCAACTCAAATGTTTTTATTTTAAGACTATTTCCAGCTCTGGCATGCTATGTTCTAACATCCTGTGTTCTATATTCTAAGATCTTTTCCACCTTGGATGTTTTATGTTCTAAGATTCCTTCCAGCTTTGACATCCTATGTTCTATATTCTAAGGTTCTTTCCAACTCTAATATTCTAAGTTCTAAAGTCTCTTTTAGCTCTAACATTCTATATTCCAGGTTTTTCCGTTATCTTAAATATACAGGATTTTAAAGGGTCTTAAAGACATCAACTGCATAGCAGACATGACTAAACAAAGGAATAAGGGTAGGAATTGCTCCTGGGAAAGGCAGCTTTGCTAGGGGATTGCTCCAAGTCTCAGGGTCTTCTGTGAAGATCTAGACAGATCTAGATCCGTCTTCCAAACTTAGTGAGGAGACCCCATACAAGGATTCCCCCATAAGCAGAATGTATAGACAAGACTTTATCTGAGTCATTGAGCAAGGAAGAGTCAAGTTCCCAGGCCTTGTCAGAAGGAGACAATATAGAGCAGGGAGACAAGAGTTCTTAGCTTTAGAGTCAGAGGTTCGGACTGGTCAGACTCAAAGAGGAGCCATTTATAGATTGATGTCAATCTGAGGCGAGTCTCTAGTGGAGCATCTCTGGGATCTGTCCTTGGTCCTGTATTGCTCAACATTTTTTATCAGTGTCTTGGAGGAAGGCAGAGATGGCGTCCTCATCATACTTGCACAACATGTTTGCTATTCAATCTCAACTCTTCCTCCTCAGGGAGGTTTGAATAGCCCTCATCACAGATCTCTGTATGTCATCAGACCAAAACATGGGAAAGAAGAAGGGCTAAGTTCTTCCCATCATTCGCTAAGGGGGAGAGAAATGTATGGGATGTAGTGGTGGGGGCTAGTTCATACAATCTCCTGCCTCTGCCAGGTATGCCCCAGATCCTAGACTAGAGGGCAGGAAGCCCAAGGGCCAGTCCAGCCTCTGAGCACTGGGAGATCTCAGGGAGCTGACTGTTCCCCTGAGCTTGATTCTGAGTGAATGTTGGGGAGTCAGAGAATTACAGAATCTCAGAATGTCAGAGCAGGGAGGGACCTTAGAATAAAATATAAATATATATGTGTATAAATCATATAAAATATAGGATTTAGGGGCAGCTAGGTGACTCAGTGAATTGAGAGTCAGGCCTAGAGACGGGAGGTCCTGGGTTCAAATTTGATCTCAGATTTCCTTCCTATTTTGATCCTGGGCAAGTCACTTAACCCCAGTAGCCTAGCCCTTACTCCTCTTCTGCCTTAGAACCAATGCACAGTATTACTTCTAAGATAGAAGCTGTGGATTAAAAAAAACAAAATAAAATATAGAAAGGTACACTAGCTTGAAGAGATCTTTAACACAGAATTTCAAAGTTACAAGGAATCTTAGAGCATCGAATATCAGCTGAAAAGGATCTTCAATATGGAATATTACAAAATATAGGAATATAAAATACAGAATGATACAGTTGAAAGTCAGGCTCCCTTATTTTACAGTTGGAAACACAAGTCCAGAAAATGACTTGCCCAAAACCTACAATTAATTTTCACACAATGACCTTTTTTTCCCCCTAAATGTGAATATTTTATCCCCTTGACCATATCATAAGCTCCTTCTGGACAGGGACCAGACTTTCTTTTAGGTCCTTCTATCATGCAGTAATGATTAATTTTTCTTCCAGAAAAACATTAATTTTTTTGGTTTATAAATACACAGAGAGAGAGACATACACACAAGTTTTGGTGTAAGGTTGGGTTTGTCACTAATAGTTCTACTTCAGACAACAATCTTGGGGGCAGCTTGGTGGCTCTGTGGATTGAGAGCCAGACCTAAAGACAGGAGGTCCTAGTTCAAATCTGGCCTCAGACACTTCCCAGCTGTATGACCCTGGGCAAGTCACTTCACCCCCCCTTGCCTAGCCCTTATCACTCTTCTGCCTTGGAACCAATACACAATATTGATTCCAAGATGGAAGGTAAGGGTTTTAAAAAAAGAAAACATCTCAACAAGGAAAAAACTAAGTGATAATGTATTGACACGTCAAATTTGACTGAGTAGGAGATTACTACTGGGAGTAGGGAGGTCACTCTCTTCTTGGAAAGAGAGTGGAAAATAACTCAGATTGGAGGAAGGCAGGCTGACATAGAAATTTGATTCCATCGTTTGGCTTCTCTTTTTTTCTTAGATGGGAAATCTAGGTGGTGTAATGTAAAGAGAAGAGCTCAGAGAGCTTTTAAATTCTCTTTTAAATTCTCTTTAAAGAGAAGGGTTCGGAGGGAGGGAGAAACTGAGTGTTATCTAGCTTTACCACTGGGTGACTTTGGATGATTCACTCCCCTTTTTGTCAGAGAAGTTTTTTCATTAACTCACTCTATTTCCTAGGGTTGGCAGAAACCAAGTACTTTTGCAAACTTTAAAGTTCTGTAGAAATGTAGGCTATTGTTTCTATTTATCCTTGTTAGTTCTCTCGGGTAGCTAAGCAAGAGAGCTAGGACAAGCCCACATATGCCTCTGTAGTGAAAGAAATGTTAAAAAAAATCATCCCAGGTACAAAAAGATTAGCTGCTTAAAAAAATCCAAGCAGATAAAAGCTAAGGTTCCAATAATAATGCTATGAACTGGGTGGGGAATATTTTTATGACTTGCTGCCAAGGTAAGATCTGGTGGCCTGGTGTGGGAAGCCATGGGCTTATTACAGTTATGTCCTCCAGACTCAAGTTCCAATGAGCAACACTTCACCACCTATAAAACTTTTTGTTAAAAACCCTTACCTAACTCCATCTTAGATCAATACTGGGTATTGGCTCCAAGGCAGAAGAGTGGTAAGGGGTAGGCAATGGGAGTCAAGTGACTTGCCCAGGGTCACCCAGCTGGGAAGTGTCTGAGGTCAGATTTGAATCCAAGACCTCCTGGTCTGGCTCTCAATCCACTGAGCTACTTTTGAGCTTACTTATGTGATCATGAGCAAATCACTTTTACTCACTGGGCCTTTGAAGACAAAGTATGAGAACATCAGAAGAAAACAGATAGCTGTCAGTGGAAGACTGGTTTTCATGCAACTGCTTGCCATTCATTAATCCCCATATCTTATCAGAATTCATTGGTCTCTCTGGGCTAGAAGAAAGTGTCAGGGTGTGCTCTGATTGCTGATGATTGGAGGTTTGGTGAAAGCAAGGCTGGCCCACGGATAGATATGTGAAACCATCATTTGGTGGATGTGTGTGAAAAGAGAGTGTATGTACTGTGTGAGACTTGGCAGTTTGGTAACTCCTCAAGTTGGGCAGCAAGGTGGTGTAGTGGATACAGTGCTAAGCCTGGAACCAGAAAGACTTGAGTTCAAATCCAGCCTCAGATACTTATTAGCTGTGTGACTCTGGGCAAGTCACTTAACCCTGTTTGCCTCAGTTTTCTCATCTGTAAATTGAAGCTAGTTTAGGGAACTAGAGAAGGAAATGGTCAACCATTCCAGTATCTCTGCCAAGAAAACCCCAAATGGGGTCACAAAGAGTCAGACATGATTGAAATGGCTGAACAACAAGTTGAGGGCATGAGTCTGGGTTTACTGGAACTCAGAAGGAGGAGCTTCCCCAGAGGCTCGCTCATTCTGCCCATCCTTTGAAACACGAGACCGCAATGCAGCTCTGGTTTCCAGCATCCTTCTAGGAAGGGATGTGAGCAGTGGGGAGAGCCACCTAATCTCCAGACTAGGGACCAGGGTGACAAACTGTGACATTTGTAGATTTTACAGTTTCTGAATCCCTCGTAGTCTCGGCATGAGGAAAAAAGAATGTTCAGGAATAAACCAACAGGCTCAGTGTTTGGAATAAGGATAATCAGTGGCGTGGAGGAAATATTTTTAAGTGCAAATTCTATGGGCAGAAGGAGGGTGGATTCATGCCTGTCATCACTTTTCCAGCACGGTATTGGCTCGTTCTATACCTCCCAAACTCTACCACCAACCCCTGCATGTCTCGACCTTTGGTCTATGCTTTGCCTCCGTGGGGTCTCTTGTGCTAGTGGGATCCCCCTCGTCTGCCAGGCTGGTAATTGTCAATAAAGAAAATGAACAAGTCTAGTGTGGCTTGTTCTCAGGGATCCTATGCTGGCTCGTCGGGAGCTCTCCTTTTCTACAAGCTCACAAGAGGTCCTCTGTTACGATCTAGGGGGAATTTTGCCAGTAAGAGGATGCGAGTTCACTAGTCCACAGTCTTCCCTGTTTTGACAATCTTGAGCCTGTTAGCCTCTCTCCAGGCCTAGCTTGTGTTCCTTAGATCCTCAAGCATCCCCTGCAGACACTGGAACCCTGGACAGCGTAGAGCTGGACCTGGAGTCAAGAAGACCTGAATTCGAATTCCAACTCTGTCATTTGCTAAATGTAACCCTGGGCAAGTCCATTCACTTAAGTCTCAATTTCCTCATTTGTAAAACAGGGTTTTGTGAGAATCAAATACATGTAGAGTGCTTTGCAAACCTGAAGATGCTCTTCTCAATCTGGGCCGGCGAGCATCTCCTCCTCTCCCTCCTTCTCCCCTTCCCTCCCTCCTCCTCTCTCCTTCTTTCTGCCTCTCATTCTCTCCATTTCACCCTCTTTTCCTCACCCCCTCCCCCTCGTCTCACCGTCCCCCCCTCCAGCTGTAATCGTCTTTTGTCTCATGGTTAAAGGGTTGTTCTATCCTTGAGTTCATTTTCTCCCCACTGCTCTGTCCTTTGTCACTCAGGACAAAGATCACAGGGCAACAGGTAGTGAGGACCCCGTGTTTTTTATACCATTTCATGGGTGAGGAAATGGGGGGCCAACGGAGGAGGGGGGTGACTGGCCCATGGCCTCAGAGAGGGGATGGCAGAGGCAGGATTTAAATTTGGGTCCCCTCCTCTCCGTGGGCTCATGAAAGAATGCTGGGTTCAAGTTTTGTCACTCACTTATTACAAGATGAGAGTCAATTCCCTTCATCTTGTTTGGCCTCAGTTTACTCACGTACAAAATAAATGGGTAGGACTGGCTGAGCGGATTCAGACCCCTGAGGCTCTCCTCTAGCTATCTCGGTCCAGAGCTTCCTTACCGTCACTTTTGGCCTGAGAAAGGCGGCTGTCCTCCGAGGTGGACCTGGACAGGGTTTGGAGCATCACGGACTGGCTGCTTTCCAGCTTCCTTTTGAGCTCTGTGGTCTTGCTGTTGCTCTCCAGGACGATGCTGAAGTTGTCCGGGCTGTCCTGGCTACTTGACAGGGTCACGCACGAAGCGTCCGTCAACATGCAGCCCGAATCGTTCTTCTTGTCCTGGCTGTGGTCTACCACCAGGGCCATGCAGGCGATGGGCGCCAGGGCCATGAGGGAGTTGGGCCTGGAGACGTTGGGGTCCGAGAGAGCTTCCGTATTGGCAGCCGAGTCCGGCGTGCCGTTGGAGTTGTCCGTTTCTGCGTTGGAGGCCTTTTTGGAGGCCGGACTGGAAGGCCTGCTCAGGGTCGGAGTCAGGGCCACGCTGGAGCTGGACCTGGACACGTTGCCCATCCCTACCCCCAGGGCCTTCCTCGAGCTGGGACTGGAGGTCAAGCCGGAGAAGGGTGAGAGCGTCAAGTTGGAGCTCGGCCTCGACACGCTTTCCACGTCCGGGTTCTTCTGGAAGTTCGGACTCGGGTCGGTGACCATCAGGTGCGTCCCAGCAGGGCCCATCAGGTGGCTGGTATCAAAGCTCAGACACAGGGCCTTCCCGGAGGTCAGGCTGGGGCTCTGACTCAGTTTGACCGCCTTGTCAAAGCCGGTGGAGCTGGACTTGGGAGTGCTGTTGGAGTTCAGGCCCAGGGCCCGGTGGGTGCTCGGACTTCTGCTCACCAGGAAGGCGGAGGAGAGCGCGGGCTGGAGCAGCACGGTGGAGCTGGGGTTGGGGCTGTCGGCCTCCTTGCCGGCCAGGAGGCTGGGGCTAGGGCCCGGGGCCATCGCTGCGTTCGAATGGGGTTTGGAGATCTGGTTGGGCCCAGGATCACTGGAATCGTTGAGGCCCGGAATGAGAATCGTGCTGGAAGCTGGGCCGAGGATGATGCTGGAGCCAGAATTGGGGCCACCGTTTGCGCCCATGCTGACAGCCTTGCTGGAGGTGGGAATCTGGTACGTGATGGAGGCTGGAACAAGGGCGAGGTCCGAGCTTGCACTCTCAGCGTCGCTCACCATGAGGGTGGGAGCCAAGCCAAAGAACGGAGCCAGGGCTGCCGTAGAAGCCAACCTGGGAAGGCTGCCCAGATTGGGGACCAGGGTCTCACTGGTGCTGGGACTTAGGGAGATGCCCAGGGTTGGGGAGAGCACCATGCTTGGACTGGGGGTCATGTCAGAGCTCTTACTGTGGTGTGCACTTTTGTCTGGATTCAGGGCCATGCCTGGCCCCTGGGGCTCTGAAAGTCACTGTCCCCTTCTTCCCTCCAAAAGCTGACTCTCCAGCACTCTGCAGCTTCCCTGAGAGAAGGGAAATGTTAGAGACGTGAGCCTCCCCACCCTCCGGCTTCCTGCTCTACATCCAAGAGGGAGAAGGGATGGAGGAGGGCCACTTGGGGACAGAGAGGTGGTGGCCTGCAGGTACAGAGTGAGGCCTACCTCACCACATTTAGTTCATGTAAACATCTTCACGGCAAGGGAGGATTCCGTGGAGGTGATAGCATGCATCCAGGGGTGTTGAAGAGTCATTGGGAAGTTAGAGCAAAGGAGGGAAAAGAGCATCAATAAGATGTTCCTTTGAAAAAAGAAAGATAAGGTGGATGCCTCCTGAACAGCGCCTGGATTTCCAACCAGCACATAGAAGCTAGAGGAGGGGAGTGGGTGAAAATGAGTAACGTTTGAACCCTTTTCAAACCCTTTTCAAAAGGAGGTCCCCTTAGGCCCACGTGCTTCACCAAATCAATGTAGTTCTAGACACTAAGCCATCTTTTTGAGGTTATAGGAGCCTCTATTTCAGGCTAGACCCAGAAAAAAGATTGGGGGGAGGAGAACGGTGCAGCGAGGTGATCCAGTAGATGGAGAGCCAGGTCAGGAGATGGGAAGCCCGGGGTTCCAATCTGGCTTCAGATGCTTCCTAACAATGTGACCCTGGGCAAGTCACTTGATCCCCATTGCCTAGCTCTTACCACTCTTCTGTCTTGGAACCAAACCATGGTATTGATTCTAAGACAGAATATAACGGTTTAAAAGAAAGAAGAGAAAAAGAAAAGGATTATAGGGCCCAAGCTAGAGAGATGCTAATGAGCTCCAGAAAGCACTCTGTGAATGGCCACTCTATTAATTTCTACTTTGTTTTTTTCCTCCCATTCACAGATTTACAGGTGACCCTCAACAGTGTGTCCATATGCTATGGGAAAATCTGGAGTTTGGCTATCATCTGTCACAAAGCCAAGACTACTCCAGTCAAATCAGCCACCCAGAGGTCTCTGCTCCCTCCAGGCACCCAGGGGCTTCCCTCCCAAAGGTGGAGTGTCCCCCAGCCTCATAGGGGCTGCCAAGGGCCAGCTTACCTGCACACATGGTGTCTTCGAACTGGAGCAGCCCCTAAGGACAAGCAAGAGAAGACAGTATTAGAAAGAGGGCTCCCTGGACTTGTTACAATAGATGGTGGACTCTCCTCAGGCTTCCTCTTCCTCCTTGACCAAGGGCAGTATTTGGCACTGTTAACCTTAACCTGTTAGCCACCCTAATGCACTCTTTCCCCTCTCAACATTTTGGACAATATCCCAGCTATTCTAATAGGTTGTTTTCTCATTCATTTCATCCTCCTTTTCCTAACTTTCATCATCTACTCATCAACCAATTCAGACTGCCTATAAATAGGTCTGGGCATCCCCCAATCTTAAACAACCTTGATTAGAACTGACCATCTCCTAAAGCTTCCTTCTTTCTTTCCTTCCTTCCTTTCTTTCATCTTTCCTTTTTCCCTTCTTCCTCCTTTCTTCCTTTCTTCCTTTCCTTCTTTCTTTCCTTCCTTCCTTTCTTTCATCTTTCCCTTTTCCCTTCTTCCTCCTTTCTTCCTTTCTTCCTTTCTTCCTTTCTTTCTTTCCTTCTTTCTTTCCTTCTTCCTTCCTTCCTTCCTTCCTTCCATCCTTCCTTCCTTCCTTCCTTCCTTTCCCTATGTCTTAGTATCAAGTCTAAGACAGAAGAGTAGCAAATGCTTGGCAATCAAGGTTAAGTCACTTGCCCAAGGCCACATAGCTAAGAAATGTCTGGGGTTCACATTTGAACCCAAGTCCTCCTGACTCCTGGTATTCTGTATACTGTGCTATCTAGTTGCCCCACCCTGTTCTTTCAACCAAATCTCATATGACTTGAACTCAAAGCCCTTCACCCCAATCTGGATGCTTTTCTCTGGACACCCTCCAGTTTGTTTCTGACGTCCTTAAAACATGGTACCCAGAAATGAATGGAGTCCTTCCAAACTACTATGACCAAGACAGAGGACAGTGGGACCATCCTCTCCTTATGTGGGGAAGGCCAGTCTCTCAATGCATCCCAAGGTCTCCCTAGCTTGTTTGGTTGTGACACTGCTCACATTGAGCTTGGAGTCCATTAAAACCCTCACATCCTTTTCAGAACAGCTACTGTCTAACCATACTTCTCTATTCCTTACTTATGAAGTTGAGATTTTTGTAAGCAAGCATAAGATGTCTATTGAATTTCATCTTCTTGATTCACTCCATAGCTATAGTCCAAATTCTTTTGGATCCTGACTCCATCATCCAATATGCATGTGGTCCCTTCCAGCTTTGGGTCATTTGAGAATTTGATGAGCATACAGCCAATGCCTTTATCCAAGCCATTGATAACAATGTTAAAATAACACAGAACTAAGCAAAGATCCCTGTGGTTCCCCCCAAGACTCTGTGTCACAATGACACTGAACCATGAACATGCTCTTTGCATCCATCCATCCATCCATCCACCCAACAACTCTGAAGCCATCTAACACTGTTCTTGTCTAATTTATACCTCTCCATGTTTTCATGAAGAATACCACGAGATACCTCATCCAGAGCTTTGCTAAAATTTAGATCAACTTTAGGGAATTGGCTCTCTCATCTACAATTGAAGTAATTCTGACCCCAGTGTATGCATGGCCAGTTTCCTTGATGAAGTTGGGCTAGCTCTCAGGAATCACCCCCTTCTCTGGATGGGTTTTCTCTAACCATCTCTTGAATGACGTGTCTGTAACTCCCCAGAAATCAAAGACAAGCTCACTGACCTCTCATTTGGAGACTTTGGCCTCCTCTTTTTGGAGAATCTGGACATGTGCCCTTCCCCAGTCTTGGGGCACCCCTCCTGGCTTCCAAGATCTTTTAGAAACCACAGACAACGGCTCAATTATCCTATCATCTAGGGCTTTCAGGAACCTTCAGGAATTATAGTTCATCTGGACCCAGTGATGAGAGTTCATCAAGGGCAGCTAGGCGGCCCCATGGATAGAGTTTCTTGCCCAAGACTTGATCATGACTGGCACTACTTTCTAGGATTTCTTTGTAAGTGTCATTTGTGCCCATGTGAATTACCAGTCATGGGCAGCTGCCATCCATTTCTGATAAGCCTTGGGATATGCTGTTAAGTCTTGGATGCAGGCACTGGGAAGATAACTGACTCCCAAATGATTAACAAGGCGCTACCTCAGCATCCTGAATCACAACCACCAACTGCTGTTTGTCTCTCCTTGAACTGGCCCCATTAGTTCAGGCTCTCATTACTTGCTTCTTGCCTAGATTGTGGCAACAGCCTCCTAATTGGCCTCCCTGCCACTAGGCTCTCCACTAAGCTGCCAAAGTAATTTCCCCAAAGTTTGGCTATGATCATGTGACTCCCCTCTGCCCAATAAACTTTGGTAGTCCCCTACTGCCTCTCTGTTCAAATCATGTAGTCAGAAACATAGAGGAAGTACCTTCCAAGAGCCAGGGACTGGCCTAAGCCCTGGGTGCGATGTAACTCCTCAGCTTGGCTTATAAAGCCCTTTAAAATTTTATCTCTTCCTACCTTTTCAACTATGCTGATACATGATCCCCTATACATGCTCTATGGTATGGCCAAACCAGCTGTTTCACTTCTTCTCCTATCTCCATGCCTTTGCACTAGCTGTGCCCCATGCATTCCCCTCCAGCTCTTCACCTCTTGGACTGTCCAGATTTTTTTGAAGTTCTTCTCATGTCATTTTGTGCATGAGACCTTTCCTGATCACTCTAGAGATTATTTCTTCCCTCTTCTCAAAATGACTGAGTATCTATTTCTTTCTTTTTTTTTTAAATCCTTGCCTTCTGTCTTAGAATCAATACTGTGTATTGGTTCCAAGGCAGAAGAGTGGTAAGGGCTGGACAATGGGGGTTAAGTGACTTGCCCAGGGTCACACAGCTAAGAAGTGTCTGAGGTCAGATTGGAACCCAGGACCTCCCATCTCTGGGCCTGGCTCTTAATCCACTGAGCCACCCAGATGCCCCCTGAGTATCTATTTCTAATGTAATTTGTACCTACTTATAGGTTGTCTCCACTGACAGAATGGAAATGCCTCGAGGCCAGAATGTTGCATTTTGGATCTTTGTATGCCCTGCCCCTAGTACAGTGCTTGGCACACAGTAGGCACTTTATAAATGCTTGTGGATTGATTGATAGGTGCTTTAAAAAAGCTTTTGATTGATTGCTTGACTCACTGACCAAAGGAAGGGAGAACAGAGAGATAATGAGAGAAGAGCAAGGAACATAGAGGGATGTGGCCTCACTTTTCTTCGAGAAGTCATGAAGGTTGGGGTAAGTCACTTCCTTCCCCTGGCCCTAAAAATGGAGTTAACAGCCTCCATCGTCCCAGCTCAGCTATGAGGACTGAATGATTCAAGGAGGGGATAGGAGAGCACTCCTCCCTTTTGGATCGTTACCTTGTCATGGTAGAGAGGCTTGTGTAGCTCAATAAAGCTATGAGCAATGCTGTGTGGGGTTACTCAAGATGCACCGGTTAAGGCAGAGAGTTCTGCCAAAAGGTGACCCATTACAGAAGGAAATAGCAAACTACTCCAAGTTCTTTGCCAAGAAAACATGGTGGGCAGAATTCAGAAGATAAAAACGTGTGACATCAGAAGATGAGTCCCTCCATCCGAAGGTGCCTGACATGCTACTGGAGAAGAGTGGAGGACAGCTACAAGACGAATGAAGCCAAAGCCTGGTGATGAAAGGAAAGTCTGATGCTCTAAAGGTCCATAGTGTATAGGAACATGGGATGTAAGATCTCTGGGCCGCAGTAAGCTGGATGGGGCCATACAGGAAATAGACAGATGAAACATCGGCATCAAGGGGTCAGTGAGCGTAAGCAGATGGGAAAGAGTGAATTTGGTTCAAGTGATTGTTGCCTCTACTTCTGTGGGTAAGAATCCCTCAGAAGAAATGGAGGAGCCCTCAGAGTCAATAAAGGGGTTCAAGAAGCACCTCTGGGGAATGATCTCAAAAATGGCCACATGCTCTCTGTTTGAATCCAGGGCCAAGTGCTCAACACCACAGTCAAACAAGCCTACACTCCAATCACTGATGCTGACGAGGTCAAATTTGCTCAGTTCTACCTCAGACCGACAACATCTTCTAGGAATAACACTCCAAAGGATGTCCCATTCCTCATGGCGGGGTGGAATGCTAAAGTGAAAAATTCAAAGATACCTGGAATAGTGAACATGTTGAGTCTTGAGGTACAGAATGAAGCAGTGCAGAGACTGTAACAGAGTTTTGTCAAGAGAGCCCACAGGTCAGAGCAAACCCACTTTTTCAACAATCCCCAAATGGATGCCACCATCTAGATGGTCAGGGTGGATTGGACTTCATATACTTTGCAGCCCAAAGTGGAGAAGCTCTGGCCAAGCAGGTAAAACGGGACCTGAAGCTGACTGTGGCTCAGATCACCAACTTCTGCTTCCAAAATTCAGACTTAAATTGAAGAAAGTAGAGAAAACCAAGAGACTACAGAGGTAGGACCTCAAGAGCCCCCCCCCCCTTATGATTATGAAGCAGAAGTGAAGAATAAACTTAAGGGATTCGATCCAGTCTGAGGAACTATGGACAGAGGTTCCCAAAATCTTCAGGAGCCACTAATGAAAAACATTCAAGAGCAAGAAAGCTAAATGGCTGAGAAAGAAGGAAAGGGAAAGGTCTGCCCAACTGAATGCAGAATTCCAGGGAATACCAAGGAGAGATGAGAAGCTTTTCTTAAGTGAACAATAGAAAGAAACAGAAGAAAGCAATCGAATGGGAATAATGAGAGATTTCTTCAAGGAAATTAAAGATATCAAGAGAATGTTTCATGCCAAGATGGGCTTGGTAAAGGACAAAAATGGGAGGGATCTGCCCGAAGAAGAAAAGAATAAGTAGACGTGACAAGACTATATGGAAGAACTGTGCCAGAAAAGTATTAATATCACAGATTAATCACCATGATGTGGTGACTGATCGAGAGCCAGCCATCCTCGAGAATGAAGTCAAGTGGGTCTTGGGAAGCATTGCCAACCATAAGGCTAGGGGAGGTGATGGCGTCCCAGCAGAGCTGATGTTAAAAATGCTGCACTCCATAGGCTGGCAAATTTGGGAAATGCAGCAGTGACCACTGGTTTGGAAACAATCAGTTTACGTCCCAAACCTAAAGGAGGGCAACGCCAAAGAACGTTCAAATGACTCAACAATTGCGCTCATCTCAAATGGCAGCAGGTCATGCTTAAGCTTCTGCAAGCTACACTTCAGCAACGTGTGAACCAAGAAAAAGCAGAGGAGCAGGCTGGTCTTTGAGGAGGCAGAGGACTGGGGACCACATTCCAGAAAAACAGTCACATCTGCTTCATTGACTGCACTAAAGCCTTCTCTTTACGGGTCACAACCCAATGTAGCAAGTCCTCAAAGAGCTGCGAGTGCCACGTCATCTTACTGTATGAGAATCGAGAAGCAACAGTTGGAACAGGACAGCAACCAACTGATGGGTTGAAGACTGGGAAAGGAGTCCAAGAAGGCTTATTTATTTAGCGTATATGCACTGTGCATCATGGGAAATGCCGGGCTGGACAAATCAAAAGCCAGAATGAAGGATGCTGGGAGAAATATCAACTCTCTCACGTAGGCAGATGTCACTCTGATGTCAGAAAGGGAAGCATTAGGAAGCCTCGTGAGGGTGAAAGAGGAGAGTGGAAAAGCTAGTATGAAGTTTAACATGAAAAAAGCAAAGATTTTGGCAACTGGTCCCATCCCTTCCTGGCAAACGGAGGGAGAGGAAATAGAAGCTGTGGCATTTTCTACTCTTGGGCTCAAAGATCACTGCAGATGGCAACGGCTACCATGAAATTAAAAGACGCTTGCTCCTTGGAAGGGAAGCTACGGCGCACTGCAAGGCAGGGGCATCGCCCTGCTGGCAAAGGCCTGTATAGGCAGAGCGATGGGTTTTTCCAGTAATGAAGATGGCTTTAAGGAGAGCTGGGCATTGTAGAATCAGGGCTTTGGAACTGTGCTCCTGCAGACGACTTATCTTCTTTCTTAAAATCGATACTGTGTATTGGATCAGAGGAAGAAGAGCAGTAAGTGGGTGAAGTGACTTCTCCAGGGTCACCTAGCTAGGAAGTAGGAGGCCAGATTTGGACCCAGGACATGCTACTTCTAGGCCTGGCTCTCCATCCACTGGGCCACCTGGCTTCCACCTGGAGAAGTCTTTTGAGAGTCCCTTGGGCAGCAGGGAGATCAAATCAGCCAATAGCTAAAGAAAGTAATTCAGGCTGTTTACTGGAAGGTCAGCTACTGAAGCTGAAGCTTAAATATAAAAATAAAAATAGATAAATATAATGAAAAGACCCTGATATTGGGAAAGACTGAAGACAAAAGGAGAAGGGATGGCAGAGGATGAGATGGATAGATAGGGTCGTGGAAGCAAACAGTGTGAGCTTGGACAGACCAGGATACAGTGGAGGATGGCTGAGTCTGGCTGGGCCATTGAGTCATGAAGTCAGACACGACTGAATAAGTGAACAACAGGAAAGCACACACACACACACACACACACACACACACACACACACACACACACACATATTGAAGTCAGGGGCTCCCGGCTGGAACCCTAGCTCCAAACACTCTCTAGCTTTGTGCTCACTCCCTCAACTGTCTGAGCCTCAGTTTCCCTCCTGTAAAATGGGCATCAAAATTCTTTTATTTCCTACGTTACTGGGCTGTAATCCTCAAAGCACCATTAAAAGGTGAGCTATTATTCATGAACTTTTAAGCTCTGTTTTTCTTGTTGAGGGAGTCTGGGGGTAATAAGTTATTCCTTTCATCTTGGGGCAGTCAGACTTTTGAATCAGGAGCAGGGTTTCCACTTCTGGCTTAGCATGGAGGGGCAGTGCTGGTCTTTAGGGAGCCAGAGTGGTATAGTGGGAAGTATACTGGACCTGGATTCAAATCCCAGCTGGGTTTCTTTACTGTGTAATGCTAACAGCTAGCAGTTATTTAGAGCTCTATAGATGTTGCAACAACCCTGGGGAAAAGGTGCTATTATTATCACCATTTGTAAATGAGGACACTGAGGCAAATAACGTTAAGTGACTTGCCCAAGGTCACACTTCTGATAAGCACCTGAGATTGATTTTGAACTCAGGTCTTCCTGGTTCCTGCTAGGATCAGTGTTCTATACCTTGTAGCCCTAGCAATTGCCTTGCCTTTCCCCATTTTAGACCTCAGGTTCTTCCTCCATAAAATGAAGAAGCTGGACCAGATGGTCCCTTTCACCTGGAAATCCTGATCTAGACTCAAATCCCATCTGGATTTCTTCTCTATCTGTGTGATCTTGGGTGAGGCCCTTCTCCTATCTGGTCCTCAGTTTCTTTCTTTGTAAAATGAGTCCTTGGACTGACTGATCTGGAAGGGCCTTGCTGGCCCCTAGGACTCCCACCTATGACTCATCCTCTGCCCTGCCTGCCTCCACCCAGGACAGATGCTCCCCAGGAAGCTCAGAGATTAGGCAATAAAACAAATCCTGCTGTCCAAGGCTATGGGAGAATCATTGACAGAGCCCTCCCTGGATCTTGCCTCCCCAGAGCCTTCTGGCATTAACCCTATGCGGCCAGGGACACAGGCCTGGGGTAGAGGGCAGATCATGGTGCGTTAAGATGATTTTCTGCAGCTCACTTAGGCTAAGAGAAGGCTGTACCAAGCCTGCAAGGGGTCTAAGGGGCCATTTATTCCCTGCTTCACTCCCAGTGCTGGAGCCCCCTCTACAATATCCCTGCCAGGGAATCACCCAGCCTCTACTTGCACACTTCTAGAGATGGGGAGCTTACTACCTTAGGGGGGCAACCAGTAGGAGCTGAAGGAGGCCTCAAAGATCCTGAAGTCTAACCTCATTTTACAGAGAACTAAAGAAAGGGAGTTAAAAGGCTGACTTCCGGGTAATCATGGCTGCAATCTAGACGCTGCACGCTTTCTCTCCCCAGCACCGAACGAAATAGACTACATCAAAGGAGCATAAAATCACCTTTGGAGGAACAGAAGGACTCCCCAGGACCCCACAGAGGCAAAGGTACGTGGGGCTTGAACATTTCCACACTAAAATAAGAAGGAAAAGCTTGCACAGAAAAGTGAACTGAGCCGCCCTTCCCCCACCCCACCTCCCCCACTAAACCAGAGTGAGCTACCTGAGCGCTCACCGGGACAGCGAGTGAGTGGGGAGCGTCTCTGTCTGGGGGGGCACTCCAGGGTCCTTGGGATCTGGGGACTGCCAGGAAAAAACGTCTCAGGGCGCTTTCACTGGAGAAGCCAGCGGACTTCGGGCGGGCTGCGCTGAACAAGGCGCGCTGATTATCTGGGCGGAGCTGAATACCTGGGCTCAGCTGAATACCTGGGCTCGGAGGCTGGGAAGAACTAGTCTGAAGCAACCTAAATTCACAGAAAAACCGCTCTTATAACCCAGACCCCAGACCAAAAAGGAAAGGGAAATAAAACCACCAAAGGGATGGCTCACATGGCCCAAAATCAAGCCTCCAGGAAGAAAGGGAAAAAAGTGACTATTGAAAACTTTTATGGTGGAAGTACCCAAGGAAAAGAGGAGAATGAGGGGGAAATCCAAAAAAATTCAGAACACGCCTCCCAAAATGGAAACTATCAACAAGCTCTGGAAGATCTCAAACTGGAACTTATCCAAAAGATGGAAACCTTCTGGAAAGAAAAATGGGAGAAAGAGATCAGCTGTCTGACAGATAAGACTGCTCAATTGGAAAAAGAACTCGAAGCATCCAATAGAAGGGCAGACAAGGCTGAAAAGCAAATCCAGTCCCTAATGACCAGAATCAAGCACCTAGAAGAAAGTGAGATGATAAAACAGCAAGAATCAATAAAGCAAACCCAAACAATTAATGAATTGGAAGAAAACAGAAAATATCTCACTGAGAAGGTCACGGACCTGGAGAACAGAGGAAGACGAGAAAATCTCCGTATCATCGGTCTCCCAGAAAAACCAGAGGTAAACAACAAATTGGATTTTATTCTAGAGGAGATTATAAAAGAAAATTCCCCCCACGTTCTGGAGCAAGGGGGCAAAATAGAAATAGAAAGGATTCATAGAACACCTTCTATACTAAATCCCCAAAAGACAACGCCTAGGAATGTAATTGCCAAATTCAAGAGCTTCCAAGTAAAGGAGAAAATCCTACAAGAAGCCAAGAAGAAGAGCTTCAGATATAAGGGGGCTCCGATAAGGATCACACATAACTTAGCGGCTAACACACTAAGAGACCGCAAAGCATGGAACACGATATTTAGAAAGGCAAGAGAGCTGGGTCTCCAACCAAGAATCAACTACCCAGCAAAACTGACTATATACTTCCAGGGGAAAGTATGGGCATTCAACAAAATAGAAGATTTCCAAGCATTTGCTAAGAAAAGACCAGAGCTCTGTGGAAAGTTCGATATCCAAGCACAGAAAGCAAGAGAAACATGAAAAGGTAAATATGAAAGAAAGGGAAAAGGAGATAAATCTTATCTTTCTCTTTAAGTCAAACTCTCTTCTATAAGGACTACATTTACATCTAATTATATATATTAATATGTGGGGAAAATGTTTTGTGTAACTCTCATAAATTGTATCATCATAAGAGTAGTTAGAAGAAACATGCATAGGGAAAGATTGGGGAATCAAGAAGATTTGGGGAAAGTTGGGGCAAAAAAAGGAAAAGGGAGGGGGGAACCGTGATAATACTAAGATTAACTTCAAGAAATAGGGGGGGAATCAATAGAATAAACTTTCCCATATAAAGATACACATGGGAAGAGGAGGGGAAGAACTCTCATATGAGAAGGAGAGGAAGAGAGCGTGAAGTGGAAGTACTTAAACCTTACTCTCAGTGAAATCAAATCTGAGAGGGAAGAACATCTAGATCCAGTGGGATCCTGAATTCTATCTTATCCATTAGGGCAAGAAAGAAAGGAAAATTAAGGAGGGGGAGGGGGGAGGGAGTACAAAAAGGGAGGGAAGGAGAGGGGGGAGGGGAAGGGAGCATAAAAAGGGAGGGGCTAGAAAGGGAAGCACCTCAAGGGAGGGGACTAGGGGGACTGACCTAAAGTAAATCACTGGTTCAAAAGGAGAAAGCTAAAGAAGAAAGGTCAGAACTAGGGGAAGACATCAAAATGCCAGCGAATCCACAAATAACAATCATAACTTTGAACGTGAATGGGATGAACTCACCCATAAAACGCAGACAAATAGCAGAATGGATTAGAACACAAAACCCTACCATATGTTGTCTTCAAGAAACACATATGAGACGGGTTGACACTCACAAGGTTAGAATTAAAGGTTGGAGTAAGACCTTTTGGGCCTCAACCGATAGAAAGAAGGCAGGAGTTGCAATCATGATATCTGACAAAGCCAAAGTACAAATAGACCTGATCAAAAGGGACAGGGAAGGTAAATATATTCTGCTAAAAGGAAGTATAGACAATGAGGAAATATCACTAATCAACATGTATGCACCAAATGGTATAGCATCCAAATTTTTAATAGAGAAACTAGGAGAATTGAAGGAGGAAATAGACAGTAAAACCATATTAGTGGGAGACTTGAACCAACCACTATCAAATTTAGATAAATCAAATCAAAAAATAAATAAGAAAGAGGTAAAAGAGGTGAATGAAATCTTAGAAAAATTAGAATTAATAGACATATGGAGAAAAATAAATAGGGACAAAAAAGAATACACCTTCTTTTCAGCAGCACATGGCACATTCACAAAAATAGATCATACACTAGGTCATAGAAACATGGCACTTAAATGCAGAAAAGCAGAAATATTAACTGCAGCCTTTTCAGATCACAAGGCAATTAAAATATTGATCGGCAAGGGTACATGGAGACCCAAATCAAAAATTAATTGGAAATTAAATAACATGATACTCCAAAATCGGATAGTTAGAGAAGAAATCATAGAAACAATTAACAATTTCGTTAAAGAAAATGACAACGGCGAAACATCCTTTCAAACCTTATGGGATGCAGCCAAGGCAGTACTTAGAGGAAAATTCATATCCCTGAGTGCATATATTAACAAATTAGGGAGGACAGAGACCAAGGAATTGGAAATGCAAATCAAAAAACTTGAGAATGAACAAATTAAAAACCCCCAGAAGAAAACCATACTAGAGATCCTAAAAATTAAGGGAGAAATTAATAAAATAGAAAGTGACAGAACTATTGAGCTAATAAACAAGACTAGAAGCTGGTACTTTGAAAAAACAGACAAAATAGACAAAGTACTGGTTAATTTAATTAAAAAAAGGAAAGAAGAAAGGCAAATTAATAGCATCAAGGATGAAAAGGGGGATCTCACCTCCAATGAAGAGGAAATTAAGGCAATCATTAAAAACTACTTTGCCCAACTATATGGCAATAAATTTACCAATCTAGGTGATATGGATGAATATTTACAAAAATATAAATTGCCTAGACTAACAGAAGAAGAAATAGTTTTCTTAAATAATCCCATATCAGAAATTGAAATCCATCAAGCCATCAAAGAACTGCCTAAGAAAAAATCCCCAGGGCCTGATGGATTCACCAGTGAATTCTATCAAACATTCAGAGAACAGTTAACCCCAATATTATACAAACTATTCGACATAATAAGCAAAGAGGGAGTCCTACCAAACTCCTTTTATGACACAAGCATGGTACTAATTCCAAAGCCAGGCAGGCCAAAAACAGAGAAAGAAAACTATAGGCCAATCTCCCTAATGAATATAGATGCAAAAATCTTAAATAGGATACTAGCAAAAAGACTCCAGCAAGTGATCAGAAGGGTCATCTACCATGATCAAGTAGGATTCATACCAGGGATGCAGGGCTGGTTCAACATTAGGAAAACTATCCACATTATTGACCACATCAACAAGCAAACCAACAAGAATCACATGATTATCTCAATAGATGCAGAAAAAGCCTTTGATAAAATACAACACCCATTCCTACTAAAAACACTAGAAAGCATAGGAATAGAAGGGTCATTCCTAAAAATAATAAACAGTATATATCTAAAACCATCAGCTAATATCATCTGCAATGGGGATAAACTAAATCCATTCCCATTAAGATCAGGAGTGAAACAAGGATGCCCATTATCACCTCTATTATTTGACATTGTATTAGAAACACTAGCAGTAGCAATTAGAGAAGAAAAAGAAATTGAAGGCATCAAAATAGGCAAGGAGGAGACCAAATTATCACTCTTTGCAGATGACATGATGGTCTACTTAAAGAATCCTAGAGATTCAACCAAAAAGCTAATTGAAATAATCAACAACTTTAGCAAAGTTGCAGGATACAAAATAAACCCACATAAGTCATCAGCATTTCTATATAATTCCAACACAGCTCAGCAGCAAGAACTAGAAAGAGAAATCCCATTCAAAATTACCCAAGACAAAATAAAATACTTAGGAATCTATCTCCCGAGACAAACACAGGATCTATACGAACACAACTACAAAACACTTTCCACACAACTAAAACTAGACTTGAACAATTGGAAGAACATTAACTGCTCATGGGTAGGACGAGCCAATATAATAAAAATGACCATCCTACCCAAACTCATCTATCTATTTAGTGCCATACCCATGGAACTCCCAAAAATTTTTTTTACTGATTTAGAAAAAAAACATAACAAAGTTCATTTGGAAGAACAAAAGATCAAGGATACCCAGGGAATTAATGAAAAAAAATACAAAGGAAGGGGGTCTTGCAGTCCCAGATCTCAGACTATATTATAAAGCAGCGGTCATCAAAACAATTTGGTACTGGCTAAGAGACAGAAAGGAGGATCAGTGGAATAGACTGGGGGCAAGCAACCTCAGCAAGACAGTATATGACAAACCCAAAGATCCCAGCTTTTGGGACAAAAATCCACTATTTCATAAAAACTGTTGGGAAAATTGGAGGACAGTGTGGGAAAGATTAGGCTTAGATCAACACCTCACACCCTACACCAAGATAAATTCAAAATGGATGAATGACTTGAACATAAAGAAGGAAACTATAAGAAAATTAGGCGAACACAGAATAGTATACATGTCAGACCTTTGGGAAGGGAAATACTTCAAAACCAAGCAAGAATTAGAAAGAATTACAAAATGCAAAATAAATAATCTGGATTACATCAAATTAAAAAGTTTTTGTACAAACAAAACCAATGTAACCAAAATCAGAAGGGTAGCAACAAATTGGGAAACAATCTTCATAAAAACCTCTGACAAGGGTTTAATTACTAAAATTTATAAAGAACTAAATCAATTGTACAAAAATTCAAGCCATTCTCCAATTGACAAATGGGCAAGGGACATGAACAGGCAATTCTCAGCCAAAGAAATCAAAACTATTAATAAGCACATGAAAAAGTGCTCTACATCTCTTATAATCAGAGAGATGCAAATCAAAACAACTCTGAGGTATCACCTCACACCTAGCAGATTGGCTAACATGACAGCTATGCAAAGTAATGAATGCTGGAGGGGATGTGGCAAAGTGGGGACATTAATTCATTGCTGGTGGAGTTGTGAATTGATCCAACCATTCTGGAGGGCAATTTGGAACTATGCCCAAAGGGCGATAAAAGACTGTCTGCCCTTTGATCCAGCCATAGCACTGCTGGGCTTGTACCCCAAAGAGATAATGGACAAAAAGACTTGTACAAGAATATTCATAGCTGCGCTCTTTGTGGTGGCCAAAAATTGGAAAATGAGGGGATGCCCCTCAATTGGGGAATGGCTGAACAAATTGTGGTATATGTTGGTGATGGAATACTATTGTGCTCAAAGGAATAATAAAGTGGAGGAATTCCATGGAGACTGGAACAACCTCCAGGAAGTGATGCAGAGCGAAAGGAGCAGAACCAGGAGAACATTATACACAGAGACTGATACATTGTGGTACAATCGAAGGTGATGGACTTCTCCATAAGTATCAATGCAATTTCCCTGAACAATCTGCAGGGATCTAAAAAAAAATACTACCCACAAGCAGAGGATAAACTGTGGGAGTAAAAACACCGCTGAAAAGCAACTGCTTGACTACAGGGTTGGAGGAGATAAGACTGAGGAGAGACTCTAAATGAACACTATAATGCAAACTCCAACAACAGGGAAATGGGTTCGAGTCAAGAACACATGTGATAACCAGTGGAATCATGCGTCGGCTATGGGAGAGGGAAAGGCGGGGGGGGGGGGGGGGGGGGGGGGGAGGGGAGGAAAAGAAAACGATCTTTGTTTCCAGTGAATAATGTATGAAAACGACCAAATAAAATAATATTAAAATTAAAAAAAAAAAAGGCTGGTGCCCAGGTGGTGAATGTCAGAGGTAGAACTCGAACCAACATCTCCCAGACTGCTGTTAGCCAACTTTTCCTCCTGCCCAACTAAGATCCATCTGCCTGGAATTTCCACCTGCTGGGGGCCTTGGCCTGCCTTCTGAAGTTGGCCAATAGATTAGGGAAATGATTCTGGCTCTCCCTACTTCCTGAGCAAGGCAAGAAGAAAAGGCTTTAAAATGCTGCAAGAGATATCTTACAGAAGGGAGGAGAGAAGATCTTACAGTTGGGAAGTTTTCAATCTGATTGCCACTTGACTGACTTATTGCTCCCCCTCCTCATCCTCATCCTCATCCTCCCTACCTCCCCGGGTTGCCATGAATAACAGTAGAAAAACAAATACTATTATTCTTAAAAAAAAAAACCCTCACCTTCCATCTTAGAATCAATACCGTATATTGGTTCCAAGACAGAAGAGAGGTAAGGGCCAGGAAGTGGGGGTGAAGTGACTTGCCCAGGGTCACCCAGAGGGAAAGTGTCTGAGGCTACATTTGAACCCAGGATTTCCCATCTCCAGACCTAGCTCTCCATCCACGGAGCCACCCAGCTGCCCCCAGAGTTAGCGTTCTTTAAGGAGTGGGGACATTGACCTAGTATCAATAGAAGGGGATCCCTGGGCTTAAACCACAGCCAAGCTTTATTCAAGAGATTTGATTCAAGAATCAAACAATGAAATCCAAGAGCCAGGATGTGCCTCCATCCTGTAAGCTCAGGGTCCACTGGGCTAAGTTACAGATTTGACTGTTACTCTGGCCCCAGCCTGTCCCCTCCTAGAGGTGGGGGAAGATGACGGAGAGACCGACATTCCCAGCTGCTTTCCTTGGACTCGTGATCACCAGATTTTCAAACAAGATCGGGCTTTCAGTGGCAATCAATAAGGAAGGAAGGGAAAGAGAGTTTGCCCATAAAGGGTGTGTTTAGCCCTCCCTTTTCCCAGGCCATTCTTCCCCTCTGGAAAACCACCAGGAAGTGCCTGTTGTCTCATACTCATAGCCTGGCCCCATCCCCATCTTTGTTCTGATAAGCCCATTCAACACTAAGGGCCAGTAGCCAAGGGCTTATGGTGAGACTTTCCAGAGAAGTCATCTTTGGGACAGGAAGACTTGGGTTTGAATCTTGCTTCTGCTACTCATGTGGCTTTAGGCAAGTCAATTCCTCTTATGCAAAATGAAGGGTTTGGACTAGATGACCTCTGAGATTCCTAAAAGTCTATGATCCAAAAATGTTCAGCCAGAAATATGAATCTCTAATGGGGAAAATTCAAGAAGTTGAGAGGCAACTTTTTTCCTCTGGGGGTGGTCGAAGGAAGGGAATCTGACTCTCAAAATCACTCTCTATCGGGGCCAGCTCTGAGATGACCTTGACAGGGCTAATGGGGTGTAGAGAAGTCCTCAGGAGGCTATGAAGACTCATCTAGGGTGGCAACCACATAACCTGCAGATCATCCCCAAGCCCATTCCCATGCCAGAGACTCACCTAAGACTCCCTCCAGCCAGAGACTGGGTCAACTGAAGGCCTTTGTGAGGTCACCAGGATCCAGCATCCAAGGTGTCAGCCAGCCAATGGGCTCCCACCTCTCCTGTGAGCAAAGTGGGGGAGGGGGGAGGGAGAGATGAGGCAAGGGAACCCTGGGAAGAATTTGGGACCTCTAGAGCCTTCTCTGATCTTGGGGCAGGAGTCTAAAATGACAGCTGGTCCCTTTTGGGTCTCATCCCACCTTTGGTGACATCCTCATCACTTTGGACCTTCAATATTCATGGTCTGATTCTCTCCAATAAAATTATCTTTTGTTTCTCAACAAGGAGAAAAATCCCGCCATCAGTGGATACTCCAGTGGACATTCCTGTATAAAATAACTACCTCTGCTAATCAAATAAAAATATTAGGGAATATAAGGGCAGCTAGAGGTGCACTGGATAGAGCCCTGGACCTGAGAGAGTCATGAGGACCTGAGTGCAAATTTGGTCTCAGGTACTTACTAGCTGTGTGACTCTGGATAAGTCACTTAACCCTGTTGGTCTCAGTTTCCTCATCTAAACAAAGAACTGGAGAAGTAAATGGCAAACCACTCCAGTATCTTTGCCAAGAAAATCCAGAATGGGGTCACGAGTCATATGTAACAAGTGACTGAAGGACAATAACAATATTAAGAAGTAAGCTCATTTTCTGTAGGTTCCCAGAATGCATCTCCAGGACAACTATAACAAACAAGAGAATAGGGATGAGGAGTCATTTCTCTGTTCCCAAATGGCTTGGATTTCCCCAGACAGATGTTTATACTTTGAAAAGGTTTTGTTTCTTGAGCTTGGGAGTTATGAGTATTTGGAATGGTGATGTGGGGTCAAGAGGGGTAGAGAATCAGCCCTTTCCTGAAACTTTCTAGATCCCCTTTCCTAGGCTGATAACAGGTGGCACAGTGAGTAGTTTGGGATCTGAAGTTGGGAAGACTTGATTTTATATCTTACCTCAAACACATTACTAGCTGTATGACCCTAAGCCAGTCACTTATCCTCTCTCAGCCTCAGTTTCTTCATCTGTAAAATGGGAAGACCAACAGCCCTGCCTCACAGAACTGATGTGAGGCTAAAGTGAAGATATGTGTAAATTACTTCGCAAAACTTAAAGCACGACATAAATGTTATTATTGTTGTTATTGTTATAATCGTTCTTGAGTTTTATGAATCTATATTATACCCAGGTAATTGAAGAACACAGATCGATCTGTGATAAATGGTGAGGTTCTAGCAGTTTCCTAGCTGAATTCACCAGGATACTTTGAGGTTCATATTTGGGATGGGGGCATTTGTTCTCAGTCCATGAAAGACAACTTAGGATATAGAAAACAGAGGCATTGGGTCAGGTCTCACTAAGCATTCAGTAGGTGCTACATTCTTACAGCCTGAAGCTTAGTTGTTACTGTGTTCCTGCTGTTTTCTGGCATAATCAGTATTGATCGCTTGAAGATAGCCATTGAGTAATTTCTGGTGTTCTTAATTGCCCGCATAAGTCCCTCCTTCTTCCCACAAGTGAAATGACTTAACCGTTTTGTTGTGGTGCCATTTGTAAGGCTCTGGGTCTACCAATTGTTTTCTGAGTTTGTGAGGATGTCACCCAAAGAGGGCCTTTTGATCGCTCTCTCAGATTCTAGTTGTTTCACAGGCTAAACACAGAGGCGACCCATTTTCAGTGACTGTCAGAAGCTTCTTTTAGTGCCTGGTGAAGCCGTGCCTGGGTATTCCAAGGTATTTCTCACCATTTTTTTTTACTTAATTAGCAGGTTTGATAAGGTCTACCAATTTTCTTCCTTCTTTTTGGTGCAAAGGCATTAATCTTTTATAATTGCTCTTTTAGTGGTGCCAAAGAACTGGAAATTAAGGGGGTAGGTACCCATCAACTCGGAAACAGTTGAACAAATGATAGTATTTAAACTTAGTGGAACACTACTGTACCATTAAAAAAAATAAAAGAAATGAAGGGAACCATTTCAGAGAATCCTGGGAAGACTTGTATGGATTGGTGCAGAGTAAAGAGGGCAGACCCAAAAAAGCAATTATACAATAACAAAACACAATAAAAGCAAGTTTTGAAAGACACAAAATCTTTGACCAACTCAGGGACCAGTCATGATTCCAAGAGGCCAAGGATGAAGGATGCAGCACACCTCTAGATTTAGGATGCCTTTTGGAACTTGACCATTGTAGTGGTTTGTTCTGCTTGACAACACATGTTTGCAATAAGGATTTTATTTTCCTTTAGGTGTGGGAGAAGTAGGAAGGAGGGAAAACAAATGTTTGTTAATAAGGGGGGGGGAGATTAAATGTGAAAAAACCCTTTCTAGAGTCACCTTAGGGCCATGGTGGCAAACCTATGGCACGCATGTCAGAGGGGGTATTCAGAGCCCTCTCTGTGGCCATGTGCATTGTTGCCTCAGCACAGAGTTTGCCAGTGCTTGTTACTAGAAAACAAGAGAGTGCAGGGCCAGGCTGCTCCCCTCTCCCTCTCCACAAGCACCTGAGGACATTTCTCACATCATCTGTCCCTCGAAAAGGTCCACCAATCACTGCCTTAGGGTAATGAGCCCTATATTTGAGGAATTCTGCAAGGCCAGTGTTGTATTCAGTGATTAATGTTTTAAGCTTCTTCCCTTTGGATGTTGGTTATGATGATGACCCAACATCTAAAACCTCTAGAGGCGGTTTTAAGGTTCCTAAAAAGGATAAGCAAAGAGGGGAAGCTATGTGGCTCAGAGGATTGAGAGATGGCCTACAGATGAGAGGTCTTGGGTTCAAATCTAGCCATAGACACTTCTTATCTCTATGACCCTGGGCATGACCCCCATTGCCTAGCCCTTACCACTCTCCTGCCTTGGAAGCAATACACAGTATTGATTCTAAGAAAGTAAGGGTTTTTTAAAAAAAGGATCAACATTGACCCCACAACAATCCAACAATGTAGAAACTACCTGGTATTATTATTATCTTTATTTACAGATAAGAAAACTGAGTCTCAGAGAGGAAGATGGATTTGACCAATATAACATAGTGGCAAAACTAGGGCCAGAGCCTGGATCTTCTCACTGTCAGGGCAAGATGCTTCTACTCCTTCCAATAAATGATAGCAGCCTCCCATGTGGGAGTCTTGTCTTCCAGCTAGTAGGCTCCCCAAGGTCAGGGACCGCTAGTTTTTTCCTCCTTCCTCTTGTAATATCCCATCTGGACCAGAATAAGTATTAAATAGGTTGCCCTCTCCAAAACCAAGACTGCATCCGGTCTTGCCCTACTCCATTCTGTGTTCCACTTTGTGGCCAAAAAGATATTACTAAAACACAGATCTGAATGTATCACTTCTCTCTTCAATAAGCTCCTCTGGCTCCCTTTAGAGTCAAACACAAACTCATCTGTCGGATGGTTAATTCCTTTCCCAACCTGAACCGAACCTATATTTATAGATTCTTCATCTTCCAGTGAGATAATGGTTGTCAAGCCTTTAGTACATTGTCTGGCACCTAGTAGGCATATAATAAATGCTTATTCATCCTCCTTTCTCCTCCTTTCCCTCCCCCTTCCTCTGATCACCTGCTTTCCTTTTCCTGCTGCATGTGTCACCTGAGGCAAAGCTGGTAGAGGTGACTTCCATCCTCACCAGCCTAATCTGGTGATGAGAAGAGACTCTGTGCTGGAGGAAATGATCTTTCCTCTGCCCTCAAGTCTTCTATCTCATGCTGCTCTTGTCTCCTAAGAAAATAGGAAGAAGAAAGTCATTGGGGAACTAAAGGTCAAATTTGAACCCAAGACCTCTCATCTCTAGACCATCTCTCAATCCTTTGAGCCACATAGCTGCCCCCCTTTGCTTATCCTTTTCAGGAACCTTAAAACCCCCATCTACTGCCAAGGAGGGAATGAAGTTGTCACAGAACCTCCCATTTGACCATCTGACCATGTGCCTTCCATCTCATTGTGCCCTTATCTCCAACTGCATCTTCGGGCTCCCTTGAGATTTCAGTGCTGCTTTCCTCTCAATGATGAACATTTGCACATTTGGTCATCCTTATATATCCCAGTGATTCTGAGCCCTTGTAGGTTATCATCCCAACCCCATTTCCCATCCCCTCCCACCTTATTCCTTATTCCCATTCCCTTCCTACCCCAAAATCCCAACCAAATGCTACCCACTGTGCCCTCAGGAATGCCTGTTCCATAAGCAACAAACTTACCTTCACCTGAACTCTTTTCCTCTCCCACTCCTTTCATCTTTTAGGAGTCAGTGACACCTGGATCTCTCCCAATGAGGGAGCCTCCCTGGTCACCCTTTTACAATACTGGTTTCTCATTCGCTCGCTCTCCTCAGTTTACTAGCTGAAATAGGGGAGTTGGAATCCTCTTGTTCCCCAGGATCACTTCCATGTCTGCTCCCTATTTCCAGCCCTTAGAAATCTCCTTTGAGTTCATGCTATTCATCTCTATCTTTCGATCAAAATGCTGGTAGCTACTGTCCACAGACCTCCTGGTCTTCCTCAGTGAGCCTGGTACATGGCTCATGATTTTTCTCTCTTATTTCCTGACCTCATACTAGGAGACTCCAACACATATATGTTGACTCTCCCTCAAACTAATCACTCAGTTCCTCTTTATGCTCACCTCACATGACCTACTCTACCCTACCTTAGCCAACACAAAGATATGGTCACCCTCGATTCTGCAACCACCGACAAATAGTCTACCTCCTTGTTCAAGAATTCTATTGGACTATAATCTATTGGCTTTTCCCCTCTCCCTTGGTCTTCCCTTGCAAAACCCTACTCTTCATCTGTGCCATGACCCCCAGACCCTAAACCCCATAGTTCTTTCCCAGAGTAACTTTCCTGTCCTAGTCACTCCACTCTTCTCTATCTTGACCCATTGGTGAAGCAGTTTAATTCTACACTGTCTTCTTGATTCCCTGGCTCTCTCATGTTGCTTATATTACTGCTCTTGCCCTGCTAAGCCTTAGCCTTAGATCACTCTTATATTTGTTGCCTTTACTCTTACACCTGTCCTGCTGTACAACCTCAACTGGGTCCTCACTGCTGCCTGGCAATCCTTATCTACTCAAGAGCCCACTCTCCACAGGGGCTCTTTCAAACCTTTGTATCCCTCTTCAAACCTATGCCACCCTCTCCCCCTGCTTCAGCTGAGAATCTTTGAATTGAGAACATTTACCATGAGCTCTTCTCACCTCCTCAACTCATATCATTCATATACTTTCTATCACTCTCTCCTCCTCTCCTCCCCACCTCACATGTTCTCACATGAAGAGGTGGCCTTACTCCTAACCAAGGGCTAACCCTTCTACCTGCACAAGTGATTTTGCTCCATCCTGTCTTCTTCAGCAGATTGCCTTCCCTCCTCTTCATGCCCACATTTGTTTATTTATTTTCAATCTCTTGGTTGGCTTCTTTTTTACTGCCTACAAATATTTCTATGTCTCCCTCAGCCTCAAAAAAATTCTCTTTTGATCCTTCCATCCCTGCTCTCTTCCTCTCTCTCTCCTTTAACCTTTACAACTAAACTCCTTGAAAAAGCCATCTATAATAGGCACCTCCTCTCTCTGTCTCTCTGTCTCTGTCTCTCTTTTTCTTCTTCTCTCTGTCTCTCTCTGTTTCTCTCTCTGTCTCTCTCTATCTCTCTCTGTCTCTCTCTGTCTCTGTCTCTCTGTCTCTCTCTCTGTTTCTCTGTCTCACTGTCTCTCTGTCTCACTGTCTCTCTCTGTGTGTCTCTGTCTCAGTCTCTTTCTCTCTGTCTCTGTCTCTGTCTCTCTGTCTCTCCTTCTCCCTCTCTGTCTTCCTCTCTCTGTCTCTCTGTCTCTGTCTGTCTCTGTCTGTCTGTCACTCTCTGTCTCTCTCTTTCTTACTGTCTCTCTCTCCTTAACCCTTTACAATCTAGCTTCCAACATTATCATTCCACTGAAATTGCTCTCTCCAAAGTTAACAACAATCTCTTAATTGCCAAATCCAATGGCCTTTTCTCAAACCTCATTCTCCTTGACCTCCCTGCAGCCTTTGCCTCTGTTGATCATTCTCTCCTCCTTTATACTCTCTTCTCTCTAACTCCTCAGGATACATCTCTCTCCTGGTTTTCCTCCTATCTCTATGATTGCTCCTCTATCTTCTTTCATCCACATCTCACCCTCTAAGCATAGGTGTCCCTCAGCACTCTGTCCTGGGTCTTCTCTTTTCCTTCTATACTACAGTTGGGGACTAGCTCCTATGGTGCTTAGGCAACTATGTTAGCACAGTCCTTAGAGTGATGGGCCTGCCATCAGGAACACCTGAGTTCAAATCCTGACTCAGACACTTACTAAGTGTGCCAAGCTGGGTAAGTCACTTAACCTTTACTTGCTTCAGCTTCTTCTCTGTAAAAGGGGATGATAGCAGCCTATACTACATTGGGTTGTTATAAGGATCAAATGAGATTATATCTGTAAAAAAATGACACTTGGCATAATGCCTGACACATAGTAGGAGCTATATAAATGCTAGTTTCCTTTCCCTTCTATTTCCATGGATTTAATTATCATTTTTATGCTTCTCAGTTCTATCTATCCTGCCCCAACTGCTCTGCTGACCTCCAGTCTTGCATCTCCAACTGCAATCTCTCAGACATCTCAAACTGGATGTCCAGTAGACAACTTAAACTCACTATACCCAAAATTGAACTCAATATTTTTTCCTCTAAACTCTCTTCCCTTTCAAACTTCCCCGTTACCATAGAAGGTGGCACCATTCTCCCAGTCAGACTCTTTACTAAAATCCCTCCTTCTATAGGAAACTTTCCCCAGCTCCTTCTCTCTACTAATTATCTCCCATATATTTGGTTACTTGTTGTCTTCCCCATTCAATTGTAAGCTCCTTGAGGACAGGGGCTGTCTTTTGCTTCCTTTTGTATTTCCAGGGTTTAGTCTATTTTTTGTAGTTGTCATCCAGTCATGTCTGACTCCTGATGACTACCTTCTCCAGTTCATTTTACAGAT